>NC_134711.1:333919349-334232834 GCF_049634645.1 Pelodiscus sinensis | reverse complement strand
TTGAGTACTCATTTAGCCTCTGGATCATACTGCCTCTCCCCCGGTTGTTTAGCAGGCTTGTTGCTTCTGATGTACTTAAAAACATTTTGTTATTACTATTTGAGTTTTTGACTAGCTGTTCTTCAAACGCCTTTTGGGCTTTTCTTATTACATTTGTACACTTCAATTTGCCGTGTTTATGCTCCTTTCTATTTACCTCACTAGGTTTAGATTCTCACTTTTTAAAAGATACCTTTTTATCTCTTACTGCTTCTTTTACATGGTTTTTAGCCCATGGTGGCTCTTTTTCAGTTCTTTTTCTGTATTTTTTAATTTGGGGGTGTACACTTAAGTTGGGCCTCTATCATGGTGTCTTTCAAAAGTGTCCCTGCAGCTTGCAGGGATTTTACTTTAGTCTCTCTGCCTTTTATTTTCTGTTTATCTAACCTCCTCATTGTTGTGTAGTTCCATTTTTGAAAGTATGTCCCATGGTGTTGGGCTGATGAGGTGTTTTTCCCACCACAGGAATGTTAAATGTTATTATAATATGGTCACTGTTCCCAAGCGGTGCTGTTATAGTTACCCCTTGAACAAGATCCTGCACTCTGACAGGGTTTAATTAAGAATTGCATCTCCCCTTGTGGGTTCCTGTACCAGCTGCTCCAAGATGCAGTCATTTAAGGCATTGAGGAATTTTATCTCTTCATCTCGTCCTGAGATGACGTGTACCCAGTCAATATGGAGATAATTGAAATCCCCCACTATTACTGAGTTTTTTATTTTGATAGCCTCTCTAAACACCCTTAGCATTTTATAGACACGATGAATGTCCTGATCAGGTGGTCGATAATCGATCCCTACTACTATACTCTGATTAGAGCATAGAATTACTGTACATAGAGATTCCATAGAACATTTTGATTCATTTATGATTTTTTACTTCATTTGATTCTACATCATCTTTCACATATAGTGGCACTCCACCATCCACATGGCCTATTCTAGCCTTCCAATATATTTAATATCCCGGTATGATTATGTCTCACTGATTGTCCTCATTCCACCATTATGCCTATTATGTAATAGAATCATAGAATCATGGGACTGGAAGGGACCTCGAGAGGTCATCGAGTCCAGCCCCCCGCCCTCAAGGCAGGACCAAGCTCCGTCTACACCATCCCTGACAGATGTCTATCTAACCTGTTCTTAAATATCTCCAGAGAGGGAGATTCCACCACCTCCCTTGGCAATTTATTCCAATATTTGACCACCCTGACAGTTAGGAATTTTTTCCTAATGTCCAATCTAAACCTCCCCTGCTGCACTTTAAGCCCATTACTCCTTGTCCTGTCCTCAGAAACCAAGAGGAACAAATTTTCGCCTTCCTCCTTGTGACACCCTTTTAGATATTTGAAAACCGCTATCATGTCCCCCCTTAATCTTCTTTTTTCCAAACTAAACAAGCCCAGTTCATGAAGCCTGGCTTCATAGGTCATGTTCTCTAAACCTTTAATCATTCTTTTCGCTCTTCTCTGTACCCTTTCCAATTTCTCCACATCTTTCTTGAAATGTTGCGCCCAGAACTGGACACAGTACTCCAGCTGAGGCCTAACTAGTGCAGAGTAGAGCGGCAGAATGACTTCACGAGTTTTGCTTACAACACACCTGTTGATACAACCTAGAATCATATTTGCTTTTTTTTGCAACAGCATCACACTGTTGACTCATATTCAACTTGTGGTCCACTATGACCCCTAGATCCCTTTCCGCCATGCTCCTTCCTAGACAGTCGCTTCCCATCTTGTATGTATGGAACTGATTGTTCCTTCGTAAGTGGAGCACTTTGCATTTCTCTTTATGAAACTTCATCCTGTTTACCTCTCACCATTTCTCTAACTTGCTAAGGTCATTTTGAATTATGTCCCTATCCTTCAAAGAAGTTGCAACCCCACCCAGTTTGGTATCATCTGCAAACTTAATAAGCGTACTCTCTATCCCAATATCTACATCATTGATGAAGATTTTGAACAGTACAGGTCCCAAAACAGACCCTTGTGGAACTCCACTTGTTATCCCTTTCCAGCAGGATTTAGCACCGTTAACAACAACTCTTTGACTACGGTTATCCAGCCAATTATGCACCCACCTTATCGTGGCCCTATCTAAGTTATATTTGCCTAGTTTATCAATAAGAATATCATGCGAGACCATATCAAATGCCTTACTAAAGTCTAGATATATGACATCCACCGCTTCTCCCTTATCCACAAGGCTCGTTATCTTATCAAAGAAAGCTATCAGATTAGTTTGGCATGACTTGTTCTTCACAAACCCATGCTGGCTATTCCTTATCACTTCATTACCTTCCTAGTGTTTGCATATGATTTCCTTAATTACCTGCTCCATTATCTTCCCTGGCACAGACGTTAAACTGACCGGTCTGTAGTTTCCTGGGTTGTTCTTATTCCCCTTTTTATAGATGGGCACAATATTTGCCCTTTTCCAGTCTTCTGGAATCTCCCCTGTCTTCCATGATTTTTCAAAGATCATTGCTAAAGGCTCATATGCCTCCTCTATCAGCTCCTTGAGTATCCTGGGATGCATTTCATCAGGACCTGGTGACTTGCTGACATCTAACTTTCCTAAGTGATTTTTAACTTGTTCTTTGTGTATCCTATCTTCTAAACTTACCCTCTCTCTGTTTGTATTCACTACGTTAGGCACACCTCCAGACTTCTCGGTGAAGACCGAAAGAAAGAAGTCATTGAGCATCTCCGCCATTTCCAAGTTTCCTGTTACTGCTTCACCCTCCACACTGAGCAGTGGGCCTACCCTGTCCTTGGTTTTCCTCTTGCTTTTAATGCATTTATAAAAGGTCTTCTTGTTTCCCTTTATGCCTGTAGCTAGTTTGATCTCATTTTGTGCTTTTGCCTTTCTAATCTTGCCCCTGCATTCCCGTGTTGCTTGCCTATATTCATCCTTTGTTAGTTGTCCTAGTTTCCATTTTTTATATGACTCCTTTTTTATTTTGAGATCATGCAAGATCTCTTTGTTAAGCCAAGCTGGTCTTTTGCCATATTTTCTATCTTTCCTAAACAGCGGAATTGTTTGCTTTTGGCCCCTTAACAACAAGATAATGGAACAAGTAATTAAGGAAATCATCTGTAAACACTTGGAAAGTAGCAAGGTGATAGGGAACAGCCAGCATGGATTTGTAAAGAACAAATCAAATCAAATCAATCTGATAGCTTTCTTTAATACGATAACGAGTCTTGTGGATAACGGGGAAGCAGTGCATGTGGTATACCTAGACTTTAGTAAGGCATTTGATACGGTCTCACATAATATTCTTATCAATAAACAGAGAAATCTAACTTAGATGGGGCTACTATAAGGTGGGTGCATAACTGGCTGGATAACCATACTCAGAGAGTAGTTATTAATGATTCACAATCCTGCTGGAAAGGCATAACAAGTGGGATTTCGCAGGGGTCTGTTTTGGGACTGGCTCTGTTCAATATCTTCATCAACGATTTAGATATTGGCATAGAAAGAACGCTTATTAAGTTTGCAGATGATACCAAGCTGGGAGGGACTGCCACTAATCTGGAGGATAGGATCATAATTCAAAATGACCTGGACAAATTGAAGAAATGGTCTGAGATAAATAGGATGAAGTTTAATAAAGACAAATGCAAAGTGTCCCACTTAGGAAGGAACAATCAGTTTCACACATACAGAATGGGAAGCGATGGTCTGGGAAGGAGTATGGCAGAAAGGAATCTAGGGGTTAAAGTGGACCACAAGTTAAATATGAGTGAGCAATGTGATGCTGTTGCAAAGAAAGCAAACATGATTCAGGGATGTAGTAACAGGTGTGTTGTGAGCAAGAAAGGAGAAGTCATTCTTCCGCTCTACTCTGTGCTGGTTTGGCCTCAATTGGAGTATAGTATCCAGTTCTGGGCACCGCATATTAAGAAAGAGGTGGAAAAATTGGAGAGGGTCAGAGAAGAGCAACAAGAATGATTAAACGTCTAGCAAACATGACCTATGAGGGAAGGCTGAAGGAATTGGGTTTGTTTAGTTTAGAAAAGAGAAGATTGAGGGGGGACATGTTAGAAGTTTTCAGATATCTAAAAAGGTGACATGAGGAAGGAGAAAACGTGTTCATCTTGGCCTCTGAAGATAGAACAAGAAGCAAGGGGCTTAAACTGCAGCAAGGGAGGTTTAGGTTGGACATTAGGAAAAAGTTCCTAACTGTCAGGGTGGTCAAACACTGGAATAAATTGTCCAGGGAGGTTGTGGAATCCCCGTCTCTGGAGATATTTAAGAGTAGGTTAGATAAATGTCTATCAGGGATGGTCTAGACAGTATTTGGTCCTGCCATGAGGGCAGAGGACTGGACTCGATGACCTCTCGAGGTCCCTTCCAGTCCTAGTATTCTATGATTCTATGAGTCCTGTACTCTTCCGTACCAACCGGCTTTCCCCCATCTTTTAGTTTAAAGACTTTTCTATGACCTTTTTAACGTTTAGTACTAGCAGTTTGGAGTCACCTTGGTTTAGGTGGAGTCCATCCTTCCTGGATAGGCTCCCCCTCTCCCAAAAATGTCCCCAGCTCCTAATAAATCTAAACCTCTCCTCTCCACACCATCGTCTCATCCACTCATTGAGTCTCTGAAGCTCTGCCTGCCTACCTGGCCCTGCACGCAGACCTGGAAGCATTTCTGAGAATGCCACCATACAGGCCATGGATTTCAGTCACTTTCCTAGCAACCTAAATTTGATCTCCACAGCCTCTCTCCTACCTTTCCATACATTTACCATGACCACTGTCTCCTGCCCAGCATGACACATAAGTCTATCTAGATGCCTCGAGAGATCAGCAACCTTCGCACCAGTCAGGCAAGTCACCACACAGTTCTTCCGGTCATCACAAACCCAGCTATCTACGTTTCTCATCATAGAATCTCCCCTTTACTTACACCTGCCTTGTCCTAATGACTGGAGTTCCTTCCCCCAGAGACATAATCTGGATACCCAAACATCATATGGAAGGAGGTTCCAACTATGGGAAGGTTTCCCTCTGCTCTCCTTGACTGCTCTCCTTCCCTGAGCCTTTCATCCTCCTTAATAGCACAGGAGCTGTCAGAGTGGAGATGGGACAGTTCTACAGTGTCCCAGAAAGTGTCATCTACATACCTCTCTGCCTCCCTCAGCTCCTCCAGTTCAGCCACCCTGGCCTTCAGAGCCTGCATTTACTCTCTGATGATTAGGAGCTCCTTGCACTGGGTGCACACATACACCACCCAACCATCTGGCAGATACTCACACATACTACACTGGATGCAATAAACAGGAGAGCCCCCACTCCACTACTCGGCTTCTGCCTGCATTTTCTCCTATGAATAATAAGGTTCTCTATGGGGGTTATTTAAATGTTTGGGATATAGTTTAGTCTCAAGTTTCAAAGAATGTCTATAGCAGCTTGCTCCCTCTAAGCGCCCCTTCTCCACTTCCCTCTCAAAATTCCCTCCCGTTTGCCATCGCCCAGTTCCCAAGATTCCCTGGTTGCTTACTAGCAGGTTCTATAATCTCTGGCCTTCGTGATAGCCCCTCCCTTTGGCTTAAGTTCGACCAATGAGCAGAGGGTTTTAGATTTCAAACCCTAATTAAGGCTCACAGCTTCCAACTGCCAGACCTGAGCACACGGCCTTTCAAACAAGCCAAAAGCGCAGCACAGGAATCTCCAAACAAACGAACACAAGACCAGAACCCCCGAACACAAACACACACACTCCAGAGAGCCACTTACCCCAAACTCCTGTAAATTGCCCTACTTCACCAGGAAAGCTCCCCTCTCAAAACTCCCTCCTGTTTGCCATCGCCCTGTTTGCAAGCAATGGATTGACCATTGAAGCTGCTGGGAGCATCACATTGAGTGCAGACTGTCTGGCACTGTCAATTAGAAGGTCTCGTTTTAGTTGTTAGTCACTTTGACTATTGTTAATCATTTGGCCTGAAATCTTGCCCCAAAGGAGGCTTGCTGTGGTGTGGATAGTTATTAGAAAGTTTCAGACATGACAGTTCAGCCTGCTCCTCTAATGTGACAGGAGAGACGGTTTGTGACCCACATTGGAAAATCCTTCAATCTGTAACAGTGAGGAGCCCCATCACCTCCTGGCTTTGCAAGAGATACAAGTGATGAAACAGCCACCCTGTTAGCAGCCAGAGCCCTGAGATGTGAGGGGAGGTGGTGACAGTGTCTGGGCATGAACACACAGCTGGCCCCCGAGGGCTTTGTTCAATTCTTCCTCCAAGGAGAGTTTTCCCTCCGTAGAGCCTGAGCAACCCATGGGCCACAGCCTGAGAGTTTTGCTTTGTATTGTACAGCTACTGACACCTTTCCTCCTAACGGATCCCCTGGGCCACAGAAATGCCCCAACCTTAGAGCTGAAGGTGTCAGCCAGGATGCAGAAGCAGGAAATGGTGTCCCTGGGCTCTGTTCTGTGCAGGTGGGTGACAGGGAATGGATCATGTGAGGTTTAACTGTCCTGTTCACTCCCTCCGGGGCACCTGGATTGGCCACAGTCGGCAAACAGCACACTGGGCTGTATAGACCGTTGGTCTGACCTTGTGTTCTTACGTAAGAATGGGAAGGGCCCTGAGAGGTTCAGGGTCTGTGCAGTGCAAAAAAGACCACAGACCAATCCCCTATCCCAGCACACCCAGCACACGCATAGCGCATTGGGGATCTAGGAGGAGAGGACGCTACCTGTGAATCCTGAGGTAGAAGTGTCTTCCCAGGGAATCTGTCTCATGCAGACACGTCCCGCACCTCTCTCACCGCACCGTCTGCAGCAAGTAAGAGCTGTAGCGGAGAATCCAGCGTCTATAAGGCAGCTCTGGCCCATCCCATTGGGCATCGCTCAGCACCCAGGAGAAGTGACAGCTGGATGTAAACAGGCTGGAGACTGGGGACACTCAGGACAGGGTCTCTGTCTCCATGTCTGTGCCTCTGGGCTCATTAGCCAGGTTTAGCTTTGTACAGTCATTACAGGACTTCCCAGTGGGAGATGGGACATTTCAAAATCTATGCTGAGCCCCAAGGGAATTGGCTGCTCTGTGTGTTTGTGTCCAAAACTATAATCGATTAGTTAAAGAACAAGGAACCAAGGGTTGATGCCTAGTGCTCTAGAGTTGATCTGCTAACAGGGAAATGCCCAGGAGGGCAGGGCAGACAGTTCCACGAGGCGTACAGCTAGTTTGGATAGGAAGCCTAATCCGAACTAGCTACTCCGTGCCGTGTGTAGTCGTGCAATGCGGGGTCCGACCTAGCCAGCATTTAAAAATGGCGCCGGCTGGCTTCATGCAAATGAAGCCCGGGAAATTCAAATTCCAGGCTTCATTTGCAACTCTGTATGACTACCTTACCCCCCCAGTTCGAACCCTGTCTTATTCTCTCTCTCTTTATTAAAGGTTCTCAACATTTTAGTCTAGCAGCGCTTTAAAGCCTAACAAATCAACCCGGCCAGGGCTTTGTCAAGTCGAGTCTTAAACACCTCTAGGGACTCCACTACTTCCCTAGGTAACCCATTCCAGTTCTTCACCACCCTCCTAGTGAAATAGTTTTTCCTAATATCCAATCTTGACCTCTTCCACCCCAACTTGAGACCACTGCTCTTTGTTCTGCCATCTGTCACCACTGAGAACAATCTTTCTCCAACCTCTTGGACCCTCCCTTCAGGAAGTTGAAAGCTGCTCTCAAATCCCCCGTACTCTTCTCTTCTGCAGACTAAACAAACCCTAATCCCTCAGATTCTCCTCATAGGTCATCTGCTCCAGCCCCCTAATCATTTTGGTTGCCCTCCTCTGGTTGCGACCACATCCTTTGTGTAGTGGGGGGCCCAGAACTGAACACAATACTCCAAGTGTGGCCTCACCAGAGATGAATAAAGAGGAATAATGACATCTCTGAATCTGCTGGCAATGCTCCTCTTAATGCAACCTAATATGCCATTTGCCTTCTTGGCTACAAGGGCACACTGTTGACTCATATCCAGCTTCTCATCCAGTGTATCCCCCGGGTCCTTTTTTGCAGAACTACTACTTAACTGGTTGGTCCCCAGTCTGTAACCACTTCTCTAGATCTGCTGGCAATGCTCCTAATGCACCCTAATATGCCATTAGCCTTCTTGGCTACAAGGGCACACTGCTGATTCATATCCAGCTTCTCACCCACTGTAACCCCAGGTCCTTTTCTGCAGAACTGCTACTTAGCCATTCGGCCCCACCCTGTAACTATGCTTGGGATTCTTCTGTCCCAAGTGCAGGACACTGCACTTGTCCTTGTTGAACCTCATCAGATTTCTTGTGGCCCAATCCTCCAATTTGTCCATGTCACTCTGGATCCTATCTCTGCCCTCAACCGTATCTACCTCTCCCTCAAGCTTAGTGTCATCTGCAATCTTGCTGAGGGTGCAATCCATCCCCTTATCCAGGTCATTAATAAAGATATTGAACAAAACGGGTCCTAGAACTGAACCTTGGGGCACTCTGCTAGAAACCGACCGACATCCTGACATCGAGCCGTTGACCACTACCCGCTGGGCCCGGCCTTCTAGCCAGCTTTCTATCCATCTTACCGTCCATTTATCCTATCCATATTCCCTTAACTTGCTGGCAAGAATGTCGTGGAAGACCTTATGAAAAGCCTTGCTACAGTCAAAATATATCACATCCACAGGGTCAGTTACCTCATCATAGGAGCTAAGCAGATTGGTCAGGCACGACCTGCCCTTTGGGAATCAATGCTGACTATTCCTAATCACTTTCCTCTCTTCCACTACATTTGCCTCCTCCACTATATGTGACTTTTTCCAATCATCCGGGATCTCCCCTGATCTCCACGACTTTTCAAAAATAATGGCCAATGATATTCAGAGATCATCACTAAGCAGGATTGGTGGTTGCTGCAATACCCATGCTCCTCCCGAAAATGGGGGAAGTTGGAGGAACTGTTCTGAAGAGATTTGTTCAGCAGCCTTGCAGTCCTAGTATTGCTTGGGATGTGGCTGTTCCAGATGAGGTCTTTGATATCCAGGGTGGTGACCTGAAGCCCTTCCTGGGTAGGTAGCTTTTACCTAAAATCGCTGGCAGAAGTTTTCCAGGCTGGTGTCTAAAGTATCTAAAATGGCTGACTTTCAGAACCCTGTAATCTCATGCCTTGGCGATTGGTGCCATTAAAGTAATTAGGATTCGCTGGTGTGGTGTCCCGACAGGTCCCCTGCTCCATCAATGATGATAACCATTTGTCTGTGTTTGTGTGTGTGCTCCTCTGCGTGTCCTCTTGGCTTGCAAAAATAGCCAAAAGAGCAGATTCTAAGAGAACCCCCGAAGACCACAAAAACAGAGAAGGAATGAAGGTGCTCTGCCAGATTTATTTTCAAACAAAGTACAATAATAATCGTCAGTGGATTCTATTGAACTACTATGTATATTTACCCCCTGAAATTTGACTTAGCTCAGACAGGGCCAGGAATGCAACATTGCCCCCTTGGCTTAACAAAGACAACTCTTTGGAATATACTTTTATACACAGGCATCAACAAGTAACCCATCGCTCCTGACGTATTGAGTTGGCATCCTCTGATTTTACCTAGAACCACCCATTACCTTGTACATGGGGGTTCAACCACTATCTAACTTGCCATCAGTTTACACCCTGTCTGTGTGTTCTTGTTTTCTGTGCTTGTATATATATGTGTTGGGGGTGTTGGTACCAAGATGTTCCTCAGCGAGGTGTTCTGTTACGACCCCCCTGGAATTTGGTCACAGCCTGGGCCTAGTGCCTCTTATGTCTGAGTGTTTCTATAATACCAGCCCTGTTCTTGCCCACGTTTGTGAGCGGGAACCTGCCTCTTGCTCACAGCTTCACTTTCTTTATATCACGCGTGGCCAAAGCATGTAACAAAGAGAGACAAAACAGCAGAAAAAATGTGAAGAGCCGCATCAGAATTGTGAAGCAGAAAAAAAAAGTGGCCCTCCCGAACAGAATTTTCCGAGCAAAAACTAAAACAATTAAAAAAAATGTAAAGGAGGTTGCCCCTTTAAGAAGGCCGACATCTTGGGTGCCATTTTTAAAACCCGCAGCTCTGACCTGGTAAACACAGGGAAGCTGTGGGCAGGGGGGAGCTGGCGTGGGCTGTGGGACATTGGGGGTGCAGGAGTGGCTTTGTGAGCTGCAATTTGGAGGGAAGAGCCACATGCGGCTCGCGAGCCGTGGGTTAGCCACAGCTGCTTTATATTAACAAAGTCTGAAAATTGCTGTTGAGGCCTCAGGCCCTTGAGCAGTCCCATGATACATGGGCTAATGTTTCAGGCACAGAATCTGGTGGTTTTTTAAAAAATGTAACAGGTATCAGCCTGGAAAGTAGCATAGTTGTGAAAAACCAGAAATGGAATTGTGGTTCAAAACAGGATATCTGAAAAATAAAACAACAGTTCCTCAACCCAGTGATGCAGAGATGAGTGAAAAGTCCAAATTCAAAGATGAGAGGGCAGCAAGGGAACATCGATCAGCGCTGGAACGTTTGAGTGCAGACTTTTGTGTCCAAGGAACAGTATGATTATTGATAAAGAAAATCCACTGAAAGGCTGCAAACCACTAAGACAATTACACTCAGGATAAACTACATTAGCTTTCACATGGATCAGCGAACAATACGCACAAACCAACAATCTCTGTTTTGCCAATTGCAGTGATCATGGATGCAGTCATCACCTCTTCCACACATTCGAAGCCAAATTTTCATAATTTTACAGCCCCACTCTTGTCTGTCCTGCTGCCTCCAGAGCTGTATCCTTACGACAGTCTCCTTGTCAGTCTGTAGCAGCTCCTGGCCCAACCCTGGTTCGGAGTGAGCCCAGCTAGTGGGGGCAGAGGTCAGGATGTTCCAGGGAGGGATAGAAGGGGAGGGGAGGAGTGAGCAAAAGTGCTGGACGTTGATGGAAGTGTCAGAACGGAGGTGGAGACCTGGGGGATACAATGAAGAAGGGAATGTGCCTGACGGGATTAAAGTGGTGTAGGGGCCAGGGTTTGAGGGATTAGTCAGGGAAGCAGGGAGACAGTTAGAAGAAATTAGACACTTGGACACCTGAAGTGTTAACGAGTTCCACCCAGAGCAATAGCCCAGTTATTCTCCTTGACAGAGCACAGTAAGATCAGGATAGGATTGAATGACTCTCTGACTGACCCACTAGGTGAACAGGGCTGAGCACCGTCTCCCCAGCCAGCTCTGCACTAACCATGGTCTGCGAGCCAGAGCACTTAGGCACCTTTGTGAACAAAGAAATGCAGCATCCGGTTCCGGATCTGTTTGGTCCTCACACCATAGATGATGGGATTTAGTGAGGGGGGCATCACATAGTACATGTTGGCAATAAGAACTTGGACAGGGTGCGGCTTCTTCTTGTCAAATCGTCCCGAGAGGGAGAAGTAGAGACCTGGGATGTGAAATACTAAAATGGAGCAGATATGGGAGCTGCAGGTCCCAAAAGTCTTGAGCCGGGCGTCCTTTGTGGGGAGGCTGAAGATGGCCCTGAGGATCTGGGTGTAGGAAACAATAATCAGAATCACATCCAGACCCAACACACAGAATAGCACAAATAAGCCGTAGTGGCTACTGGCTCGGGTGTCACCACACGCCAGCCACACTACATTCATGTGTGCGCAGTACAGCTGGGGGATGATGTTAGTTCCGCAGTATGACCACTGCCTCGCCAGCAGGACATAGGGCAATATGATCAAGGCACCACGCAGCACCACTGCCAGGGCAATTTTGGTTACTGTAGCGTTTGTCAAGATGGTGGAATGTCTCAGGGGATGGCAGATGGCCACGTAGCGATCCACAGCCATGGCCATGAGGATTCCAGACTCTATTGTTATGAAGCAGTGAATGAAGAACATCTGGGTGAGGCAGGCGCTGAAATTGATCTCCCTGGAATTGAACCAGAAGATGCTCAGTGCTTTGGGCACAATGGATGTGGACAGACCCAGGTCAGTCATGGCCAGCATGCAGAGGAAATAGTACATGGGCCCATGGAGGCTCAACTCCATCTTCACGATACACAGGATTGTGAAGTTCCCCAAGAGGGTTACAATGTATATGGTGCAGAAAGGGATGGCGATCCAGACATCAGCTGTCTCCAGGCCCGGAATGCCCTGCAGGATGAAGGTGGAAGGGTTGATGACCTTGGTTGTGTTAGAATCTGACATGGAGTAGAGGAGAATGTGTTGAACTGTGAGATAGAAGAATGCCTCTTGTATGTTCCGTGCGTTTTCCTGACTTCCTCTTGCTCTTATTCTTGGATGGTGGTTGTAAGAGAAATCCTGGAAGAAAAGGCAACACAGACATGACTGGTAGCGGGTGTGATGATTGGATCAGTTGGTTCTTGAAAGTAGGAATAAGGGATCTTCCGGAAAAGGACATATTTTCCGCAAGATCCTGTCTAGAATGGCGCTTTTCTCTGGCAAGACCCCGAGCCGGAAAAAAGCGGTAGCCATGTTCATGCAAATGCTGCGGGGGATATTTAAATACCCCGCGGCATTTGCAATTCCGAAGTGTCTCATTAGCATCCCTTTTCCGGAAAGGGGTGCCAATGTAGACACAGCATTAGTTTCTCCACTATGGCTTTAACATCTTTGAATGCTCATTTAGCCTCTGGATCATACTGTCCCCCGCCCCCCCCCCCCCCCCCCCCCGCCCCGGTTGTTTAGCAGGCTTGTTGCTTCTGATGTACTTAAAAAACATTTTGTTATTACTTTTGGAGTTTTTGACTAGCTGTTCTTCAAACTCCTTTTGGGCTTTTCTTATTACATTTGTACACTTAAATTGGCGTGTTTATGCTCCTTTCTATTTACCTCACTACTTTTAGACTTCCACTTTTTAAAAGGTACCTTTTTATCTCTTACCGCGTCTTTTACATGGTTGTTAACCCATGGTGGCTCTTTTTCAGTTCTTTTACTATATTTTTTAATTTGGGGGTATACGCTTAAGTTGGGCCTCTATCATGGTGTCTTTCAAAAGTGTCCATGCAGCTTTCAGGGATTTTACTTTAGTCACTCCACCTTTTATTTTCTGTTTATCTAACCTCCTCATTGTTGTGTAGTTCCTCTTTCTGAAATTAAGTCCCATGGTTTTGGCCTGCTGAGGTGTTTTTCCCACCACAGGAATGTTAAATGTTATTATAATATGGCCACCGTTCCCAAGCGGTGCTGTTATAATTACCCCTTGGACAAGATCCTGCACTCATGCAGGCCTAACTCAAGAATTGCCTCTCCCCTTGTGGGTTCCTGTACCAGTTACTCCAAGATGCAGTCATTTAAGGCATTGAGGAATTTTATCTCTGCATCTTGTCCTGGGGTGACGTGTACCCAGTCAATATGGAGATAATTGAAATCCCCCACTATTACCGAGTTTTTTATTTTGATAGCATCTCTAAACACCCTTAGCATTTTATAGACACGATGAATGTCCTGATCAGGTGGTCGATAATCGATCCCTACTACTATACTCTGATTAGAGCATAGAATTACTGTACATAGAGATTCTATAGAACATTTTGATTCATTTATGATTTTTTACTTCATTTGATTCTACATCATCTTTCACATATAGTGGCACTCCACCATCCACATGGCCTATTCTAGCCTTCCAATATATTTAATATCCTGGTATGATTGTGTCCCACTGATTGTCCTCGTTCCACCAGTTTTCTGTGATGCCGATTATGTCAATAGCCTCCTTTTTTATGTGTTCATTTCCCACATGATTTGGCCCATACTTTATACTTTTCCATCCTCTCCTCCTGACTAAAACCTACAGAATCTCTGTCAATAGACTCTCCTCTTACAGAAACCGTGAGTTATGCTGTCTGCCGGGGCCCATATCCGAGATGTTACGGAGGCATTGTTGAGGAATATTCGGCTGACTACCCCATGCTACTCATCCATGTGGGCACAAATGATACTGCTAGGTGTGACACTGAGCAGATCAAGAGTGACTACAGGGCTCTGGGAGTACGGGTGAAGGAGTCTGGAGCACAGCTGGAATTCTCTTTGATCCTTCCTGTTGCAGGTAGGGGCCCGTGCAGAGACTAGTACATCCTGGAGGTGAATGCCTCGCTGCGAGGATGGTGTCGCCAGGAGGACTTTGGCTTCTTCGACCATGGGGTGCTATTCCAGGAAGGACTGCAAAGCAGGGATTGAATCCACCTTTCGAGGAGGGGGAAGACCCTATTTGGACACAGAATGGCTAACCTAGTGAGGAGGGCTTTAAACTAGATTCGACGGGGACAGGTGAGCAAAGCCCACAGGTAACTGGAGAACATGGAGAGCTGGGAGATGGGTCAGAAATAGGAGGGAGCGTGGGCAACAATGGCAGAGAGAAAGGAGGGTCAGGGCAAAACTGGGAGGCAAGGTCAAATCAGGATCTTAGATACCTATATACAAATGCAAGAAGTATGAGAAATAAGCAGGAAGAACTGGAAGTGCTAATCAATAAGTACAATTATGACACTGTTGGCATCACAGAATCTTGGTGGAATAATACACATGATTGGAATGTTTGCATAGAAGGGTACGGCTTGCTCAGGAAGGATAGACACGGAAAAAAGGGAGGAGGTGTTGCCTTATACATTAAAAATGAACACACTTGGAGTGAGGTGGATGTGGACATAGGAGACAGAAATGCTGAGAGTCTCTGGGTTAGGCTAAAAGGGATTAAAAACAAAGGTGATATCATGCTAGGAGTCTACTACAGGCCACCTCCCCAGGTGGAAGAAGTCGATGAGGCTTTTTTTAAAGAACTAACAAAATTATCCAAAGCCCAAGATTTGGTGGAGATGGGGGACTTCAACTATCCAGATATATGTTGGGAAAATAACACTGCGGGGCACAGGCTATCCAATAAGTTCTTGAACTGCATTGGAGACAACTTTTTATTACAGAAGGTTGAAAAAGCTACCAGGGAGAAAGTTGTTCTAGATTGCATCCTAAAAAATAGGGAGGAACTGGTTGAGAATTTGAAAGTGGAAGGCAGGTTGGGTGAAAGTGATCATGAAATCATAGAGTTCACAATTCTAAGGAAGGGTAGAAGGGAGAACAGCAAAATAGAGACAATGGATTTCAGGAAGGCGGATTTTGGTAAGCTCAGAGAGCTGATAGGTAAGGTCCCATGGGAATCGAGACTGAGGAGAAAAACAACTGAGGAGAGTTGGCAGTTTTTCAAAGGGACATTGTTAAGGGCCCAAAAGCAAGCTATTCCGATGTGTCGGAAAGTTAGAGAATATGGCAAAAGACCACCTCGGCTTAACCACGAGATCTTGCATGATCTAAAAATAAAAAAAGGAGTCATATAAAAAATGGAAAGTAGGACATATTACAAAGGATGAATATTGGGAAATAGCACAGGAATGCAGGGGCAAGATTAGAAAGGCAAAGGCACAAAATGAGATCAAACTAGCTATGGGAATAAAGGGAAACAAGAAGACGTTTTATAAATACATTAGAAGCAAGAGGAAGACCAAGGAGAGGGTAGGCCCACTGGTCTGTGAAGAGGGAGAAACAGTAACAGGATACTTGGAAATGGCAGAGATGCTCAATGACTTCTTTGTTTTGGTCTTCACCGAGAAGTCTGTAGGAATGCCTAACATAGTCAATGCTAGTGGGAAGGGGGGAGGTTTAGAAGGTAAAATAAAAAAAGAACAAGTCAAAAATCACCTTCAAAAGTTAGATGCTTTCAAGTCACCAAGGCTTGGTGAAATGCATCCTAGAATACTTAAGGAGCTGATAGAGGAGATATCTGAGCAATTAGCTATCATCTTTGGAAAATCATGGGAGACAGGAGAGATTCCAAAGGACTGGAAACGGGCCAGTTAGTTTAACTTCTGTGCCAGGGAAGATAATGGAGCAAGTAATTAAGGAAATCATCTGTAAACACTTGGAAGGTGGCAAGGCGATAGGGAAAAGCCAGCATGGATTTGTAAAGAACAATTCACATCAAACCAATCTGATAGTTTTCTTTAATAGGATAAAGAGTCTTGTGGATAAGGCGTAATCAGTGGATGTGGTATACCTAGACTTAGGTAAGGCGTTTGATACGGTCTCGCATAATATTCTTATCAATAAACTAGGGAAATACAACTTAGATGGGGCTACTATAAAGTGGGTGCATTACTGGCTGGATAACTATACTCAGAGATTAGTTATTAATGGTTCACAATCGTGCTGGAAAGGCATAACAAGTGGGGTTCTGCAGGGGTCTGTTTTGGGCCTGCCTCTGTTCAATATCTTCATCAACAATTTAGATACTGGAATAGAAAGTATGCTTATTAAGTTTGCAGATGATACCAAGCTGGGAGGGACTGCCACTAATCTGAAGGATAGGGTCATAATTCAAAATGACCTGGACAAATTGGAGAAATGGTCTGAGATAAATAGGATGAAGTTTAATAAAGACAAATGCAAATTGCCCCACTTAGGAAGGAACAATCAGTTTCACACATACAGAATGGGAAGCGATGGTCTGGGAAGGAGTACGGCAGAAAGGGATGTAGGGGTTATAGTGGGACCACAAGTTAACTATGAGTGAGCAGTGTGATGCTGTTGCAAAGAAAGCAAACATGATTCAGGGATGTAGTAACAGGTGTGTTGTGAGCAAGACAGGAGAAGTCATTCTTCCGCTCTCCTCTGCGCTGGTTAGGCCTCAATTGGAGTACAGTGTCCAGTTCTGGGAACCGCATTTTAAGAAAGATGTGGACAAATTGGAAAGGGTCCAGAGAAGAGCAACAAGAATGATTAAAGGTTTAGAGAACATGACCTATGAGGGAAGGCTGAAGGAATTGGGTTTGTTTAGTTTAGAAAAGAGAAGATTGAGGGGGGACATGTTAGAAGTTTTCAGGTATCTAAAAGGGTGTCATAAGGAGGAAGGAGAAAACTTGTTCATCTTGGCCTCTGGGGATAGAACAAGAAGCAATGGGCTTAAACTGCAGCAAGGGAGGTTTAGGTTGGACATCAGGAAAAAGTTCCTAACTGTCAGGGTGGTCAAACACTGGAATAAATTGCCCAGGGAGGTTGTGGAATCCCCATCTCTGGAGATATTTAAGAGCAGGTTAGATAAATGTCTATCAGGGATGGTCTAGACAGTACTTGGTCCTGCCATGAGGGCAGGGGACTGGACTTGATGACCTCTCGAGGTCCCTTCCAGTCCTAGTATTCTATGATTCTATGATTGTCTGAGCCATGTGCTCCACCGCACCAACCGGCTTTCCCCCTCTCTTAGTTTAAAGTTTATCTATGACCTTTTTAACGTTTAGTGCTAGCAGTTTGGATTCACCTTGGTTTAGGTGGAGTCCATCCTTCCTGTATAGGCTCCCCCTCTCCCAAAAGTGTCCCCAGCTCCTAATAAATCTAAACCTCTCCTCTCCACACCATCGTCTCATCCACTCATTGAGACTCTGAAGCTCTGCCTGCCTACCTGGCCCTGCACGCAGACCTGGAAGCATTTCTGAGAATGCCACCATACAGGCCATGGATTTCAGTCACTTTCCTAGCAACCTAAATTTGATCTCCACAGCCTCTCTCCTACCTTTCCATACATTTACCATGACCACTGTCTCCTGCCCAGCATGACACATAAGTCTATCTAGATGCCTCAAGAGATCAGCAACCTTCGCACCAGTCAGGCAAGTCATCACACACTTCTCCTGGTCATCACAAACCCAGCTATCTACGTTTCTCATCATAGAATCTCCCCATTACTTACACCTGCCTTTGTCCTAATGACTGGAGTTCCTTCTCCCAGAGACATAATCTGGATACCCAAACATCATATGGAAGGGGGTTCCAACTATGGGAAGGTTTCCCTCTGCTCTCCTTGACTGCTCTCCTTCCCTGAGCCTTTCATCCTCCTTAATAGCACAGGAGCTGTCAGACTGGAGGGGGGACAGTTCAACAGTGTCCCAGAAAGCCTCATCTGCATACCTCTCTGCCTCCCTCAGCTCCTCCAGTTCAGCCACCCTGGCCTTCAGAGCCTGCATTTACTCTCTGATGATTAGGAGCTCCTTGCATTGGGTGCACACATACACCACCCAACCATCTGGCAGATACTCACACATACTACACTGGATGCAATAAACAGGAGAGCCCCCACTCCGCTACTCGGCTTCTGCCTGCATTTTCTCCTATGAATAATAAGGTTCTATATGGGGGTTGATTTAAATGTTTGGAATATAGTTTAGTCTCAAGTTTCAAAGAGTGTCTAAAGCAGCTTGCTCCCTCTAAGCGCCCCTTCTCCACTTCTCTCTCAAAATTCCCTCCCGTTTGCCATCACCCAGTTTACAAGATTCCCTGGTTGCTTACTAGCAGGTTCTATAAGCTCTGGTCTTCCTGATAGCCCCTCCCTTTCGCTAAAGCTCGACCAATGAGCAGAGAGCTTTAGATTTCAAATCCTAATTAAGTCTCACAGCTTCCAACTACCAGCCTGAGCACACGGCCCTTCAAACAAACCAATAACGCAGCAGAGGAATCTCCAAACAAACGAACACAAGCCCAGAATCCCCAAACACAAACACACACACTCCAGAGAGCCACTTACCCCAAACTCCTGTAAATTGCCCTACTTCACCAGGAAAGCTCCCCTCTCAAAACTCCCTCCTGTTTGCCATCGCCCTGTTTGCAAGCAATGGATTGACCATTGAAGCTACTCGAAGCATCACACTGAGTGCAGACTGTCTGGCACTGTCAATTAGAATGTCTCATTTTAGTTAATCACTTTGACTATTGTTAATCATTTGGCCTGAAATCTTGCCCCAAAGGAGGCCTGCTGCGGTGTGGATAGTTATCAGAAAGTTTCAGACATGACAGTTCAGCCTGCTCCTCTAATGCGACAGGAGAGACGGTTTGTGACCCACATTGGAAAATCCTTCAATCTGTAACAGTGAGGAGCCCCATCACCTCCTGGCTTTGCAAGAGATACAAGTGATGAAACAGCCACCCTGTTAGCAGCCAGAGCCCTGAGATGTGAGGGGAGGCGGTGACAGTGTCTGGGCATGAACACACAGCTGGCCCCCGAGGGCTTTGTTCTGTTCTTCCTCCAAGGAGAGTTTTCCCTCCGTAGAGCCTGAGCAACCCATGGGCCACAGCCTTAGAGTTTTGCTTTGTATTGTACAGCTACTGACACCTTTCCTCCTAACGGATCCCCTGGGCCACAGAAATGCCCCAACCTTAGAGCTGAAGGTGTCAGCCAGGATGCAGAAGCAGGAAATGGTGTCCCTGGGCTCTGTTCTGTGCAGGTGGGTGACAGGGAATGGATCATGTGAGGTTTAACTGTCCTGTTCACTCCCTCCGGGGCACCTGGATTGGCCACAGTCGGCAAACAGCACACTGGGCTGTATAGACCGTTGGTCTGACCTTGTGTTCTTACGTAAGAATGGGAAGGGCCCTGAGAGGTTCAGGGTCTGTGCAGTGCAAAAAAGACCACAGACCAATCCCCTCTCCCAGCACACCCAGCACACGCATAGCGCATTGGGGATCTAGGAGGAGAGGACGGTACCTGTGAATCCTGAGGTGGAAGTCTCTTCCCAGGGAATCTGTCTCATGCAGACACGTCCTGCACCTCTCTCACTGCACCGTCTGCAGCAAGTAAGAGCTGTAGCAGAGAATCCAACGTCTATAAGGCAGCTCTGGCCCATCGCATTGGGCATCGCTCAGCACCCAGGGGAAGTGACAGCTGGATGTAAACAGGCTGGAGACTGGGGACACTCAGGACTGAGTCTCTGTCTCCATGTCTGTGCCTCTGGGCTCATTATCCAGGTTTAGCTCTGCACAGGCATTACGGGACTTCCCAGTGGGAGATGGGACGATTCAGAATCTCTGATGAGCCCCAAGGGAATTGGCTGCTCTGTGTATTTGTGTCCAAAACAATAATTGATTAGTTAAAAAACAAGGAACCGAGGGTTGATGCCGAGTGCTCTAGAGTTGATCTGCTAACAGGGAAATGCCCAGGAGGGCAGGGCAGACAGTTCCACGAGGCGTACAGCTAGTTTGGATAGGAAGCCTAATCCGAACTAGCTACTCCGTGCCGCGTGTAGCCGTGCAGCACGGGGTCTGACCTAGCCAGCATTTAAAAATGGCGCCGGCCGGCTTCATGGAAATGAAGCCCGGGAAATTCTAATCCCGGGCTTTATTTGCAACTCCGTATGACTACATTACCCCCCTAGTTCGAACCCTGTTTTATTCTCTCTCGCTTTCTTAAAGGTTCTCAATATTTTAGTCTAGCAGCGCTTTAAAGCCTAACAAATCATGGAGATGAAATCATGAGCTTTTGTGGGTACAACCCACTCGTTCAGATAAGAGGAGTATTAAAAGTCCAGTTCCAAACTAAATAGGGGATGGCAGGTGGAAAAGAAAGAAAAATAGTGAATTGGTGTTTTCATATTAAAAGAAGCTGATAGAGAAGGCGCAAATTGTTCTCAAGTGCCCATTGGTTGGTTGGTTAAGCCATGAGGATGTGGAAGGGAGTGTGCTGGCCCAGAAATGTCCTTATTCACACCTTTGTGATGGCACCCAAGCTAGTAAATGAAGTTAAATTCCAAGGCTTCCCTGTGTATTTCATTTGTGAAATTAGCTTGAAAAAAACAGTAACTTTGAGATCTATTCATGAGTGCCCGGGCAGGATACAGTGTTCTCCAAGAGGTTTTGTTTGCTTTTTTGACTGTACTTAATCCTCCAAGACTTCGCTCTTCACTTGTAACAGCTAATTTAGTTCCCAACGTTTTGTGCTTATATTTGGAATAATGTTTTCCAGTGGGCATTACTTTGCTTTTATTAACCATGTATTATT
Organism: Pelodiscus sinensis; assembly: GCF_049634645.1. Classification (NCBI taxonomy): domain Eukaryota; kingdom Metazoa; phylum Chordata; order Testudines; family Trionychidae; genus Pelodiscus; species Pelodiscus sinensis. Next base: position 334,211,953 of record NC_134711.1, on the reverse strand, counting down.
GCCCTTTTGTTGTCCAGTCCTCTGATTTTGGGAGATCCTTTTGAGGTTCTTTACAGTCTGCTTTGGATTTAATTATCTTATCAGTTTAGGATCATCTGCAATTTTGCCACCTCGCTCGTTCTGCCATTCTCCAAATCATTAATGAATAGGTTGGATTAGGCTGGTCAAAGTGCAAACCGGGGCAAGACAATCATTCCATTCTAAAAACTGACCATTTATTCCTTCCATTTGTTTCCTGTCTTTTAACCAATTACCACTCCATGAAGGGTCCTCCCGTTTTATCCCAGGAAAACTTACATTAAGAGCCTTTTCTGAGGGACCTTGTAAAAGCTTTCTAGAAATGTAAATCAACTATGTCTACTGGATCCCATTGCCCACAGGTTTGTAGATGCCCCCAAAAAGTTACTACGTTGTTCATAGATGATTTCCCTTTATAAAACTCATGTTGAGTTTTCCGCCTAACAAATTATGTTCAGCTCTGTGTCTGACAATTCAGTTCTTCGTTATAGTTTCTAGAAATGTGGCCATATTGAAGTTAGATTTACTGGCATGGAAGTTCCAGGATGACTTCTACGGTCCTTTTAAAAAATGGCATCACATTAGCCATTCTACTGTAATTTGGCACAGAAGTTGATATAAAGTATGGGTTACAAACTACAGTTCTTTCAAAACTCTTCGGTAAATGTCATCTGATCGTCATGCAGTATAATGTTCCATTTCATCAGTTTGTTTGTGTCTCATTAGTTTCAAGCACATTAGGAAGACAGAGGCAGGCCCGACAGGGGCACACAGAGTACTCAAAAGTCTTTCAAGTGCTCACTAAAGGTTCAAAGGATTGACATAGTAGGGCTGCTCCTTTTGTTCAGTTTGGCTCAGGAGGTCCCATCAGATGCCGGAGAACTCTCTCAGTGGGGATTCCCACTACAGACAAGGGGACCTCTGGAGCTTCTGACACTCCCAATGGGGCAGCTGGTGCTAGGGCAGGAACTACCATCATCTCTCACCTCACAATAGACTCCCAGCCCGTAGAAGTGAGACTTGAGTCAGTGTCTTGGAGAGCTTCTGGGTGGGCCTAGGACAGCAGGGGACAACCAGCTGGGTCCTGGCTTCCTGAGTTGGGGGGGTTCCAATCCATTTGATGGTGGGGATCCCCTGTCAGCTCATGTCGGGGCCACTGTGAAATTCTGAGGGCTTGTGTCACGTCTCTGTGAACCTGGTCATAAACCCAGGGGAAGGTGGGGTCTTCCTCCTGCTCAAGGTAAAAATTGGACACTCCAATATGGAGAAGAGTGACAAAGAGTCAAGAGAGTCTTCACTCTGTCAGAGCCAGCAGAATGTCTGTGCCAAGTGGGCTCAGGCTGCCAATGGGTGTAAGTCACCTCAATGTGCTGAATTTGTATGGTAGAGCATTGTTAGGCCTTGGGATTAGGTTTCATCGCCTGGCTTGGATCATCAAACCAGGTTTGGAGGCAGGGACTTGGGCTCCTGGCATTAGAGGGTCTCAGCAGTCAAAAAACCCTTCATCAAGGAGATCGTCACTAAGCAGGATTGGTTGTTGGTGGAATACCCAAGCTCTCCCCCAGGATGGGGAAAGATGGACGAACTGCTCTGAAGAGATTTGTTCAGCAACCTTGCACTCATTGTATTGCTTGGGATGTGACTGTTGCCAGAAGAGGACTTTGATTTCCAGGGTTGTAAGCTGAAACCTGTCCGTGGGTACTTAGCTTTTAGCCCAAAATCACTGGCAGAATTTTTCCAGACTGGTGTCTAAGGTATATGAATTATCAACCTTTCAGGTTCTGTAATCTCATGCCTTAGCGATTGGTGTAGTAATCAGGATTGGCTGGTGTAACATCCCAACAGGTCTCCTGCTCCATCAATGATAATAACCTTTTCTCTGGGGCTACGTCTAGACTGGCAAGATTTTCTGCAAAGGCTTTTAATGTTAAAATCATTTGTGGAAAAGATCATCTAGATTGGCACGGATGCTTTTCTGCAAAAGCACTTTTGCAGAAAAGTGTCCGTGCCAATCTAGACGCGGTTTTGCGCAAGAATTCCCCAATCGCCATTTTCGCCATCGGGACTTTTCTGTGCACTGACCCTCTTGAGCAAAAACATTTCCGGAAAAGGGCTTTTGCCCGAACGGGAACATCAAAGCATTTGCGGAAGAAGCACTGATTTCAGAGAGTAGAACGTCAGTTCTTTTGCGCAAAATCAAGAGGCCAGTGCAGACAGCTGGCACGTTTTTGCACAAAAGCAGTTGCTTTTGCAGATAAACTTTCCAGTCTAGATGCAGCCAGGGTGTATGTGTCAAAGAGCAAACTCCGAGGAGCACCCAAAGTCCACAAAACCACACATGGATTGAAAATGCCCCAACAGGTTTATTTGCAACAAAACTTCAATAATTCAATAGTGGATTCTATTGAAGCACTATGTATATTTACTCCTTGAAAAGGGACTCACATCAGTAATGCCCAGGAATGTGACATTTCCCCCTTTGCTTGACAGAAACATTTCTTTGGGGTAAGCTTTTATACACAGGCACCAACAAGTTACGAACATTCCTGATGTACTGAGTTGGCATCCTCTGCCATTACCTAGGTCTACCCATTACCTTGTACATGGGGGTTCGGTCAATATCTATCATGACATCAGCTGGGTCTGTTTGTTCTTGTTTTGTGTGTCTGTGGGGGTAGGAGGTGGTAGAATGTGTTTCTTTACAACGTGTTCTGTTATGATCCTTCTGGAATATGTTCATAGTCTGGGCCTAGTGCCTTTTAGAGCTGAGTGTTTCTATAATACCAGCCCTGTTCTTGCTCATTTGTGAGTGAGGGAACAGCTTCTTCCTCACAGCTTCACTTTGCTTTATATTAACAAAGTCTTGACAATTGCTGTCTAGGCCCCAGGCCTCAGACCAGCCCTGTGGTACATGAGCTTACATTTCAGGCTCTCATCTTACTACAATTGGTAGCCATGCAGAGACCATATCTTATGATCCCAGAAAGTACAGGATCAAGAGGGTGGCTGACTGATACAGGCCTCTCCCCACCCACTGCTGTCTCATTACTGAATGATTTTAAAAAAAAAGGTTTAGTGTCTTCAAGACGATTTATCTTAGAAAACAGTATGGTCAAATGAGAAAGTGGGGTTTCACATCTCCCCAGGGGGCTGCTCTGCTTGGTCCAAAGCTCCATATTTTCGACTAGACACATGTTGGCTGTGTCTACACTGGCAAGTTTTTTCCGGAAAATCAGTCGCTTTTCCAGAAAAACTTGCCAGCTGTCTACACTGGCCGCTTGAATTTTCAGAAAAGCACTGACAGTCTAATGTAAAATCATCAGTGCTTTTCTTGAAAAACTATGCTGCTCCCGTTCGGGCAAAAGTCTATTTCTGAAAGACTTTACCCAAAAGCGCCAGTGTAGACAGCACAGTAGTGTTTTCTGCAAAAAAGCACTGTTCGCAAAAATGGCGCTCGGGGATTTTTTTGCGGAAAACCGCATCTAGATTGGCCACGGACACTTTTCCGCAAAAGTGCTTTTCCAGAAAAGCATCCTGCCAATCTAGACATCCTTTTCCGAAAATGCTTTTAACGGAAAACTTTTCCGTTAAAAGCATTTCCGGAAAATCATGCAAGTATAGACGTAGCCCTTTAGTGTGGTGTGCACAGGACCATTTAGTGTAAGGGTTGGTAGGCTGCCCACATTCTTCACCAAGTATTGTGGTTTAGAGGCTTTTCCTCCCCTTTGTATATGTGGGAGGCCACTCCACCTCCGTGTAAGGAAAGGAGTCATCTATAGTTATAGATTTAGACCCAGGGCATGGTTTTCAATTAGCAGTCAGTGTTTGAGGTACTAGTCAGGGGGCAAGGATACAGTTACAAGAAATTAGAAACTTGGACACCCTAAGATTTCCACCCAATCTAATTCCCCAGTTCGTCTCATTGACAGAGCACAGTAAGATCAGGACAGGATTGAAAGACTCTGTGACTGAGCCACTTGGTGAAGAGGTCCAAACACCATCTCCCCAGCCAGCTCTGCAGAAGCAACGGTTGCTAAGACAGAGCAGTTAGGTGCCTTTGTGAAGTTAGGAGCCTTTGTGAACAAAGCAATAAAGTATCCGGCTCCATATCTGTTTAGTCATCACACCATAGATGATGGGGTGCAGCATGGGGGGCATGACGTAGTACATTACGGCAATAAGAATTTGGACAGGGTGAGGCTTCTTCTTGTCAAATCGTCCGGAGAAGGAGAAGTAGAGAGCTGGGATGTGAAACACTAAAATGGAACAGAGATGAGAGATGCAGGTCTTGAAAGTTTTGAGCCGGGCATCCTTTGTGGGGAGTCTGAAGATGGCCCTGAGGATCGGAATATAGGACACAACAATAAAAATCACATCCAGACCATTAATACAAGACAGCGCAAAGAGGCCGTAGTAACTACTGGCTCGGGTGTCACCACAAGCCAGCCCCACCACAGCGATGTGCACGCAGTAAGGCAGGGGGACCATGTTAGTTCCACAATATGACCACTGCCTCACCAGGAGGACAAGGGGCAACATGATCAAGCCACCACGCAACACGATGGCCAGGACAAGTTTGGTCAGCATGGCACTTGTCAAAATGGTGGAATGTCTCAGGGGAAGGCAGATGGCCACGTAGCGATCCAAAGCCATGGCCACCAGGATACCAGACTCTATCGCTATGAAGCAGTGAATGAAGTACAGCTGGGTGAGGCAGGCGCTGAAATCGATCTCACTGGAATTGAACCAGAAGATGCTCAGTGATTTGGGCACAATGGATGTGGACAGACCCAGGTCAGTCATAGCCAGCATGCAGAGGAAATAGTACATGGGCTCATGGAGGCTCAAGTCCATCTTTACGATACACAGGATTGTGAAGTTCCCCAAGAGGGTAATAACATACATGATGCAGAAAGGGATCGAGATCCAGACATGGGCTGTCTCCAGGCCAGGAATGCCCTGCAGGATGAAGGTGGAAGGGTTTATGACCTTGGTTGTATTAGAATCTGACATGGAGTAGAGGAGAATGCGTTGAACTGTGAGATAGAAGAATGCCTCTTATACGTTTCGTGCGTTTTCCTGACTTCCTCTTGCTCTTGTTCTTGGATTGTGGTCTTAAGAGAAATCCTGGAAGGAAAGGCAACACAGGGATGACTGGTAGCGGGTGTGATAGTTGGGGCAGTTGGTCTCCTCACACAGTGAAATGGGACATTTTCATTGTTCAGAGAAATGATGGGTGAACAGCTGGATTTTCAAATGTTAATTCCATATTTAATGGAGTGCCATCCTCAATCGTGGAAACTTTAAAAGCACCAGCTGGAAAAAGTGTGGTGGGACCCTTTTTACCCACCTTTGGTTCTTAATGCCTTGAAAGTCAGGCTAGAGATCCTGTGCTATAGAGAGCCCCACATTTGCATGGTTTCTCCAAATGTGAGCGTGGATAATAATCACAAACCTTTTCCAAGACGTGTGCCAGAGGGAACCATCTGAGATAGAACAGGCAGTAAAAAGCCCTGGGGGTCACAGACAGTAAGAGCATAGAAACCTTGCTCAGTCAAATCAATGGTGAAAGCCTGACAATCTGAAGATGCTCGGGACATGTGCTCAGCTTTCATCCCCCAGCCTCCGGAAAGGACACAACTGATGTAAAGGGGGTATGTGAGACAGGCTGAGAGAATGGGGGTGCCTGCCCTCTGTGAACAGACTGAACATCAGGGACAGTTTAGTTTAGGGAGGAGACAAAGAAGGGGAATACGCTAGAGGAGAGGAAGATAAATAATTAATATGATTGCACTAACATGGAAAAAAGAGAGAAAAAAGAATTAGAAAAAAAACCAGGAAAGATAACTGTAATTTCTTTCAGAGTCCATGAGATAGCCAAAAGCTACAATTCCACAGTCATTGCTGGTGAAACACTTTTGGTCAAAACCCAGCTGAATAAAAAATCGAAGGAATAAATTAAGATGGAGGGAGCAATTCCTGGACAGTGTTCATGTGGAGAGAGCTGAGGTAGCTGTCCAGGAACACAGGACTGCTGATGCACCACTGGTGGAGGAGGAGATGGCTCAGAGTGGACACTGGCAGCTGGTTACTTCTGGCATCTGACACTGCTCCATCCCTGATCCGAACCCTCCCGCCATGGTACTAGGAAATCGTTATGTTCTTCTTGATAAAGGAGATAAGGAATCACTCCATATAAGACGAAGAGGAGAAGCCTCGTACCCCCAGGGCTCGGAGGTCTGCTGCCAGCACTGCGAATAGGAAATATAGGGCAGTGGTGATCAAAAACTCTCTTCTTATGGGGAAGGAGGCACTCATCTGTCACCCTGACATATCATCTTGGGAGGTGCTGCCTGCTGCGGGTCCATATCTGAGACGTTACGGAGACATCATCGAGGATTATCCGGCCTTCTGACTACTCCCCCATGATACTGTGAGGTGTGATGCTGAGCGGATCAAGAGTGACTACAGGGCTCCAGGAGTATGGGTAAGGAATTTTGGAGCACAGGTAGCCTTCACTTGGATCCTTCCTGTCAAAGGGAGGGGCCTGGGCAGGGACAGGTGCATCCTGGAGGTGAATGCCTGACTGAAAAGATGGTGTCACCAGGAGGGTTTTGGCTTCCTCGACCATGGGCTGCTATTCCAGGAAAGACTGCTAAGCAGGGTTCATGTCCACCTTTCGAAGAAGGGGAAGAGCGTATTTGGTTAAAGACTGGATAACCTTGTGAGGAGGGCTTTAAACGAGGTTTGACGGGGACAGGTGAACAAAGCACAGGGGTAAGTAAAGAACATGGAGACTTGGGAGAGGGGTCAGAAAAGAGGAGGAGTGTGGGCTATAATAGCAGAGAGAAAAGAGAAAAAAGGCAGAACTGGGACACAAGATCAAATCAGTATCTTAGATGCCTATATACAAAGGCAAGAAGTATGGGTAATAAGCAGGAAGAACTGGAAATGATAATAAATAAATACAACTATGACATCATTGGTATCACAGAGGCCTGGTGGGATAATATGATTGGAATATTGGTATAGAAGGGTACAGCTTACTCAAGAAGGACAGGCAGGGAGAAAAGAGGGGAGGTGTTGCCTTATATCTTAAAAATGTACACACTTGGACTGAGGTGGAGATGGACATAGCAGACAGACATGTTGAGAGTCTCTGTGTTAGGCTAAAAGGGGTAAAAAAAGGTGGGGGATGTCATGCTAGGGGTCTAATACAGGCCACCTAGTGAGGCGGAAGAGGTGGATGACTCTTTTTTCAAACAAATCACAAAATCATCCAAAGTGCAGGCTTTGGTGTTGATGGGGGAATTCAATTATGCAGACATACGTTGGAAAACTAACACAGCGGGGCACAGACTATCCAATAAGTTCTTGGACTGCACTGAATGAAACTCTTTATTTCAGAAGGTTGAAAAATCTACAGGGGGGGGAAGCTGTTCAAGATTTGATTTTAACAAATAAGAAGGAAGTGGTTGAGAAGTTGAAAGTGGAAGGCATCTTGAGTGAAAGCGATCATGAAATCATACAGTTCATGATTGTAAGGTATGATAAAAGGGAGAAAAGTAAATTAGAGACAACTGATTTCAGGAATGCAGATTTTGATAAAATCAGAGAGCTGATAGGAGGCATGGGAGGCAACACTGAGGGGGAAACCTACTAATGAGAGTTGGTAGTTTTTCAAAAGGTCATTATAAAGTGCACAAAAGCAAGTTATTCCGCTGCGTAGAAATGATGTCAAACCAATCTGATAGCTTTCTCTGAAAGAAAAACTAGTCTTGTGAATAAGAGAAAAGTGAGGACGTGGAGAAGGTGGACGTGGAAAGTCAGTGGATGTTATAAACCTTGACTTTAGGAAGGCTTTTGATACAGTCTTCCACAATATTCTTGCCAGCAAGTTAAGGGAATGTGGATTGGACAAACGGACGGTAAGATGGATAGAAAGATGGTTAGAAGGCCGGGCCCAGCAGATAGAGATCAATGGTTTGATGTCAGGATGGCAGCTGGTTTCTAGTGGAGTGCCCCAAGGTTCGGTTCTAGGACGAGTTTTGTTCAATATCTTTATCTTTTTGTTCAATATCTTTATTAATGACCCGGATGAGGGGATAGATTGCACCCTCAGCAAGTTTGCAGATGACGCTAAGCTAGGGGGAGAGGTAGATACGCTTAAGGGCAGAGATAGGGTCCAGAGTGACTTAGACAAATTGGAGGATTGGGCCACAAGAAATCTGATGAGGTTCAACAAGGACAAGTGTAGAGTCCTGCATTTGGGACGGAAGAATCCCAAGCATATTTACAAGCTGGGGACCAACCAGTTCAGTAGTAGTTCTGCAGAAAAGGACCTGGGAGTTACAATGGATGAGAAGCTGGATATGAATCAACAGGGTGCCCTTGTAGCCAAGAAGGCAAATGGCATATTAGGTTGCATTAAGAGGAGCATTGCCAGCAGATTCAGAGATGTCATTATTCCCCTTTATTCGGCTTTGGTGAGGCCACATCTGGAGTATTGTGTCCAGTTCTGGGCCCCCACTACAAAAAGGATGTGGACACATTGGAGAGAGTCCAGAGGAGGGCAACCAAAATGGTTAGGAAGCTGGAGCATATGACTTATGAGGAGAGGCTGAGGGATTTGGGTCTGTTTAGTCTGCAGAAGCAAAGAGTGAAGGGGGATTTGATAGCAGCCTTCAACTTCCTGAAGGGGGTTTCAAACAGGATGGAGAGAGGCTGTTCTCAGTAGTGACAGTTGGCAGAACAAGGAGCAATGATCTCAAGTTGTGGTGGGAGAGGTCCAGGATGGATATTAGGAAAAACTCTTTCACTAGGAGGGTGGTGAGGCACTGGAATGGGTTACCTAGGGAAGTCGTGGAGTCTCCATCCCTAGAGGTTCCTCGCTGCTTTTGCAGATTCAGACTAACATGGCTACCCCTCTGATACTTGACATCCCTAGAGGTGTTTAACTTTTGGCTTGAGAAAGCCGTTGTTAGGTTGATTTGGTTGGGATTGGTCCTGCCTAGAGCAGGGGGCTGGACTTGACCTTCTGAGGGCTCTTCCAGCTCTATGGTTCTATGATTCTGAGAGATATAAGTAAGGAAACAGCCACCCTGTTAGCCACCAGAGCCCTGAGATATGAGGGGAGGAGGAGAGAGTGTCTGAGCATGAACACACAGCTGGCCCCCAAGAGCTTAGTTCAATTCTTCCTCCAAGAAGAGTTTTCCCTCCGTAGAGCCTGAGCAACCCATGGGCCACAGCCTCAGAGTTGTGTTTTGTATCGTACAGCTACTGACACCTTTCCTCCTGACGGATCCCCTGGGCCATGGAAATGCCCCAGCCACAAAGCTGAAGGTGTCAGCCAGGATGTACAAGCAGGAAATGGTGTCCCTGGGCTCTGTTCGCTACCGCTGGGTGACAGGGAAGGGATCATGTGAGGTTTCACTGTCCTGTTCCCTCCCTCCGGGGCACCTGCATTGGCCACGGTCGGCAGACAGGACACGGGGCTGGATGGATCATTGGTCTGACCCCGTCTGGCCATTCCTGTGATATTATAAATAAGAATGGGAAGGGCCTTGAGAGGGTGAGGATCTGAGCAGTGCAAAAAAGACCACAGACTAACTCCCCTCTTTGCACGCCCATAATGCATTGGGGATCTAGGAGGATGGTACCTGTAGATTCTGAGTTTGAAGTGTCTTCCCAGTGTCTTCTTCTCATGCAGCCACGTCCCGCACCTCTCTCGCCGCACCGTCTGCAGCAGCGGCCCGTGCTAAGAGCCATCGCAGGGATAGCTCCGTCTATAAGGCAGCTCTGGACCATCCCATTGGGCATCGCTCAGCACCCAGGGGAAGTGACAGCTGGATGTAAACAGGCTGGAGACTGGGGACACTCAGGACAGGGTCTCTGTCTCCATGTCTGTGCCTCTGGGCTCATTAGCCAGTTTTAGCTCTGAACAGTCATTACAGGACTTCCCATTGAGAGATGGGACGATTCAGAATCTCTGCTGAGCCACAAGGGAATTGGCTGCTCTGTGTATTTGTGTCCAAAACTGTAATTGATTCGTAAAAGAAACAAGGAACCGAGGGTTGATGCCTAGTGCTCTAGAGTTGATCTGCTAACAGGGAAATGCCCAGGAGGACTGGGCAGACAATAGAGACAGATCTGCAGACAGATGGCTGAGGGAGACACAAACACTTTCCACAGACACTTGGGGCTGTTGCTAACATATAACTAATCAATAGTTGTTGCATGTGTTTATCATCCCACAGTGCAACACCTGTCACTGAAGAAGGTTCAATGCAATGGTCAAGGAAACGGCACCTGAACTTTCTGAGATTACAAGGAAGTTGACCTGAGGCAGTGAGTGAGCCACCCAGAGAAGAGCACACAGGGAATGAGAAACCAACCCCAGGAGTCCTGACTCTCCTCTCTCTCAGTCATTGTATGTATGAGAGGGGAGAAATAGGTTCACAATCGGGCAGACTGCAAACTCCAATGCAGTTACCTCTGAGCCCTCTGCACAGTGCTGCCTAGCAGCCCAGGGAATATCGTCCTCCCCTCTATCCGATGGATCCTTAGTGTTTCCACAGACAGACACTTCCTCAGCGTGAGCTGCACCCTGTCTGAAAGAGACAGAAGGTTTATTTCAAAAGAACATTAAAAAAAGTCTTGGAAAATCGGTCCCTGGATTGGGGCCCGTCTACCATCCCACTCCCCATCCCCAATGGATCAAGTGTGTGATTGCTCCCCTCCGGCAGGGCAGTCCCACAGGTGCCTCTCAGAGCCGGAGCTGCAGGCTGGGGGCCTGGCTGCACAGCCATTTTATCCTGGGCAACCTCTGCCAAGTGACCAGTGAGGAGACATTGCAGTTCTCCCACTGTCCCCCAATTTCCTCCTCTGCCCCCTCAGACACAAACCCCTGTGCTCTAGGGTGGGGTCTGTCCCCTACTCAGCCGTGCTGGGCTCACAGCCAACACCCGGGACAGGTGTGTCCCTGGCAGACCCTGCACCTTCCCCTTCCCTGAGATGGGGTTGCCTCCTCCTGAACATTTGTCATACAGCGTCCTCTTAGCATAACTGAGAGCAAAACTTAGACTGTGCCAGGAAAATGGGAGGAGCTGGGAGTGGGACTGTTTCCCACAACATGGAAAGGGAAGAGCTGTTGGTAGGGGTGTGATACTGAAAGCTATCAGTGGGGCAGCAATCCTGCAGAGGGGAGCTATCCTGCAGGGCGAGTACCTGGGGCAGATGTACCACCAGGAGTGTGGCCAGATGGGGCTGGATCTTGCCACCATGCTGTCAGCAGAGTGGGGAAATAGCTCCCTGCCCCAAAACACTTCTGTGCCCCCTGGCTAATGGTTTCATTCCACGAGGTGTAACAGTTAACTTGAACTAAGGATTTAGTTTGAGTTAACGTTTGACTGCTGCGTGTAGCCGCGGGCAGTTAGTTCAGACTAAGGGGATTTAGAAATGGCGCCCAGATGGGAAGATGCAAATAAAGCCTGGGATATTTAAATCCCGGGCTTCATTTGCAACTGCAAATGCCGACGTTAGCCTCCCTAGTTCTAACTAGGGGGCTAGTGTAGATATACCCTTATTAGGTGCGTTTAAGAGTGATACACTTTGTATTTATTAATATTACAATTCATTTGCCATTTTCATGTAATCATCGAACACTAGAACAGGAAGACACTTTGAAAGGTCATCAAGTCCAGGTCCCTGCCTGTGTGGTAGGACTCACTACCATCTAGATTTTTTCTGAGAGGTGTCTATCTAACCTGCTATGAAATATCTCAAGTGACAGAAATCAGAGAGGTAGCCGGTTTGTCTGAATCTGCAAAAGCGGTGAGGAGTCCTGCGGCACCTTAGGGTTCGTCTAAACTACATGCCTCTGTCGGCAGAGGCATGTAGATTTGTTTTTTTTTGGAAAAGGTAAATGAAGCCGCGATTTAAATGATCGCGGCTTCATTTACATTTACATGGTTGCCGCGCTGAGCTGACCAACAGCTGATCAGCTGTTTGTCGGCTCGTACGCTAGTCTGGACGTTCCCCCTGTCGACATCAAAGCCCTTTGTCGGCAGCCCCGGTAAACCTAATTCCACGAGGAATAACGGGGCTGCCGACAAAGGGCTTTGATGTCGACAGGGGGAACGTCCAGACTAGCACGCGAGCCGACAAACAGCTGATTAGTTGTTTGTCGGCTCAGCGCGGCAGCCATGTAAATGTAAATGAAGCCGCGATCATTTAAATCGCAGCTTCATTTACCTTTGCCTATGTGTCTAATCTACATGCCTCTGCCGACAGAGGCATGTAGTCTAGACACAGCCTTATAGAATAACTGAAGTGTAGGAGCAAAAGCTTTCGTGGGCAAACACCCACTTCGTCAGATGCATGTAGTGGAAATTTCCAGAGGCAGGTATAAATATGCAGGCCAGAATCAGGCTGGAGATGATGAGGTGGATCCAATCAGGAAGGATGAGGCCCACTTCTAGTAGCTGATCTGGAGGTGTGTGGATTAAACAGACTGTGAATGGCTCGCTAACTACAAAAGCAGCTTCTCCTGTCCTGGAATTCAGACCTCTGGAATTTATACTTGCCTCTGGAAATTTCCAGTACATGCATCTGACGAAGTGGGTCTTTGCCCACGAAAGCTTTTGCTCCTACACTTCAGTTAGTCTATAAGGTACCACACGACTCCTCGCTGATTTTTCAAGCGATAGAGATTCCACAACCTCTCTGGGCTACTTATTCCAATAGTTAGCCATCTTGACCGGTAGGAAGCTTTTCGTAATGTGCAGTCTGATTCTCCCTTCCTGCAATTTAAGCCCATTGCTTCTTGTCCTATCATCCGAAGTCAAGGAGAACTTTTCCCTACTTACATCTTGAGTCCATCCTTGGAGAGAGATGGGCCTCCCATCACCCTGTTACCTGGAAGAAAACACTCTGACCCAGACAAAGAAGGGAAAAGATAAAAATTCCTTTGTCCACGTTTGAAATCCCTACCTGCATTCCTATTGGGTGACCAGATACCTGGCTAGGGACAGGAGACCTACTCAACCCTTTTGTCCTCAGTTGCTGGTTAGCCCTCCTGGCTATGACACTCCCCTTCCTCCATCCCTCACAGGCCCATCCTCAGCCACATGCTCACCGTCTCGGCTCACTCCACCCCCAGAGTGGACTATGTCTACTGGATCCCATTGCTCATATATTTGTTGATGCCCCCCAGAAGTTACTATGTTATTCATAGATGATTTCCCTTTATAAAACTCATGTTGAGTTTTTCCCCTAACAAATTATGTTCAGCTCTGTGTCTGACAATTCAGTTCTTCGTTATAGTTTCTAGGAATGTGGCCATATTGAAGGTAGTTTTACTGGCATAGAAGTTCCGGGATGACTTCTACGGTCCTTTTAAAAAATGGCATCACATTAGCCATTGTACTGTAATTTGGCACAGAAGTTGATATAAAGTATGGCTTACAAACTACAGTTCTTTCAAAACTCTTAGGTAAATGTCATCTGGTCGTCATACAGTATAATGTTCCATTTCATCAGTTTGTTTGTGTCTCATCAGTTTCAAGCACATTAGGAAGATAGAGGCAGGCCCGACAGGGGCACACAGAGTACTCAAAAGTCTTTCAAGTGCTCACTAAAGGTTCAGAGGATTGTCATGGTAGGGCTGCTCTTTTTCTTCTGTTTGGATCAGGAGGTCCCACCAGATGCCGGAGAACTCTCTCAATGGGGATTCCCACTACAGACAAGGGGACCTCCGGAGCTTCTGACACTCCCAATGGGGCAGCTGGTGCTTGGGCAGGAACTACTATCATCTCTCACCTCACGATAGACTCCCAGCCAGTAGAAGTGAGACTTCAGTCAGTGTCTTCTATTGCCCTTAATAGCCAGCTGGTGGAATGTTCTTGGGAAGCTTCTGGGTGGGCCTAGGACAGCAGGGGAGAACCAGCTGGGTCCTGGCATCCTGAGTTTGGGGGGTTCCAATCCACGTGATGGTGGGGATCCACTGTTAGCTCCTGTCGGGGCCACTGTGAAATTCTGAGGGCTTGTGTCACGTCTCTGTGGACCTGGTTCATAAACCCAGGGGAAGGTGGGGTCGTCCTCCTGGTCAAGGTTAAAATTGGACACTCCTATATGGAGAAGAGTGACAAAGAGACAAGAGACTCTTCACTCTGTCAGAGCCACCAGAATGTCTCTGGCAGGTGGGCTCAGGCTGCCAATGGGTGTAAGTCGCCTCAATGTGCTGAATTTGTATGGTAGAGCATTGTTAGGCCTTGGGATTAGGTTTCATCACCTGTCTCGGATAATCAAACCAGGTGTGGAGGCAAGGACTTGGGCTCCTGGCATTAGAGGGTCTCAGCAGTCAAAAAACCCTTCATTAAGGAGATCGTCACTAAGCAGGATTGGTTGTTGCTGGATTACCCAAGCTCTCCCCCAGGATGGGGAAAGATGGACGAACTGCTCTGAAGAGATTTGTTCAGCAACCTTGCACTCATTGTAGTGCTTGAGATGTGACTATTGCCAGAAGAGGACTTTGATTTCCAGGGTTGTAAGCTGAAACCTGTCCATGTGAACTTAGTTTTTAGCCCAAAATCACTGGCAGAATTTTTCCAGCCTGGTGTCTAAAGTATATGAATTATCGACCTTTCAGTTTCTGTAATCTCATGCCTTAGCAATAGGTGTAGTAATCAGGATTGGCTGGTGTAACGTCCCGACAGGTCTCCTGGTCTATCAATGATGATAACCTTTTCTCTGGGGCTACGTCTAGACTGGCATGATTTTCTTTAAAGCCTTTTAACAGAAAAGCATTTGCGGAAAAGAGCATCTAGATTTTTGGTCATTTCACCATCGGGGCTTTTTTTGTGCAAAACAGTTTTTAGCTGTCTACACTGGCCCACTTGCGCAAAAACATATCCGGAAAAGGGCTTTTGCCCGAACAGGAACATCAAAGCATTTGCGCAAGAAGCACTGATTTCAGACAGTAGAACGTCAGTGCTTTTGTGCAAAATCAAGTGGCCAGTGTAGACAGCTGGCAAGTTTTTTGCGCAAAAGCACTCACTCTCGTAGAAAAGCTTGCCAGTCTAGACGCAGCTGGGGTGTATGTGTCAAAGAGCAAACTCCTAGGAAGCCCAAAGTCCACAAAACCACACATGGATTGAAAGTGCCCCTCCAGGTTTATTTGCAACAAAACTTCAATAATTAGCAGTGGATTCTATTGAAGCACTATGTATATTTACTCCTTGAAAAGGGACTCATATCAGTAATGCCCAGGAATGTGACATTTCCCCCTTGGCTTGAGAGAAACATCTCTTTGGGGTAAGCTTTTATACACAGGCACCAACAAGTTACAAACACTCCTGATGTACTGAGCTGGCCTCCTCTTCCATTACCTAGGTCTACCCATTACCTTGTACATGGGGGTTCGATCAATATCTATCATGAGATCAGCTGGGTCTGTTTGTTCTTGTTTTGTGTGTCTGTCGGGGTAGGAGGTGGTAGAATGTGTTTCTTTACAACGTGTTCTGTTATGATCCTCCTGGAATGTGTTCATACGCTGCGCCTAGATCCTTTTATATCTGAGCATTTCTATAATACCAGCCCTGTTATAGAATCATAGAATCATAGAATAATAGGACTGGAAGGGATCTCGAGAGGTCATCGAGTCCAGCCCCCCGCCCTCAAGGCAGGACCAAGCTCCGTTTACACCATCCCTGACAGATGTCTATCTAACCTGTTCTTAAATATCTCCAGAGAGGGAGATTCCACCACCTCCCTTGGCAATTTATTCCAATATTTGACCACCCTGACAGTTAGGAATTTTTTCCTAATGTCCAATCTAAACCTCCCTTGCTGCACTTTAAGCCCATTACTCCTTGTCCTTTCCTTAGTAACCAAGAGGAACAAATTTTCTCCTTCCTCCTTGTGACACCCTTTTAGATATTTGAAAACCGCTATCATGTCCCCCCTTAATCTTCTTTTTTCCAAACTAAACAAGCCCAGTTCATGAAGCCTGGCTTCATAGGTCATGTTCTCTAAACCTTTAATCATTCTTGTCGCTCTTCTCTGTACGCTTTCCAATTTCTCCACATCTTTCTTGAGTCACTTGTTAGCGAGGGAACAGCTTCTTCCTCACAGCTTCATTTTGGTGTATATTAACAAAGTCTTGACAATTGCTGTCTAGGCCCCAGGCCTCAGACCAGCCCTGTGGTACATGAGCTTACGTTTCAGGCTCTCATCTTACTACAATTGGGAGCCATGCAGAGACCATATCATATGATCCCAGAAAGTACAGGATCAAGAGGGTGGCTGACTGATACAGGCCTCTCCCCACCCACTGCTGTCTCATTACTGAATGATTTAAAAAAAAAGCTTAGTGTCTTCAAGACGATTTATCTTAGAAAACAGTATGGTCAAATGAGAAAGTGGGGTTTCACATCTCCCCAGGGGGCTGATCTGCTAGATCCAAAGCTCCATATTTTCGACTAAACACACCTTGGTTGTGTCTATACTGGCAAATTTTTCCAGAAAATCAGCCGCTTTTCCAGAAAAACTTGCCAGCTGTTTACACTGGCTGCTTGAATTTCCGGAAAAGCACTGACAATCAATGTAAAATCATCAGTGCTTTTCCGGAAAAACTATGCTGCTCCCGTTCGGGCAAAAGTCTTTTTCCGAAAGACTTTTGCCCAAAAGGGCTAGTGTAGACAGCACAGTAGTGTTTTCTGCAAAAAAGCACCAATCTAGACATGTGGAAAAGCATTGTGGTTTAGAGGCTTTTCCTCCCCTTTGTATGGCTGTGTCCAGACTCAGGGTTTTTTTCGAAAAAAGTAGCCTTTTTTCGAAAAAACTTCCCCTGCGTCCAGACTCAAGCCGCGTTCTTTCGAAATTAATTCGAAAGAACGCGGCTTTTCTTTCGATGGCGGTAAACCTCAATTTACGAGGAAGAACGCCTTCTTTCAAAAGTTCCTCTTTCGAAAGAAGGCGTTCTTCAATGTAAATAGGGCTTCTTCGAAAGAGAGCATCCAGACTCACAGGATGCTTTCTTTCGAAAAAGCAAGCCGCTTTTCTGAAATTTCTCCGTGCAGTCTAGACGCTCTCTTTCGAAAGAGGCTCTTTCGAAAGGGGCTTGCAGTCTAGACATAGCCTATATGTGGGAGGCCACTCCACCTCCGTGTAAGGAAAGGAGTCATCTATAGTTATATGTTTAGACCCAGGGCATGGTTTTCAATTAGGGGTCAGTGTTTGAGGAACTACTCAGGGGACAAGGATACAGTTACAAGAAATTAGAAACTTGGACACCCTAAGAGCTAACGATTTCCACACAGCCCAATGCCCCAGTTATTCTCATTGACAGAGCACAGTAAGATCAGGACAGGATTTTATGACTCTGTGACTGAGCCACTTGGTGAAGAGATCTAAGCACGATCTCCCCAGCCAGCTCTGCACAGGCCATGGTTGCTAAGACAGAGCAGTTAGGTGCGTTTGTGAAGTTAGGAGCCTTTGTGAACAAAGAAATAAAGTATCCGGCTCCAGATCTGTTTAGTCATCACACCATAGATGATGGGGTGCAGCATGGGGGGCATGACGTAGTACATTACGGAAATAAGAACTTGGACAGGGTGAGGCTTCTTCTTGTCAAATCGTCCCGAGAAGGAGAAGTAGAAACCTGGGATGTGAAACACTAAAATGGAACAGAGATGAGAAATGCAGGTCTTGAAAGTTTTGATCCGGGCGTCCTTTGTGGGGAGTCTGAAGATGGCCCTGAGGATCAGAATATAGGACACAACAATAAAAATCATATCCAGACCATTAATACAAGACAGCGCAAAGAGGCCATAATAACTACTGGCTCGCGTGTCACCACACGCCAACCCCACCACAGCGATGTGCACGCAGTAAGGCAGGGGGACCATGTTAGTTCCACAATATGACCACTGCCTCACCAGGAGGACAAAGGGCAATGCGAACATTCCACCACGCAGCACGATGGCCAGGACAAGTTTGGTCAGCATGGCACTTGTCAAAATGGTGCAATGTCTCAGGGGAAGGCAGATGGCCACGTAGCGATCCAAAGCCATGGCCACCAGGATACCAGACTCTATTACTCTGAAGCAGTGAATGAAGTACAGCTGTGCGAGGCAGTCGCTGAAATCGATCTCACTGGAATTGAACCAGAAGATGCTCAGTGATTTGGGCACAATGGATGTGGACAGACCCAGGTCACTCATAGCCAGCATGCAGAGAAAATAGTACATGGGCTCATGGAGGCTCAAGTCCATCTTTACGATACACAGGATTGTGAAGTTCCCCAAGAGGGTCATAACGTACATGATGCAGAATGGGATTGAGATCCAGACATGGGCTGTCTCCAATCCAGGAATGCCCTGCAGGATGAAGGTGGAAGGGTTGATGACCTTGGTTGTGTTAGAATCTGACATGGAGTAGAGGAGAATGCGTTGAACTCTGAGATAGAAGAATGCCTCTTGTATGTTTCGTGCGTTTTCCTGACTTCCTCTTGATCTTGTTCTTGGATTGTGGTTGTAAGAGAAATCCTGGAAGGAAAGGCAACACAGGGTTGACTGGTAGCGGGTGTGATGGTTGGGTCACTTGGTCTCCTCACACACTGAAATCGGACATTTTCATTGTTCAGACAAATGATGGATGAACAGCTGGATTTTCAAATGTTAATTCCATATTTAATGGAGTGCCATCCTCAACCTTGGAAATAGACACCAACTGGAAAAAGTGTGGTGGGACCCTTGTTACCCCCTTTGGTTCTTAATGCCTTGAAAGTCAGGCTAGAGATCCTGTGCTATAGAGAGCCCCACATTTGCATGGTTTCTCCAAATGTGAGCGTGGATAATAATCACAAACCTTTTCCAAGACGTGTGCCAGAGGGAACCATCTGAGATAGAACAGGCAGTGAAAAGCCCTGGGGGTCACAGACAGTAATAGCATAGAAACCTTGCTCAGTCAAAGCAATGGTGAAAGCCTGACAATCTGAAGATGCTCGGGACATGTGCTTAGCTTTCATCCCCCAGCCTCCGGAAAGGACACAACTGATGTAAAGGGGGCTTGTGAGACAGGCTGTGAGAATGGGGGTTCCTGCCCTCTGTGGACAGACTGAACATCAGGGACAGTTTAGATTAGGGAGGAGACAAAGAAGGGGAATACGCTAGAGGAGAGGAAGATAAATAATTAATATGATTGCACTAACCTGGAAAAAAGAGGGAAACTTCCTAACTTCTCATATCTAGGGACATGAAGTCTCTCAACAGGTTTTTCCATTGTTGATGGAATGATAGGGAGAAAAAAAATAGAAAAAATAACCCCAGGAAAGATAACTGTAATTTCTTTAAGAGTACATGAGATAGCCAAAAGCCACAATGCCACAGTCATTGCTGGTGAAACACTTTTGGTCAAAACCCAGATGAATAAAAAATGGAAGAAAAGAATTAAGATGGTGGGGAGCAGTTCCTGGACAGTGTTCATGTGGAGACAGCTGAGATAGCTGTCCAGGAACACAGGACTGCTGATGCACCACTGGTGGAGGAGGAGATGGCTCAGAGTGGACACTGGAAGCTGGTTACTTCTGGCATCAGGCACTGCTCCACCCCTGATCTGAACACTCCCGCCGTGGTACTAGGAAAACGTTATGCTCTTCTTGATACAGGAGATAAGAAATCACCCCATACAAGACAAGAGGAGAAGTCTCGTACCCCCAGGACCAGCACTGCGAATAGGAAATATAGGGCAGTGGTGATCAAAAACTCTCTTCTTATGGGGACGGAGGCACTCATCTGTCACCCTGACATGTCATCTCGGGAGGTGCTGCCTGCTGCGGGTCCATATCTGAGACGTTACGGAGGCATTGTTGAGGATTAGCTGGCCCTCTGACTACTCCCTCATGATACTGCAAGGTGTGATGCAGATCAAGAGTGACTACAGGGCTCCGGGAGTACGGGTAAGGAATTTTGGAGCACAGGTAGCGTTCTCTTGGATCCCTCCTGTCAAAGGTAGGGGCCCAAGCAGAGACAGGTGCATCCTGGAGGTGAATGCCTGACTGCGAGGATGGTGTCACCAGGAGGGTTTTGGCTTCGTCGACCATGGGCTGCTATTCTAGGAAAGACTGCTAAGCAGGGATCGTGTTCACCTTTCAAAGAAGGGGAAGAACGTATTTGGATAAAGACTGGATAACCTAGTGAGGAGGGCTTTAAATGAGGTTTGACAGGGACAGGTGACCAAAGCACAGGGGTAAGTAAAGAATATGGAGACTTGGGAGAGGGGTCAGAAAAGAGGAGGAGTGTGGGCTATAACAGCAGAGAGAAAGGAGGGAAAAGGCAGAACGGGGATGCAAGATTAAATGAGTATCTTAGATGCCTATATACAAAGGCAAAAAGTATGGGTAATAAGCAGGAAGAACTGGAAATGATAATAAATAAATACAATTATGACATTAGTATCACAGAGGCCAGGTGGGATAATATGATTGGAATATTGGTATAGAAGGGTATAGCTTACTCAAGAAGGATAGGCAGGGAAAAAAGGGAGGAGGTGTTGCCTTATATATTAAAAATGTACACACTTGGACTGAGGTGGAGATGGACATAAAAGGCAGACACGTTGAGAGTCTCTGGGTTAGGCAAAAAGGGGTAAAAAAAAGGGGGGATGTCATGCTAGGAATCTAATACAGGCCACCTACTGAGGCAGAAGAAGTGGATGAGGCTTTTTTTAAACAACTCACAAAATCATCCAAAGTGCAGGCTTTGGTGTTGATGGGGAAATTCACCTATTCAGACATATGTTGGAAAACTAACACAGCGGGGCACAGACTATCCAATAAGTTCTTGGACTGCATTGTAGATTTTTTTTTATTTCAGAAGTTTGAAAAAGCTACAGGGGGGAAGCTGTTCAAGATTTTATTTTAACAAGTAAGAAGGAAGGGGTTGAGAATTTGAAAGTGGAAGGATTCTTGAATGAAAGCAAACATGAAATCATACAGTTCATGATTGTAAGGTATGATAAAAGGGAGAAAAGTAAATTAGAGACAATTGATTTCAGGAAGGCAGATTTTGATAAGCTCAGAGAGCTGGTAGGTAAGGTCCCATGGGAGGCAAGACTGAGGGGAAAATCAACTGAAGAGAGTTGGAAGTTTTTCAAAGGGTCATTATAAATTGCACAAAAGCAAGTTATTCCGCTGCATAGAAATGATGTCAAACCAATCTGATAGCTTTCTATGAAAGAAAAACGAGTCTTGTGAATAAGAGAGATGTGAAGGATGTAGTATACCTAGACTTAAATAAGGCATTTGATACGCTCTGCATGATATTCTTATAAAAAAATGAAGCAAATAAAACAGAGATGGTATTACTATAAGGTGGGTGTATAACTGGTTGGATAACCATTCTCTGAGACCTGTTATTAACGTTTCACAATCCTGCTAGAAAGGTATAGCAAGTGGAGTTCCATAGGGTTCTGTTTTTGGACCAGTTCTGTTCAATATCTTCATCAATGATGTAGATATTGGCATAGAAAGTACGCTTATCAAGTTTGCAGATGATACCAAGCTGGGAGGGATTGTGACTGATTTGGAGGCTAGGGTCATAATTCAAAAAGATCTGGACAAATTGGAGAAATAGTCTGAGGTAAAATGATTAAGTTTAATAAGGACAAATGCAAAGTGCTCCACTTAGGAAGTAATAATCAGTTTCACACATGCAGAATGGGATGCGACTGTCTAGTAGGGAGTACGGCAGAAAGGGATCTAGGGGTTATGGTGGACCACAAGGTAAATATGAGTCAGCAGTGTGATGCTGTTGCAAAAAACCAAACATGATTCTGGGCTGCATCATCAGGTGTGTTGTGAGGATGACACAAGAAGTCATTCTTCCACTCTACTCTGCAATGATTAGGCCTCATTTGGAGTATCGTGTCCAGGTCTGGGCACCACATTTCAAGAAAGATGTGGAGAAATTGGAGAAGGTTCAGAGAAGAGCAACAAAAACAATGTAAGGTCTAGAGAACATGAGCTATGAGGAAAGACTGAAAGAATTGGGCTTCTTTAGTTTGGAAAAGAGAAGATTGAGAAGGGACATAATAGTGTTTTTCAGGTACCTAAAAGGGTGTCACAAGGAGAAGGGAGAAAAATTGTTCTTTCTGGCCTTCGATGATAGGACAAAAAGCAATGAGCTTAAACTGCAGCAAGAGAAGTTTAGGTTGGACATCAGGAAAAAGTTCCTAACTGTCAGGGTGGTTAAATATTGGAATAAATTGCCCAGGGAGGTTGTGGAATCTCCATCTCTGGAGATATTTAAGAGCAGGTTAGCTAAATGTCTATCAGAGATAGTCTAGACAGTTCTGGGTCCTGCTTTGAAGGCAGGGGACTGGACACAATGAGTTCTGTTGGGTCATGACCAGTCCTGGAAACAAATATGAAATTTTGGCAGAGAAATGACTGGCGGAAGGTTTCCAAGGAAGTGGTCAAGCAGCAATAATGATTGGTCTGGGTCATTCCTTGAGCTAGGCCCACTCATAAGAACATGAGAATGGCGATACGGGGTCACACCAAAGGTCCATCTAGCCCAGTACCCTGTCTGGTGACAGTAGCAATTGCCAGGTACCCCAGAGGGGGTAATCCGAACAGGCAATGATCAAGCTATCTGTCTCCAGCCGTTCATCTCCACCCTCTGACAAACAGAGACTGGGGACACAATTCCTTACCCATCTTGGCTAATAGCCATTAATAGACCTAGCCTCCTTGAATTTATCCTAGTCCAAGCCTTCACAACCTCCTCTGGCAAAGAGATCCATCGGGCAGATAATCATACATGTTACACTGAATACGATCAACTGGATAGCCCTAACTCGGCACTGGGATATAGTTTAGTATCAACTTTTAATGAATGTCTAAAGTAACCAGCTTCTTTTAAGCAACGCTTCTACACTCCTCTCTCCAAATTCCCTCCTGTTTGCAATTGCCCAGTTTGCAAGCTCCCTGCTCTTCCTTATAGCCCCTCCCCTTTTCTCCAGCTCAACCAATAAGCAGAGAGTTTTAGATTTCAAAACCTAATTCCAACTGCCAGCCTGAGCACACGGCCTTTCAGGCAAACCAACAGCGCAGCGCACGAATCTCCAAACAAACAATGAAACACAAGCCCAGAACCCCGAAAGATAAACACACACACTCTAGACAGCCACATACCCCAAGCTCCTGTAAATTGCCCCTCCTTCACGAAGACAGCACCCCTCGCAAAATTCCCTTCTGTTTGCAATCCCATTCTTTACTACCAACGGATTGACTATTGCAGCTGCTGGGAGCATCACATTGAGTGCAGACTGTCTGGCACTGTCAATTAAAAGGTCTCATCTTAACTGTTACTCACTCGGATAGTTGTTAAGCACTTGGATTGAAATTTTGCCCGACACGAGGCCTACCATGGTGTGAATAGTTATTAGAAAGTTTCAGACATGAAAGTTCAGCCCACTCCTCTAATGAGACAGGAGAGACAGTTTGTGGTCCACATTGGGAAATCCTTCAATCTGTAACAGGGAGGAGTCCCATCACCTCCTGGCTTTGCAAGAGATATAAATAAGAAAACAGCCACCCTGTTAGCATCCAGAGCCCTGAGAAGGGCCCTGAGAGTGTGAGGGTCTGTGCAGTGCAAAAAAGACCACAGACCAATCCCCTCTCCCAGCACACCCATAATGCAGTGGGGAGCGAGGAAGAGAAGACGGTACCTGTGAATTCTGAGGTTGAAGTGTCTTCCCAGGGAATGTGTCTCATGCAGCCACATCCCGCACCTCTCTCACTGCACCATCTGCAGCAGTGGCCCGTGCTAAGAGCTGATGCAGGAATTGCTCCGTCTATAAGGCAGCTCTGGACCATCCCATTGGGCATCGCTCAGCTCTAGGGGAAGTGACAGCTGGATGTAAACAGGCTGGAGACTGGGGACACTCAGGACAGGGTCTCTGTCTCCATGTCTGTGTCTCTGGGCTCATTAGCCAGGTTTAGCTCTGAACAGTCATTACAGGACTCCCCAGTGGGAGATGGGACGATTCTGAATCTCTGCTGAGCCACAAGGAAATTGGCTGCTCTGTGTGTTTGTGTCCAACACTATACTCAATTCGTAAAAGAAACAAGGAACCGAGGGTTGATGCCTAGTGCTCTAGAGTTGATCTGCTAACAGAGAAATGCCCTATTCACAATTGGGCAGAGTGCAAACTCCAATGCAGTTACCTCTGAGCCCTCTGCACAGTGCTGCCTAGCTGCCCAGGGAATATTGTCCTCACCTCTAGCAGATGGGTCCGTAGTGTTTCCACAGACAGACACTTCCTCAGCATGAGATTCACCCTTTGTGAAAGAGATGGAAGGTTTATTTCAAAAGAACATTAAAAAGAAGTCCTGGAAAATCAGTCCCTGGATTGGGGCCCTTCCAGCGTCCCATTCCCCATCCCCGAGAGGACAGGGGTGCGATTGGTCCCCTCCGGTCGGGCTGTCCCACAGTTGCCTCTCAGAGCTGGAGCCAGGGTCTGGGGGCCTGGCTGCACAGGGGCCGCGTCAGCTGTTTTGTCCTGGGCAACATCTGCCAAGAGACTAGTGAGGAGACATTGCAGCTCCCCCGCCATCCCCCGATTTTCTTCTCTGCCCCCTCAGGACATACACCCCAGTGCTCTAGGGTGGGGTCTGTCCCATGCTCAGCTGTGACACGCTCACAGCCAACACCCCGCAGACACTGCACCACCCCCTTTCCTGAGATGGGGTTGCCTCCTACTGCACATTTGTCATACAGCGTCTTCTTATCGTAACTGAAAGCAAAGCTTAGACTGTGCCAGGGAAATGGGAGGAGCTGGGAGTGGGACTGTTTCCCACAACATGGAAAGGGAAGAGCTGTTCATAGGGGTGTGATACTGAAAGCTGTCAGTGGGGCTGCAATCCTGCAGAGGGGAGCTATCCTGCAGGGCAAGTACCTGGGGCAGATGCACCACCAGGAGAGTGGCCAGATGGGGCTGGATCTTGCCATCTTACTGCCTCAAACACTTCTCTCTCCTCTAGCTATTGGTTGCTGTGCTGTGCAGGAGGACAGGCACAGCATGGCCGTTCTTATTCTATTATGTTCTTTTGTTTTCCTCAAGGACAACCTCAATGTCAGCAAAGATGATTCTCATAAAAGCTGATAAAGATAAGAAAGCAGGAACATGGGTTAACAGTTGTGACCATCTTTTTGAGCACCTTTTTTTTTGGGGCAGAAGAACAGCTCACAATCTCTTGAAATCTTTCTTCCTCAGCCCTCCTCAGAATCTCTTATCAGGTGTTTTTAAGAGTGATACACTTTGTATTTATTAATATTACAATTCATCTGCCATTTTTGTGTAATCATAGAACACTAGAACAGGAAGAGACTTTGAGAGGTCATCAGTCCAGGTCAGCGAAGCGGACAGGGGACTGTAGACAGGGGAGTTGAAGACAGAGAGCAAAGCGACCCCACTGCCGAAGAGGCTACCCGGTGAGAGTACAAGCTGTGGTGTGAGTGTGTGTGTGTGCCTGACTGTTTGAATTTTACAGTTTGAAGTGTGAATTGAGAGTCTGATTCCAGGTGAGTGCTAGCAGTTTCAGTTTCAGCTTCTGTGGCAGTTGGGACTGAGAGCCTGCCATGGTTCCCTTGATTGCCTCTGATTAGCCTCAGGCTCAGACTTCCCCTGTGTAACTCAGAAGGGGACAGGCCTGACCTAGGCAAGCAGGCTTTAAAAAGCCAGAGCAGTGCGACCAGGGGAGCGAAGCGGACAGGGGACTGCAGACAGGGGAGTTGAGCAGAGGGAGTGACTGATGGTGATGAAGACCCGTAGCGCTTGTGCCAGTACTTCTCCTGTCTCCTCCACCTGTGTCTGTATCCACACAGAGAACCTGAACATGGATGCCTCTACCCAAGTCCTGGTGTGGTGTTGCAGTATTTGTGGCTTGCAATTCCCACTGACTGATATCCAGGCTGGGGGAGACAACCATTGTGAAAGGTGCCTGCTGGTGGAATCTCTCAGGCAGCAGGTGGGAGAGCTACAGGAGGAGGTGGCCAGGCTGAGGAGCATTCGAGGCCATAAGGAATTTCTGGACAGTATTCCTGTGGAGTCCACTGAGGTCACTGTCCTAGGATGTGGGATAGCTGACCCACCAGTTATGGAGGAGGTGGTGGTGCAGGGTGAGCACTGGAAGCTGGTTACTTCTGGCAGCAGGCAGTGTTCCACCCCTGCTCCTAACCCTCCCACTGTGTTGTTACATAACCATTACACTTTACTTTCTGCAGGAGACAAGGAGTCACCCCCCACAGTGAAGGAGACCAGGCCTTACACCACCAAGGTTGAGCAGTCTCCTGCCACCACTGTGAGGAAGAAACTTAGGGTAGTGGTGGTTGGAGACTCTCTTCTGAGGGGAACGGAGGCGCCCATCTGTCACCCTGACAGTTCATCTCGAGAGGTATGCTGTCTGCCAGGGGCCCGTATCCGAGATGTTACGGAAGCATTGTCGAGGATTATCCAGCCCTCTGACAACTACCCCATGCTACTCATCCATGTGGGCACAAATGATACTGCCAGGTGTGACACTGAGCGGATCAAGCATGACTACAGGGCTTTGGGAGTACGGGTGAGGGAGTTTGGGGCACAGGTGGTATTCTCTGCGATCCTTCCTGTCAAAGGTAGGGGCCTGGGCAGAGAGAGGTGCATCCTGGAGGTGAATGCCTGGCTGCGAGGATGGTGTCACCAGGAGGGATTCGGCTTCCTTGACCACGGGGTGCTCTTCCAGGAAGGACTGCTTGGCAGAGATGGAGTTCACCTTTCTAGGAGCGGGAAGAACTTGTTTGGACACAGACGGGCTAACCTTGTGAGGAGGGCTTTAAACTAGTTTCGACGGGGACAGGTGAGCAAAGCCCACAGGTAAGTGCTGAATGTGTGGGACTGGGAGATGGGTTGGAAATGGGGGGGGCTACGGCCTATAATGGCAAGGAGAAAGGAGGGTCAGGGCACAAAAGGGAGGCAAGATCAAATCAGTATCTTAGATGCCTATATACAAATGCGAGAAGTATGGGTAATAAGCAGGAAGAACTGGAATTGCTAACCAATAAATACAACTATGATATCATTGGTATTACAGAAACCTGGTGGGATGGGATGCATGATTGGAATGTTGGTATGGAAGGGTACGGCTTGCTCAGGAAGGACAGACAGGGAAAAAAGGGAGGAGGGGTTGCCTTGTATATTAAAAATGTAAACACTTGGACTGAAGTGGAGATGAACGTAGGAGATAGCTGTGTAGAGAGTCTCTGGGTTAAGCTAAAAGGGGTAAAAAATGAGGGTGATATCATGCTAGGAGTCTACTACAGGCCACCTAGTTAGGTGGAAGAGGTGGATGAGGTCTTTTTTAAACAATTAACAAAATTATCCAAAGCCCAAGATTTGGTGGTGATGGGGGACTTCAACTATCCAGACATATGTTGGGAAACTAACACAGCGGGGCACAGGCTATCCAATAAGTTTCTGGACTGCATTGGGGACAACTTTCTGTTTCAGAAGGTTGAAAAAGCTACCAGAGGAGAAGCTGTTCTGGATTTGGTTTTAACAAATAGGGAGGAACTAGTTGAGAACTTGAAAGTGGAAGACAGTATGGGGGACAGTGATCATGAAATAATAGAGTTCATGATCTTAAGGAAAGGTAGAAGGGAGACCAGCACAATTGAGGTAATGGATTTTGGGAAGGCAGATTTTGATAAGCTCAGAGAACTTGTAGGTAAGGTCCCATGGGAAGCAAGACTGAAGGGAAAAACAACTGAGGAGAGTTGGAAGTATTTCAAAGGGACGTTGTTAAGGGCCCAAAAGCAAACAATTCCGCTGTGTAGGAAAGATAGAAAATATGGCAAAAGACCAGCTTGGCTTAACAAGGAGATCTTACATGATCAGAAAATAAAAAAGGAGTCATATAAAAAATGGAAACTAGGACAACTAACAAAGGATGAATATAGGCAAGCAACACAGGAAAGCAGGGGCAAGATTTGAAAGGCAAAGGCACAAAATGAGATCAAACTAGCTACAGGCATAAAAGGAAACAAGAAGACCTTTTATAAATACATTAGAAGCAAGAGGAAGACCAAGGACAGGGTAGGCCCACTGCTCAGTGAGGAGGGAGAAGTAGTATCAGGAAACTTGGAAGTGGCGGAGATGCTCAATGACTTCTTTGTTTCGGTCTTCACCGAGAAGTCTGGAGGTGTGCCTAACGTAGTGAATACAAGCAGAGAGAGGGTAAGTTTAGAAGATAGGATACACAAAGAACAAGTTAAAAATCACTTAGGAAAGTTAGATGTCAGCAAGTCACCAGGTCCTGCTGAAATGCATCCCAGGATACTCAAGGAGCTGATAGAAGAGGTATCTGAGCCTTTAGCTATGATCTTTGAAAAATCATGGCAGACAGGGGAGATTCCAGAAGACTGGAAAAGGGCAAATATTGTGCCCATCTATAAAAAGGGGAACAAGAACAACCCAGGAAACTACAGACCGGTCGGTTTAATGTCTGTCCCAGGGAAGATAATGGAGCAGGTAATTAAGGAAATCATATGCAAATACTTGGAAGGTAATAAAGTGATAGGGAATAGCCAGCATGGGTTTGTGAAGAACAAGTCATGCCAAACTAATCTGATAGCTTTCTTTGATAGGATAACGAGCCTTGTGGATAAGGGAGAAGTGGTGGATGTCATATACCTAGACTTTAGTAAGGCATTTGATACGGTCTCGCAGGATATTCTTATTGATAAACTAGGCAAATATAACTTAGATAGGGCCACGATAAGGTGGGTGCATAATTGGCTGGATAACCGTAGTCGGAGAGTTGTTGTTAACGGTGCTAAATCCTGCTGGAAAGGGATAACAAGTGGAGTTCCGCAAGGGTCTGTTTTGGGACCCGTACTGTTCAATATCTTCATCCATGATGTAGATATTGGGATAGAGAGTACGCTTATTAAGTTTGCAGATGATACCAAACTGGGTGGGGTTGCAACTTCTTTGGAGGATAGGGACATAATTCAAAATGACCTTAGCAAGTTAGAGAAATGGTCAGAGGTAAACAGGATGAAGTTTAATAAAGAGAAATGCAAAGTGCTCCACTTAGGAAGGAACAATCAGTTCCATACATACAAGATGGGAAGCGACTGTCTAGGAAGGAGCATGGCGGAAAGGGATCTAGGGGTCATAGTGGACCACAAGTTGAATATGAGTCAACAGTGTGATGCTGTTGCAAAAAAAGCAAATATGATTCTAGGTTGTATCAACAGGTGTGTTGTAAGCAAAACTCGTGAAGTCTTTCTGCCGCTCTACTCTGCACTAGTTAGGCCTCAGCTGGAGTACTGTGTCCAGTTCTGGATGTCACGTTTCAAGAAAGATTTGGAGAAATTGGAAAGGGTACAGAGAAGAGTGACAAGAATGATTAAAGGTTTAGAGAACATGACCTATGAAGCCAGGCTTCATGAACTGGGCTTGTTTAGTTTGGAAAAAGGAAGATTAAGGGGGGACATGATAGCGGTTTTCAAATATCTAAAAGGGTGTCACAAGGAGGAAGGAGAAAATTTGTTCCTCTTGGTTTCTGAGGACAGGACAAGGAGTAATGGGCTTAAAGTGCAGCAAGGGAAGTTTAGATTGGACATTAGGAAAAAATTCCTAACTGTCAGGGTGGTCAAATATTGGAATAAATTGCCAAGGGAGGTGGTGGAATCTCCCTCTCTGGAGATATTTAAGAACAGGTTAGATAGACATCTGTCAGGGATGGTGTAGACGGATCTTGGTCCTGCCTTGAGGGCGAGGGCTGGACTCGATGACCTCTCAAGGTCCCTTCAAGTCCTATGATTCTATGATTCTATGAATTCCTTCTCACCAAACCCTACCATTCCTTTTTAACTGGTTATACATTATGATTAATTGATTAACCAATTAAGCAACTTTCCATCCCTCCAGTGAACCACATCACACGTAGTGATAAAGATGTGGTTGAACCATAAATGAATATAAAGAAACTAAGTTTCTTATTCTCTCTTGTCTTATTCTCTCTCCCTTTCTTAATGGTTCTCAACATTTTAGCCTAGCAGCACCTTAAAGACTAACAAATCATAGAGATGGGCTCATGAGCTTTCGTGGGTACAACCCACTCATTCCGATAAGAGGAGTATTAAAAGTCCAGTTCCAAAATAAATAGGGGATGGCAGGTGGAAAAGAAGGGAAAATAGTGAATTGGAGTGTTCATATTACAAGAAGCAGATAGAGAAGGTGCAAATTGTTCCCAAGTGCCCATTGGTCGGTTGGTTAAGTCATGAGGATGAGCGCTGGCCCAGAAATGTCCTTATTCACACCTTTGTGATGGCACCAAAGCAAGTAAATGAAGTTAAGTTCCAAGCGTTCCCTGTGTAGTTGGCGTGTGAAATTGGCCTGAAACAACGCATTGACTTTAACCTGCCCAGACACTCATGAATGGATCTCAAAGTGCTCTCCAACAGGTTTTGTTTGCTTTTTTGACGGTCCATAATCCGACAAGTCCGTGCTCTTCACTTGTAACAGCTAATTTAGTTCCCATCATGTAGTGCATATAGTTGGAATAAAGTTTTCCAGAGAGCATTACTTTACATATATTAAGCATTTATTATTACCGTTTTGTTGCCCAGTCCTCTAGTTCTGGGAGATCCTTTGGACGCTATTTACGATCTGATTTGGACTTAATTACCTTATCAGTTTGATATTATCTGCCAATTTTACAGGTCTGGCACGCCTGGCACGGGCACACAGAGTACTCAAAGTCTCTCATGTGCTCACTAAAGCTTCAAGGGACTGACATGGTAAGTCTGCTCCTTGTGTTCAGTTTGGCTCAGGAGGTCCCACCAGATGCCAGAGAACTCTCTCAGTGGGGATTCCCACTACAGACACGGGGACCTCAGGAGGTTCTGACACTCCCAGCTAGTGCTTGGGCAGGAACTACCATCATCTCTCAACTCCCAGACTGAAGAAGTGAGACTTGAGTCAGTATCTTCTATTGTCCTAAATAGCCAGCTGGTGGAATGTTCTTGGAGAGCTTCTGTGTGTGCCTAGGACAGCAGGGGACAATCAGCCTGGGTCCTGGCTTCCTGAGTTGGGGGGTTGCCATCCATTCTGGGGCCACTGTGAAATTTTGAGGGCTTGTGTCACGTCTCTGTGAATCTGTTCCTAAACCCAGGAAAAGGAGGAGTCGTCCTCCTGGCCAAAGTTAAAATTGGACACCCCTATATGGAGAAGAGTGACAGAGTCAAGTGACTCTTGACCCTGTCAGAGCCGCCAGAATGTCTGTGCCAGGTGGTCTCAGGCTGCCAATGGGTGTACGTGGCCTCCGTGTCCTGACTTGTACTGCAGAGCATCATTCGGCCCTGGGACTAGGCTTCGTCACCGGGTTGGGAGCATCAAACCAGGTTTGGAGGCAGAGACTTGGGCTCCTGGCCTTATAGCATCTCAGCAGTCAAAAAACCCTTCATCAAGGAGATGGTCACTAAGCAGGATTGGTTGTTTCTGGAATACCCATTAATGATAAAAGTTGGTAGGTTGCCCACATTCTTCACCAAGTATTGTGGATTCGAGGGTGTTTCTCCCCTCTGCATATGTGGGAGGGCATTCCACCTCACTATAAGGAAAGGGGTCACCTATAGTTATAGATTTAAGCCCAGTGCATGGTTTTCAGTTAGAGGCCAGTGTTTGATGGACTAGCCAGGGAGGCAGGGATAAAGTTACAAGAAATTTGAAACTTGGACGCTCTAAGTGTTAACGATTTCCATGCAGACCAATTCCCCAGTTCTTCGCACTGACAGAGCACAGTAAGAACAGTACAGGATTGAATGACCCTGGGACTGAGCCATTTCATGAAGAGGGCCAAGCACCATCTCCCCAGCCAGCTCTGCACAAGCCATGATCTGTGAGCCAGAGCACTTAGGTGCCTTTGTGAAGTTAGGAGCCTTTGTGAACAAAGCAATGAAGCATCCGACCCCAGATCTGTTTAGTCATCACACCATTGATTATGGGTGTTTAGCGAGTGGGGCATCACGTAGTACATGATGGTAATAAGAGCTTGGACAGGGTGAGGCTTCTCCTCCTCAAATCGTCCTGAAAGAGAGAAGTAGAGACCTGGGATGTGAAACACTAAAAGGGAACAGAGGTGGGAGATGCAAGTTCTGAAAGTTTTGAGCCGGGCGTCCGTTGTGGGGAGTCTGAAGATGGCCCTGAGGATGTGAATATAGGACACAACAATAAAAAACACATCCAGACTACTCGGACAGAATAGCACAAAGAGGCCGTAGTGACTACTGGCTCGTGTGTCACCACACGCCAGACCTACCACCGGCATGTGCACGCAATATGGACGTGGAACCATGTTAGTTCTACAGTATGACCATTACCTTGCCAGGAGGAGAAAGGGCAATATGATCAAGGCACCGCGCAGCACCACGGCCAGGTCAAGTTTGGTCACCGTGGCACTTGTCAAGATGGTGGAATGTGGCAGGGGATGGAAGATGGCCACATAGCGATCCAAAGCCATGGCCACGAGTATCCCAGACTCTATTATTATGAAGCAGTGAATGAAGTAAAGCTGCACAAGGCAGGCGCTGAAATCGATCTCCCTCGAATTGAACCAGAAGATGCTCAGTGCTTTGGGCACAATGGATGTGGACAAACCAAGATCAGTCATGGCCAGCATGCAGAGGAAATTATACCTAGGCCCCCGGAGGCTCATGTCCATCTTCACGATGCACAGGATGGTGAAGTTCACCAAGAGGGCTATAATGTACATGGTGCAAAAGGGGATGGAGATCCAAACATGAGCTGTCTCAAGTCCAGGAATGCCCTGCAGGATGAATGTGGAAGGGTTGATAACCTTGGTTGTGTTAGATTCTGACATGGAGTAGAGGAGAATGGGTTGGACTGCGAGGTAGAGCAATGCCTCCTGTATGTACCGTATGTTTTCCTGACTTCCTATTACTCTTGTCCTTTGATGAAGGTTGTAGGAGAAATCCTGGAAGGAAAGGCAATATTCATATCAGACAAAATAGGCATGACTGCTTGCTGTTGTGATAGGTGGGTCAGACTGGTCTCCTCACACACTGAAATGTGCCATTTTCATTGTTCGGATAAATGATTGATGAACAGCTGGATTTTTAATATGAATTCCGTATTTGATGGAGCTCTGCGCTCAATAATGTTTCATGACCTTGGAAGCTTTAGTAGGCACCAGCTGGAAAAAGTGTCTTGGGGCCCTTGTTACCAATTTCTGTTTCTTAGTGCCTTGAAAGTCAGGCTAGAGATCATGTGCTGTAGAGAGCCTCCCCCTCTCCCATTCCCCTGGTTGCTCCAAATATGAGAGTGGGAAATAACCACAAACCTTTTCCAAGATCTGTGACAGAAGGAACCATCCCAGTTAGAACAGACAGTGAAAAGCCCTGGGGGACATAGCCAGTAAATGCCTAGAAACCGTGCTCAGTCGAAGAAATGGCCAAAGCCAGGACAATCTTGGGATGCTTGGAACATGTGCTCAGATTTCATCCCTTAGCCTCTGGAAAGGACACAGGTGATGTAAAGGGGGTTTGCAAGACCCAGGAAAGATAACTGTGATTTCTTTAAGAGTCAATGAGATAGTTAAAAGTCACAATGCCTCAGTCCAGCCCCCTGCCCTAAGCAGAACTAATCCCAACTAAATCAACCCAGCCAGGACTTTGTCAAGCCGAGACTTAAACATCTCTAGAGATGGAGACTCCACTACTTCCCTAGGTAACCCATTCCAGTGCTTCACCACTCTTGTAGTGAAATAGTTTTTCCTAATATCCAATCTGGACCTCTGCCACCACAACTTGAGACCATTGTTCCTTGTTCTGCCATCTGTCACTACTGCCCCTTTGAAACCTCCCTTCAGGAAGTTGAAGGCTGCTATCAAATCCCCCCTCACTCTTCGCTTCTGCAGACTAAACAGATCCAACTCCCTCAGCCTCTCCTTGTAGGTCATAATCTCCAGCCCCCTAATCATCTTGTTTCTTAGTGCCTTAAAATTCAGGCTAAGACCCTCTCCAATGTGTCCACATCCTTTTTGTAGTGGGGGGCCCAGAACTGAACACAATACTGCAGATGTGGCCTCACCAGAGCCGAATAAAGGGGAATAATTGCATCTTTGGATCTGCTGGCAATGCTCCTCCTAATTCACCCTAATTATGCCATCAGCCTTCTTGGCTACAAGGGCACACTGTTGACTCATATCCAGCTTGTCAGCCACTGTAACCCCCAGGTCCTTTTCTGCAGAACTATTACTTAGCCGGTTGGTCCCCAGCCTTTTACATTTCTTGAGAATCTTCCTTCCGAAGTGCAGAACTCTGCACTTGTCCTTGTTGAACCTCATCAGATTTCTTGTGGCCCAATTCTCCAACTTGTCTAAGTCACTCTGGACCCTATCTCTGCCCTCAACTGTATCTACCTCTCCTCTTAGCTTGGTCATCTGCAAACTTGCTGAGGGTGCAATCCATCCCCTCATCCAGGTCATTAATAAAGATATTGAACAAAACCAGTCCTGGAACTGAACTTTGGGGGACTCCACTAGAAATGGACCTCCATCCTGACATCGAGCTGTTGATCACTGCCCGCTGGGTCCAACCTTCCAGCCAGAATATTGTGGGAGACCGTATGAAAAGCCTTGCTAAAGTCAAGGTATATCACATCCACTGACATCCCCATGTCCACAGAGCCAGTTACCTCATCATAGAATTTAATCAGATTGGTCAGGCAAGACTTGCCCTTTTTGAATCCATACTGACTATTCCTGATCACTTTCCTCTCTTCCAAGTGCCCCAAAATGGATTCCTTAAGGAACTTTCCTTGAGTTTTCCAGAGACCGAGGTAAGACTGACCAGCCTAAAGTTCCCTGGATCATCCTTCCTCCAGTTTTTGAAGATGGGCAATATATTTGCCTTTTTCCAGTCATCCAGCATCTCTCCCGATCTACATGACATTTCAAAGATAATGGCCAAAGGCTCCTCAATAACATTTGCCAACTCCCTTAATACCCTTGGATTCATTAAGTCAGGACCCATGGATTTGTGTACAATTAGCTTTTCTAAATAGTTCCTAACCTGGTCTTTACCCACCAGGGGCTCTCCATCTTCATCCCATCTTGCGTCACTTAGCACATTAGTCTGGGAGCTGACCTTGTCCGTGAAGAAAGAGGCAAAGAAAGCATAGAGTACTTCAGCTTTCCCCACATCATCTGTTACGAGGTTACCACCTTCATACAGTAGGGTCCCCACACCCTCTCTGATCACCTTCTTTTTGTTAATATGCCTGTAGAAACCATTCTTGTTATCCTTCACATCCTTTTCCAGTCACAATTGAAATTGTTCTTTTGCCTTTCTGATAACCCCTCGGCATTCTCGAGCTTTACATTTATACCCCTCCCTGGTCATTTGTCCAAGTTTCCACTTTTTGTAAGCTCTCTTTTTGTGCTTAAATTCATCAAGGATATCCCCTGTAAGCCAATCCAGTCTCCTACCATGTTTGCTTCTCTTGCTACACATCGGAATGGTTTCTTTCTGTGTCTTCAATGAGGCTTCTTTAAAATACTGACAGCTCTCCTGGACTCCTTTCCCCTTCATGTAAGCATCCCAGGGAATCTTGCCCATAAGGTCTCTGAGGAAGTCAAAGTCTGCTTTTCTGAAGTCCAAGGTATGTATTTTACTACTCTCTTTTCTTCCTTTGCTCAGGATTCTGACATCTACTATCTCATGATCACTCCTTGTGAGGTTGTCACCCACCTCTACTTCCCCTGTTAGTTCCTCTCTGTTTGTAA
This sequence comes from Pelodiscus sinensis, assembly GCF_049634645.1. Lineage (NCBI taxonomy): Eukaryota > Metazoa > Chordata > Testudines > Trionychidae > Pelodiscus > Pelodiscus sinensis. The sequence continues at coordinate 334,176,081 of NC_134711.1, read as the reverse complement.
GCAATGAGTTTCAGAGCTAAGAATTAGAAGAAGGAGGTTAATATGGCATATTAAGAACAAGTGAAATCCTAGGAAAGGTTTAGCCAATTCCTAGAGATAAAAAGGAAACTTCTGAACTAGCAAAACAGGTCTATGTGTTGAAGAAATAGTTGTGTTCGAATTTGGAATGTAGGAATATTACATCCTTGCATCAAATGAGGAGGTAAAATGAAATATACACTATGGGTGTGTCTACACTGGGCCACTTATTCCGGAAAATAAGCCGCTTTTCTGGAATAAGCTGCTATCTGTCTACACTGGCCCTTGAATTTCCGGAAAAGCAACGATGCTCTACTGTACAAAGTCATCCACTATTCCAGAAAAACTATCTTGCTCCTACTCGGGCATAAGTCCTTATTCCGGAACACTGTTCCGGAAAAAGGCCAGTGTAGACATCCCAGTAGTCTTTTCCGGAAAAAAGCCCCGATCGCGAAAATGAAGATCGGGTCTCTTTTCCGGAAAAGCGGGTCTACATTGGCCACAGATGCTTTTCCGGAAAAAGGGCTTTTCCGGAAAAGCAGCCTGCCAATGTAGACGCTCTTTTTCCGGAAATAGTTATAATGAAAACTATTCTGTTTTAAGCATTTCCGGAAATTAATGCCAATGTAGACACAGCCTATTAGCATCCAAGAAGGATTAACACAACATTAGCAGTTGAACATTAAAGTTAATAACACCAGAGTTAAACATGAGCCAATCAATGAGACATCTCATTTTCATCCAGAAGTCAGTAATCCTGCCACAAATGAACTACAAATATATACGTGAAAGAATATCGTTCAGATAAGACGAGTATTAAAAGTCCAATTCCAAAATAAATAGGGGATGGCAGGTGGAAAAGAAGGGAAAATAGTGAATAGTGAATCGCTCTTTCTGCCATTCTCCAAAGCATTAATGAATAGTTTGGATTAGGCTGGTCAAAGTACAAACTGGGGCAAGACAATCATTCCATTCTAAAAACTGACCAGTTATTCCTTCCATTTGTTTTCTATCTTTTAACCAATTACCACTCCATGAAGGGTCCTTCCCTTTTATCCCATGATAACTTACATTAAGAGCCTTTTCTGAGGGACTTGTAAAAGCTTTCTAGAAATGTAAATCGACTATGTCTACTGGATCCCATTGCCCACAGGTTTGTTGATGCCCTCAAAAAGTTACTACGTTGTTCATAGATGATTTCCCTTTATAAAACTCATGTTGAGTTTTCCGCCTAACAAATTATGTTCAGCTCTGTGTCTGACAATTCAATTCTTTGTTATAGTTTCTAGGAATGTGGCCATATTGAACTAAGATTTACTGGGATGGAAGTTCCAGGATGACTTCTACGGTCCTTTTAAAAAACGGCATCACATTAGCCATTGTACTGTAATTTGGCACAGAAGTTGATATAAAGTATGGCTTACAAACTACAGTTCTTACAAAACTCTTAGGTAAATGTCATCTGGTCGTCACGCAGTATAATGTTCCATTTAATCACTTTGTTTGTGTCTCATCAGTTTCAAGCACATTAGGAAAATAGAGGCAGGCCCAACAGGGGCACACAGAGTACTCAAAAGTCTTTCAAGTGCTCACTAAAGGTTCAAAGGATTGACATAGTAGGACTGCTCTTTTTGTTCAATTTGGCTCAGGAGGTCCCACCAGATGCCGGAGAACTCTCTCAATGGGGATTCCCACTACAGACAAGGGGACCTCCGGAGCTTCTGACACTCCCAATGGGGCAGCTAGCTGGTGCATGGGAAGGAACTACTATCATCTCTCACCTCACGATAGACTCCCAGCCAGAAGAAGTGAGACTTGAGTCAGTGTCTTCTATTGCCCTTAATAGCCAGATGGTGTAATGTTCTTGGAGAGCTTCTGGGTGTGCCAAAGACAGCAGGGGACAACCAGCTGGGTCCTGGCTTCCTGAGTTTGGGGGGTTCCAATCCATGTGATGATGGGGATCCCCTGTCAGCTCCTGTCGGGGCCACTGTGAAATTCTGAGGGCTTGTGTCACGTCTCTGTGAACCTGTTCCTAAACCCAGGGAAGGGTGGGGCCGTCCTCCTGGTCAAGGTAAAAATTGGACACTCCTATATGGAGAAGAGTGACAAAGAGTCAAGAAATTCTTCACTCTGTCAGAGCCACCAGAATGTCTGTGCCAGGTGGGTTCAGGCTGCCAATGGGTGTAAGTCGCCTCAATGTCCTGAATTTCTATGGTAGAACATCGTTAGGCCTTGGGATTAGGTTTCATCGCCTGGCTCGGATCATCAAACCAGGTGTGGAGGCAAGGACTTGGGCTCCTGGCATTAGAGGGTCTCAGCAGTCAAAGAACCCTTCATTAAGGAGATCGTCACTAAGCAGGATTGGTTGTTGGTGGGAATACCCAAGCTCTCCCCCAGGATGGGGAAAGATGGACGAACTGCTCTGAAGAGATTTGTTCAGCAACCTTGCACTCATTGTAGTGCTTGAGATGTGACTATTGCCAGAAGAGGACTTTGATTTCCAGGGTTGTAAGCTGAAACCTGTCCATGGGTACTTAGCTTTTAGCCCAAAATCACTGGCAGAATTTTTCCAGCCTGGTGTCTAAGGTATATAAATTATCTACCTTTCAGTTCTGTAATCTCATGCCTTAGCGATTGGTGTAGTAACCAGGATTGGCTGGTGTAACATCCCGACAGGTCTCCTGCTCCATCAATGATGATAACCTTGTCTCTGGGGCTACATCTAGACTGGCATGTTTTTCCGCAAAGGCTTTTAATGGAAAATCTTTACTGTTAAAAGGATTTGTGGAAAAGATCATCTAGTTTGGCACGGATGCTTTTCCGCAAAAGTACTTTTTGCGTAAAAGCGTCCGTGCCAATCTAGACGCGGTTTTGCACAAGAAAGACCCGATCGCCATTGTCTCCATCTGGGCTTCTCTGCGCAAAAGAGTTTTTAGCTGTCTACACTGGCCCTCTTGCGCAAAAACATTTCCGGAAAAGGGCTTTTGCCCGAATGGGAATGTCAAAGCATTTGCGCAAGAAGCACTGTTTTCGGACAGTAGAACGTCAGTGCTTTTGGGCAAAATCAAGCGACCAGTGTAAATAGCTGGCAAATTTTTGCGCAAAAGCAATTGCTTTTGTAGAAAAACTTGCCAGTCTGGATGCAGCCTCGGTGTATGTGTCAAAGAGCAAACTCCGAGGAGCCCCCAAAGTCCACAAAACCACACATGGATTGAAAGTGCCCCGCTAGGTTTATTTGCAACAAAACTTCAGTAATTAGCAGTGGATTCTATGGAAGCACTATGTATATTTACTCCTTGAAAAGGGACTCACATCAGTAATGCCCAGGAATGTGACATTTCCCCCTTGGCTTGACAGAAACATCTCTTTGGGGTACGCTTTTATACACGGGCACCAACAACTTACGAACATTCCTGATGTACTGAGTTGGCATCCTCTGCCATTACCTAGGTCTACCCATTACCTTGTACATAGGGGTTCGGTCAATATCTATCATGAGATCAGCTGGGCCTGTTTGTTCTTGTTTTGTGTGTCTGTGGGGGTAGGAGGTGGTAGAATGTGTTTCTTTACAACGTGCTCTGCTATGATCCTTCTGGAATGTGTTCGTACACTGGGCCTAGTGCCTTTTAGAACTGAGCGTTCCTATAATACCAGCCCTGTTCTTGCTCACTTGTTAGCGAGGGAACAGCTTCTTCCGCACAGCTTCACTTTGCTTTATATTAAGAAAGTCTTGACAATTTCTGCTAGGCCCCAGGCCTCAGACCAGCCCTGTGGTACATGAGCTTACGTTTCAGGCTCTCATCTTACTACAATTCGGAGACATGCAGAGACCATATCATATGATCCCAGAAAGTACAGGATCAAGATGGTGGCTGACTGATACTGGCCTCTCCCCACCCACTGCTGTCTCATTACTGAATGATTTAAAAAAAAAGCTTTAGTGTCTTCAAGACGATTTATCTTAGAAAACTGTATGGTCAAATGAGGAATTGGGATTTCACATCTCCCCAGGGGGCTGATCTGCTTGGTCTAAAGCTCCATATTTTCGACTAGACACACCTTGGCTGTGTCTACACTGGCTGCTTGAATTTCCGGAAAAGCACTGACGGTCTAATGTAAAATCATCAGTGCTTTTCTGGAAAAACTATGCTGCTCCCATTTGGGCAAAAGTCTATTTCTGAAAGACTTTGCCCAAAAGGGCCAGTGTAGACAGAACAGTAATGTTTTCTGCAAGAAAGCACTGATCGCGAAAATGGCGCTCGGGGCTTTTTTTGCGGAAAACCGTGTCTAGATTGGCCACGGACGCTTTTCCGCAAAAAGTGCTTTTGCGGAAAAGCATCCTGCCAATCTAGACATGATTTTCCGAAAAAGCTTTTAACGGAAAACTTTTCCGTTAAAAGCATTTCCCGAAAACCATGCTTGTATAGATGCTGCACACGACCATTTAGTGTAAGGGTTGGTAGGCTGCCCACGTTCTTCACCAAGTATTGTGGTTTAGAGGCTTTTCCTCCCCTTTGTATATGTGGGAGGCCACTCCACCTCCGTGTAAGGAAAGGAGTCATCTATAGTTATAGATTTAGACCAAGAGCATGGTTTTCAATTAGGGGTCAGTGTTTGAGGAACTAGTCAGGGGGCAAGGATACAGTTACAAGAAATTAGAAACTTGGACACCCTAAGAGCTAACGATTTCTGCATAGCCCAATTCATCAGTTATTCTCACTGACAGAGCACAGGAAGATCAGGACAGGTTTGAATGACTCCACTTGGTGAAGAGGTCCAAGCACCATCTCCCCAGCCAGCTCTGCGCAAGCCACGGTTGCTAAGACAGAGCAGTTTGGTGCCTTTGTGAAGTTAGGAGCCTTTGTGAACAAAGCAATAAAGTATCCGGCTCCAGATCTGTTTAGTCATCACACCATAGATGATGGGGTGCAGCATGGGGGGCATGACGTAGTACAGGACGGCAATAAGAACTTGGACAGGGTGAGGCTTCTTCTTGTCAAATCGTCCCGAGAAGGAGAAGTAGAAACCTGGGATGTGAAACACTAAAATGGAACAGAGATGAGAGATGCAGGTCTTGAAAGTTTTGAACCGGGCGTCCTTTGTGGGGAGTCTGAAGATGGCCCTGAGGATTGGAATATAGGACACAACAATAAAAATCATATCCAGACCGTTAAAACAAGACCATAATAACTACTGGCTCGTGTGTCACCACACGCCAGCCCCGCCACAGCGATGTGCACGCAGTAAGGCAGGGGGACCACGTTAGTTCCACAATATGACCACTGCCTCGCCAGGAGGACGCAGGGCAATGTGATCATTCCACCACGCAGCACGATGGCCAGGACAAGTTTGGTCACCGTGGCGCTTGTCAAAATGGTGGAATGTCTCAGGGGATGGCAGATGGCCACGTAGCGATCCACAGCCATGGCCACGAGGATCCTAGACTCTATTGCTCTGAAGGAGTGAATGAAGTACAGCTGGGAGAGGCAGGCACTGAAATCAATCTCACTGGAATTGAACCAGAAGATGCTCAGTGATTTGGGCACAATGGATGTGGACAGACCCAGGTCAGTCATGGCCAGCATGCAGAGGAAATAGTACATGGGCTCATGGAGGCTCAATTCTATCTTTACGATACACAGGATTGTGAAGTTCCCCAAGAGGGTCATAACGTACATGATGCAGAAGGGGATTGAGATCCATACATGGGCTGTCTCCAGGCCAGGAATGCCCTGCAGGATGAAGGTGGAAGGGTTGATGACCTTGGTTGTGTTAGAATCTGACATGGAGTAGAGGAGAATGCGTTGAACTGTGAGGTAGACGAATGCCTTTTGTATGTTTCGTGCGTTTTCCTGACTTCCTCTTGCTCTTTTTCTTGGATGATGGTTGTAAGAGAAATCCTGGAAGGAAAGGCAACACAGACATGACTGGTAGCGCGTGAGATGGTTGGGTCAGTTGGTCTCCTCACACACTGAAATGGGATATTTTCATTGTTCAGAGAAATGATGGATGAACAGCTGGATTTTCAAATGTGAATTCCATATTTAATGGAGTGCCATCCTCAACCATGGAAACTTTAATAGGCAACAGCTGGAAAAAGTGTGGTGGGACCCTTGTTACCCACCTTTGGTTCTTGAAAGTCAGGCTAGAGATCCTGTGTTATAGAGAGCCCCACATTTGCATGGTTGCTCCAAATGTGAGCGTGGGTAATAATCACAAACCTTTTCCAAGACGTGTGCCAGAGGGAACCATCCGAGATAGAACAGGCAGTGAATTGCCCGGGTGTTACAGATAGTAAGAGCATAGAAACCTTGATTAGTCAAAACAATGGCCAAAGCCAGGAGAATCTGGAGATGCTTGGGACATGATGAGTTTTCATCCCCAAGCCTCTGGAAAGGACACAGCTGCTCTAAACAGGGTTTGTGCGACAGGCTGAGAGAATGGGGGTGCCTGCCCTCTGTGGACAGAATGAACATCAGGGACAGTTTAGGGAGGAGACAAAGAAGGGGAGTATGTTAGAGGAGAGGATAACAAATAATTAATATGATTGTCCTGACATGGAAAAAAGAGAGAAACTTCCTAACTTCTCATATCTAGGGACATGAAGTCCCTCAACAGGTTTTTCCATTGTTGATGGAATGATAGGGAGAAAAAAAGAATTAGACAAAAAAACAGGAAAGATAACTGTAATTTCTTTAAGAGTCCATGAGATAGCGAAAAGCCACAATGCCACAGTCATTGCTGGTGAAACACTTTTGGTCAAAACCCAGCTGAATAAAAAATGGAAGGAAGAAATTAAGATGGAGGGAGCAGTTCCTGGACAGTGTTCATGTGGAGACAGCTGAGGTAGCTGTCCAGGAACACAGGACTGCTGATGCACCACTGGTGGAGGAGACTATCACTGGCAGCTACCTCACTGGCAGCTGGTTACTTCTGGCATCAGGCACTGCTCCACCCCTGATCCGAACCCTCCCGCCGTGGTACTAGGAAACTGTTATGCTCTTCTTGATACAGGAGATAAGGAATCACCCCATACAAGACAAGAGGAGAAGCCTCGTACCCCCAGGGCTCAGAGGTCTGCTGCCAGCACTGCGAATAGAAAATATAGGGCAGTGGTGGTCAAAAACTCTCTTCTTATGGGGACGGAGGCACTCATCTGTCACCCTGACATATCATCTTGGGAGGTGCTGCCTGCTGCGGGTCCATATCTGAGACATTACGGAGGCATTATCGAGGATTATCTGGCCTTCTGACTACTTCCCCATGCTCCTCATCCATTTGGGCACTAATGATACTGCGAGGTGTGATGCTGAGCAGAATAAGAGTGAATACAGGGCTCCAGGAGTACGGGTAAGGAATTTTGGAGCACAGGTAGCATTCTCTTGGCTCCTTCCTGTCAAAGGTAGGGGCAAGGCAGAGAGAGGTGCATCCTGGAGTCGAATGCCTGACTGCAAAGATGGTGTCTCCAGGAGGGTTTTGGCTTCCTCGACCATAGGGTGCTATTCCAGGAAAGACTGCTAAGCTGGGATCGTGTTCACCTTTCAAAGAAGGAGAAGACCATATTTGGATGCAGACTGGCGAACCTAGGGAGGAGAGCTTTAGACGAGGTTTGACGGGGACAGGTGACCAAAGCACAGGGTAAGTAAAGAACATGGAGACTTGGAAGATGGGTCAGAAAAGAGGAGAAGTGTAGGCTATAATAGCAGAGAGAAAGGACGGAAAAGGCAGAACTGGGATGCAAGATCAAATCAGTATCTTAGATGCCTATATACAAAGGCAAGAAGTATGGGTAATAAGCAGGAAGAACTGGAAATGATAATAAATAAATACAATGATAACATCACTGGTATCACAGAGGCCTGGTGGGATAATATGATTGGAATATTGGTTTAGAAGGGTATAGCTTACTCAAGAAGGACAGGCAGGGAAAAAAGGGGGGAGGTGTTGCCTTATATATTAAAAATGTACACACTTGGACTGAGGTGGAGATGGACATAGCAGACAGACATGTTGAGAGTCTCTGGGTTAGGCTAAAAGGGGTAAAAAAAAGGAGGATGTCATGCTAGGGATCTAATACAGGCCACCTAGTGAGGCGGAAGAGGTGGATGAAGCTTTTTTTAAACAACTCACAAAATCATCCAAAGTGCAGGCTTTGGTGTTGATGGGGGAATTCAACTATGCAGACATATGTTGGAAAACTAACACAGCGGGGCACAGACTATCCAATAAGTTCTTGGACTGCACTGAATGAAACTTTTTATTTCAGAAGGTTGAAAAAGCTACAGGGGGGAAGCTGTTCAAGATTTTATTTTAACAACTAAGAAGGAAGTGGTTGAGAATTTGAAAGTGGAAGGCATCTTGAGTGAAAGCGATCATGAAATCATACAGTTCATGATTGTAAGGTATGATAAAAGGGAGAAAAGCAAATTAGAGACAATTGATTTCAGGAATGCAGATTTTGATAAAATCAGAGAGCTGATAGGTAAGGTCCCATGGGAGGCAACACTGAGGGGGAAACCAACTGAAGAGAGTTGGTAGTTATTCAAAGGGTCATGATAAATTGCACAAAAGCAAGTTATTCCGCTTAGTAGAAAAGATGTCAAACCAATCTGATAGCTTTCTCTGAAAGAAAAACGAGTCTTGTGAATAAGAGAGAAGGGAGGACGTGCAGAAGGTGGATGTGGGAAAGTCAGTGGATGTTATAAACCTTGAATATAGTAAGGTTTTTTATATGGTCTCCCACAATTTTCTTGCCAGCAAGTTAAGGGAATGTGGATTAGATAAATGGGCGGTAATATGGATAGAAAGATGGCTAGAAGGTCGGGACCAGCGGGAAGTGATCAACGGTTCGATGTCGGGATGGCAGTTGGTTTCTAGTAGAGTGCCCCAAGGTTCAGTTCTAGGACGTGTTTTGTTCAATATCTTTATTAATGACCTGGATGAGGGGATGGATTGCACCCTCAGCAAGTTTGCGGATGACACTAAGCTAGGGGTAGAGATGTAGCCGTGTTAGTCTGGGGTAGCTGAAGCAAAATGCAGGACAATGTAGCACTTTAAAGACTAACAAGATGGTTTATTAGAAGATGAGCTTTCGTGGGCCAGACCCACTTCCTCAGATCAAATAATGGAAGAAAACAGTCACAACCATATATACCAAAGGATACAATTAAAAAAAAAAATGAACACACTTGAAAAGGACAAATCACATTACAGAACAGAAGGGGGTTGTGGGGGGGGGGGGAAGGTGAATGCCAGTGAGTTAATGATATTAGAGGTGGGGAAGAGGAAATGTCTGTGAGTTAATAGAATTAGAGGTGATAATTGGGGAAGCTATCTTTGTAATGGGTAAGATAGCCGGGGTCTTTGTTAAGTCCGGTGCGGAGGGTGTCGAATTTTAGCATGAATCCCAGTTCAGAGGATTCCCTTTCAAGTGCAGATTTGAATGTTTTCTGAAGTAGGATGCAGGTTAGCAAGTCATTGAGACTGTGTCCTTTCTGGTTGAAATGACAAGAAACTATTTTCTCTTTGTGATCTTGTCTGATATCTGTTTTGTGGGCATTAATCCTTTGGCGAAGTGTCTGAGATGTTTGTCCAATGTACATAGCAGATGGACACTTTCGGCACATGATAGCATAGATTATATTTCTGGATGCGCAGGAATATGTGTTCTTGATCTTATAACTCACTTGATTAGGTCCAATAATGGTATCAGCAGAATGAATATGTGGACAAAGCTGGCAACGGGGTTTATTGCAAGGGAACAAAGACCCCAACTATCTTACACATTACAAAGATAGCTTCCCCAATTATTACCTCTAATACTATTAACTCACAGACATTTCCCCTTCCCCACCTCTAATATCATTAACTCACTGGCATTCACCTTCCTTCCCCCCCCCCCACAACCCCCTTCTGTTCTGTAATGTGATTTGTCCTTTTCAAGTGTGTTCATTTTTTTTTTTTAAATTGTATCCTTTGGTATATATGGTTGTGACTGTTTTCTTCCACTATTTGATCTGAGGAAGTGGGTCTGGCCCACGAAAGCTCATCACCTAATAAACCATCTTGTTAGTCTTTAAAGTGCTACATTGTCCTGCATTTTGCTTCAACTAAGCTAGGGGGAGAGGTAGATACGCTTAAGGGCAGAGATAGGGTCCAGAGTGACTTACACAAATTGGAGGATTGGTCCTCAAGAAATCTGATGAGGTTCAACAAGGACAAGTGCAGAGTCCTGCACTTGGGATGGAAGAATCTCAAGAAATGTAACAAGCTGGGGACCAACCAACAAATAATAGTTCTGCAGAAAAGGACCTGGGGGTTACAATGGATGAGAAGCTGGATATGAGTCAACAGAGTGCCCTTGTAGCCAAGAAGGCTAGTGGCATATTAGGATGCATTAAGAGGAGCATTGCCAGCAGATCCAGAGATGTCATAATTCCCCTTTATTCAGCTTTGGTGAGGCCACATGTGGAGTATTGTGTCCAGTTCAGGGCCCCCCACTACAAAAAGCATGTGGACGCATTGGAGAGGGTCTAGTGGAAGGCAACCATAATGATTAGGGGGCCGGAACATATGACTTATGAGGAGAGGCTGAGGGAGTTGGGTCTGTTTAGTCTACAGAAGCGAATAGTGAGAGGGGATTTGATAGCAGCCTTCAACTTCCTGAAGGGAGGTTCCAAAGAGGCTGGAGAGAGGCTGTTCTCAGTGGTGACAGATGGCAGAACAAGGAGCAATGGTCTCAAGTTGAGGTGGGAGAGGTCCAGGTTGGATTTTAGGAAAAACTATTTCACTAGGAGGGTGGTGAAGCACTGGGATGGGTTACCTAGGGAAGTAGTGGAGTCTCCATCCCTAGCAGTGTTTAAGTCTTGGCTTGACAAAGCCCTGGCTGGGTTGATTTAGTTGGGATTGGTCCTGCCTAGAGCAGGGGGCTGGACTTGATGACAATCTGAGGTCTCTTCCAGCTCTATGGTTCTATGATTCTAAGAGCTATAAGTAAGAAAACAGCCACCCTGTTAGCAGCCAGAGCCCTGAGATGTGAGGGGAGGGGGTGACAGTGTCTGAGCATGAACACACAGCTGGCCCCCGAGGGCTTTGTTCAATTCTTCCCTCAAGGAGAGTTTTCCCTCCGTGGAGTCTGAGCAACCCATGGGCCACAGCCTCAGAGTTTTGCTTTGTATCGTACAGCTACTGACACCTTTCCTCCTGACGGATCCCCTGGGCCACAGAAATGCCCCAACACCAGAGCTGAAGGTGTCAGCCAGGATGCAGAAGCAGGAAATGGTGTCCCTGGGTGCTGTTCTCTGCAGCTGGGTGACTGGGAAGAGATTACGTGAGGTTTAATTGTCCTGTTCCCTCCCTCCGTGGCACCTGGCATTGGCCACTGTCAGTGCACAGGACACTGGGCTGGCTGGACTGTTGGTCTGACCCCGTCTGGCTGCACTTGTGTTCTTATGAAGAAGAATTGGAAGGGCCCTGAAAGGTTCAGGGTCTGTGCAGTGCAAAAAAGACCACAGACCAATCCCCTCTCCTAGCAAACTCATAATGCATGGGGGATCTAGGAAGAGAAGACGGTACCTGTGGATTCTGAGGGGGAAGTGTCTTCCCGGGGAACGTGTCTCATGCAGCCACGTCCCGCACCTCTCTGGCCGCACCGTCTGCAGCACTGGCCCGTGCTAAGAGCCGAGGCAGGGATTGCTCCATCTATAAGGCAGCTCTGGGCTATCCCATTGGGTATCGCTCAGCACCCAGGGGAAGTGACAGCTGGCTGTAAACAGGCTGGAGACTGGGGACACTCAGGACAGGGTCTCTGTCTCCATGTCTGTGCCTCTGGGCTCATTAGCCAGGTTTACCTCGAAACAGTCATTACAGGACTTCCCAGTGGGAGATGGGACGATTCTGAATCTCTGCTGAGCCCCAAGGGAATTGGCTGCTCTGTGTGTTTGTGTCCAAAACTATAATCGATTTGTAAAAGAAACAAGGAACCGAGGGTTGATGCCTAGTGCTCTAGAGTTGCTAGTTGCTCTAGGAGGGCTGAGCAGCCAGTAGAGATAGATCTACAGACAGACTGCTAAGGGGAGACAAAAACACTTTCCACAGGCACTCATGGCTGTTGCTAAGGGATCAGAAATCAATAGTTCGTGCCTGTATTAATCATTCCATTGTGCAGCACCCGCCTCTAACATTGCCGCTCTCCCACCATCCCCCGATTTTCTTCTCTGCCCCCTCAGGACATACACCCCAGTGCTCTAGGGTGGGGTCTGTCCCCTGCTCAGCTGTGACACGCTCACAGCCAACACCCCGCAGACACTGCACCACCCCCTTTCCTGAGATGGGGTTGCCTCCTGCTGCACATTTGTCATACAGCGTCCTCTTATCATAACTGAAAGCAAAGCTTAGACTGTGCCAGGGAAATGGGATGAGTTGGGAGTGGGACTGTTTCCCACAACATGGAAAGGGAAGAGCTGTTCATAGGGGTGTGATACTGAAAGCTGTCAGTGGGGCTGCAATCCTGCAGAGGGGAGCTATCCTGCAGGGCGAGTACCTGGGGCAGATGCACCACCAGGAGAGTGGCCAGATCGGGCTGTATCTTGCCATCTTACTGCCCCAAAAACTTCTCTCCCCTCTGGCTATTGGTTGCTGTGCTGTGCAGGAGGAAAGGCACCGTATGGCCATTCTTATTCTATTATGTTCTTTTGTTTTCCTCAAGGACAACCTCAATGTCAGCAAAGATGATTCTCATAAAAGCTGATAAAGATAAGAAAGCAGGAAGATGGGTTAACAGTTGTGAACATCTTTTTGAGCTCCTTTTTTTGGGCAGAAGAATAGTTCGCAATCGCTTGAAATCCTTCTTCTTCGGCACATCCTCAGAATCTCTTATTAGGGGCTTTTAAGAGTGATCCACTTTGTATTTATTAATATTACTATTTATCTGCCATTTTCATGTAATCATAGGACACTAGAACACAAAGAGAATTTGAGAGGTCATCAAGTCCAGGCCCCTGCCTGTGCGGTAGGACTCAGTACCATCTAGATAATCCCTGACAGGTGTCTATCTAACCTGCTATGAAATATCTCAAGTGACAGAGATTCAACAAGCTCCCTGGACAATTTATTCCAATATTTAGCCATCCTGACCATGAGGAAGCTTTTCCTAATGTCCCGTCTGAAACTCCCTTGTTGCAATTTAAGCCCATTGCTCCTTGTCCTGTCATCCGCGGTCAAGGAGAACACTTCCCTACTTACCCGTTGAGTCCATCTTTGGAGAAAGATGGGACTCTCATCTCCCTGTTACTTGGAAGAAACCACTCCGACCCAGAAATTGGAGGGAAAAGATAAAAACTCCTTTGTCCCAGTTAGAAATCCCTGCCTGCATTACTATTAACAGATCAGATACTTGGCTAGGGACAGGAAACATAAGAACATAAGAACATAATATAACTTTCACACACTGTGCAGTGGAGGTCAAAAAGGCAAATAGGATGTTAGGAATAATTAAGAAAGGGATAGAAAATAAGATACAATATCTCATTGCCCCTTCATAAAACTATGGTACGCCCACATCTTGAATACTGTGTACAGATGTGTTCTCCTCACCTCAAAAAAGATATTTTGGGGGCAACTAAAATGGTTAGGGGTTTGAAATGGGTGCCATATGAAGAGTGGTTAAAGCGACTGGGACTTTTCAGTATAGAAAAGAGGAGACTGAGGGGGGATATGATAGAGGTCTATAAAATCATGAATGGTGTGGAGAGGCTGAATAAAGAAAAGTTATTTATTAGTTACCATTATAGGAGAACTAGAGGACACCAAATGAAATTAATGGGTAGCAGGTTTAAAACTAATAAAAGAAAGTTCTTCTTCACACAGCACATAGTCAACCTGTGGAACTCCCTGCCAGAGGAGGCTGTGAAGACTAGCACTATAACAGAGTTTAAACAAAAGCTAGATAAATTCATGGAGGTTAGGTCTATAAAAGGCTATTAGCCAGAGGATAGAATTGGTGTCCCTGGCCTCTGTCAGAGGCTGGAGAAGGATGGCAGGAGACAAATCACTTGATCATTGTCTTTTGTCCACCCCCTCTGTATTCTGTAAAGATGTTGAACAAAACCAGTCCAAGAATAAATCTTTGGGGCACTCCACTAGAAATCGACTGCCAACCTGATATTGAGCCATTGATCACTAACCGTTGGGCTCGACAGTCTAGCCAGCTTTCTTTCCATCTTACAGTCCAATTATCCAATCCATATTCCCTTAACCTGCTGGCAAAAATGTTGTCAAAAGCTTTTCTTAAGTCAAGGTATAGCACATCCACTGACTTTCCGACATCCACAAAGCCAGTTACCTCATCATAGAAGCTAAAAAGATTGGTTAGGCACAACTTGCCCTTCGTGAATCCATGTTAATTGTGCCTGATTCCTTCTCCTCTTCCAAATGCTTCAGAATGGATTCCTTTAGGATGAAATCCTCTCCATGATTTTTCCGGGGACTGAGGTAAGGTTGACTGGTCTGTAGTTCCCTGGATTGTCCTTCTTCCCTTTTTAAAGATGGGCACTACATTTTCCTTTTTCCAATCATCTGGGATGTCTCCCAATCTCCATGGCAGTGTCCAATCGCTTTTGCAGAAAAACTTGCCAGCTGTCTATACTGGCCACTTGAATTTCCGCAAGAGCACTGACTTTGTAATGTACAAAATCAGTGCTTCTTTCGGAAATACTATGCTGCTCCCGTTCAGGGAAAAGTCCCTTCAGAGCAAAGCTTTTGCGCAAAAGAGCCAGTGTAGACAGCTCAGATTTGTTTTGCGCAAAAAAGTCCCGATCGCGAATATGGCGATCGGGGCTTTTTTGCACAAAAGCGCGTCTAGATTGGCAAGGAGGCTTTTCCGCAAAAAGTGCTTTTGCAGAAAAGCGTCCGTGCCAATCTAGACGCTATTTCCCGCTAATGGTTTTAACGGAAAACTTTTCCATTAAAAGCATTTGTGGAAAATCATGCTAGTCTAGACGTAGCCCATGAGTTTTCAGAGATAATGGTCAAAGGCTCCCCAATGACATTTGCCAACTCCCTCAGAACCGTCGGATGCATTAAATCCGGGCCCATAGATTTGTGTATGTTTCCATGGGCCTGGATTTAATGCATCCGAGGGCACTGAGGGAGTTGGCAAATGTCATTGTGGAGCCCATGGGCTCCTCAGTGCCTTGGTCACTGGCTGGCTCATGCTAACCAAAATGATTAGGGGGCTGGAGCATATGACTTATGAGGAGAGACTGAGGGACTTGGGTCTGTTTAGTCTGCAGAAGCGAAGAGTAAGGGGGGACTTGATAGCAGCCTTCAACTTCCTGAAGGGAGGTTCCAAAGAGGATGGAGAGAGGCTGTTCTCAGTAGTGACAGATGGCAGAACAAGGAGCAATGGTCTCAAGTTGTGGTGGGAGAGGTCCAGGTTGGATTTTAGGAAAAACTATTTCACTAGGAGGGTGGTGACGCACTGGAATGGGTTACCTAGGGAAGTAGTGGAGTCTCCATCCCTAGAGATGTTTAAGCCTCGGCTTGACAAAGCCCTGGCCGGGTTGATTTAGTTGGAATTGGTCCTGCCTAGAGCAGGGGGCTGGACTTGACCTTCTGAGGTCTCTTCCGGTTCTATGATTCTATGATACTCTGGCTGGTCTTCAATATGGTGGGCATCTACTGCAGTCTCCCAGCATGGGGGCTATCAGGAAGCATCTATCCCCTGTAGCAGCTGCAACCCGGCTGAGCTTCAGGATCCACTCTTTGTTCTTCTTGTGACACTTTGTGACCAGGAAACAAGCCAGAATCTTATTACACCCCACCCAGCACTTGCTAGCAAAGCCAGTGCCTCTCCAGCGTCATTAACCACCAATCACGCTGCCTCCCTTCCCACTCCAGCCAGGCCTGCTGGGCCCAGAGCTGCATCCTCACAGCAGGCTCCTCGTCAGCCTGTGGCAGCTCCTGTCCCAACCCTGGAGATGGAGGGAGCCCAGATGGTGAGGATGTGGGTGAAGATGGTCCAGTGAGGGATGGAAGAAGAGGAGTGTCATAGCCAGGAGGGCTGACCGGCACTTGAGGACTAAAGGGTTAAGTAGGTGTCCTGTCCTTACCCAGGTAGCTGGTCAGGTAGGGATTTCAAACTGGGACAAAGGGATTTTTATCTTTTCCCTCCTTTGTCTGGGTCGGAGCGGTTTCTTCCAAGTAAGAGGAAGATGGGAGGCTTGTCTTTCTCCAAAGACAGACTCAAGGTGTAAGTAGGGAAAAGTTTAGCTAGTCTGTCAGGTTTTATTGTTTTCTGCTTTGGAATTCGGAACTGAGGTCTGGGCTGTTAAAAATGTTTTTTTCTTTCTTTCTTTCAATGTGTTGTTTTTCTCTTTTGTAATGAAGCTTTCTAACCCAGGGAATTTTCTCTGAGTGTATCAGTTGGTGGTTCTTACCATCTAGCCACCTCAGCTATGCTTGCAACGATAGTTTTGTTTTGATAATAAAAGTTTGTTTTCTTTTTCTTATTAACCAGTATTAGTTCATTTCTGAGTCCTGGCAGGTGAGTCTGTCTGTCTGACTAGGAGTCAGCTACCACAGACTGCGGCTTGTTTTCTCTTTTCTTTTTCTTTGGGGAGAAGAGTTTGCGGTGCCGTGGGGTTGGTGAAAAGTGTCCACCCGTCGGTGGGTTCCAAAGTACTTGATGTTGGCAGCAAATATTCCCCAAAGTCTGGGTAGTAGAATTTTGTGGGGAAGTTTTGTACCAAAGCCTGTAGTCATTTGTCATGCTAGAGTGGGGAGCAGCCTTGACAGGGAGGAGAGGGGTGAGGAGAGTGCTGGGGCTTTGAGGAAAGTGTCAGAACAGAGATAGACACCTGGGGGATGCAATGCAGAAGGGTGGGGACCCATGGGAAAAAAGTGTCCTAGAGGCCGGCGTGCAAGGGACTAGGCAGGGAGAGCCCAGGACCTCAGGGATAGTTACTCAAAATTAAACCTTGAAAACCTCAGTTTTAAGGAGTTCTACGAATTCACCAAGAGGGCACAGGAAAAGCAGCACAGGATTTAATAAGTCTCTGATGGATCAGCCAGTGATTCAGGGAAAAGTGCCCAGCACCATGTCACCAGCCAACTCTGAACAGACCTCTGTCTGTGAACCAGGAGAAAATCTCAAGGGCCTTTATAAATAAACAGCTGCAGCAGCCTGTCCCGGAGCTGTTTGGTCATCACCCCATAGATAATGGGGTTTAGCATGGGGGGCATCTGGTAGTACATGTTGTTAATAAGAACCTGGAAAGGGTGAGGGTTCTTTTTGTCAAATCGGGTCACAAAAGAGAAGAAGAAAGCTGGGATGTAACATACTAAAATGGAGCAGAGGTGGGAGCTGCAGGTCCCAAAAGTCTTGACTCGGGCATCCTTTGTGGGGAGGCTGAAGATGGCCCTGAGGATCTGGATATAGGACACAACAATGAAAATCATATCTAGTCCATTAACACAGAATAGCACAAAGAGGCCGTAGTAACTACTGACACTGAAATCACTACAGGCCAGCCTCACCACGGCCATGTGCGCACAGTAAGGCAGGGGGACCGTGTTTGATCGACAATATGACCACTGCTTTGCCAGGAGGACAAAGGGAAGTATCAGGAGCCCACCGCGCAGCACCACAGCCAGGCAGACCTTGCTGACCACCGGGTTAGTCAGGATGGTGGAATGTCACAGGGGGTGGCAGATGGCCACGTAGCGATCCAAAGCCATGGCCACGAAGATCCCAGATTCCATCGTAGAGAAACAGTGAAAGAAATAGAGCTGAGTGAGGCAGGCACTGAAACCAATCTCCCGGGAATTGAACCAGAAGACACTCAGCTCTTTGGGCAGGGTGGATGTGGATAGAATAAGGTCGGTGCCCGCCAACATGCAGATGAAATAGTACATGGGCATATGAAGACTCAGCTCTATCTTCACGATGAAAATGATGGTGATATTCCCCAAGAGGGCTATGATGTACATCATGCAGAAGGGGATGGAGATCCAGACGTGGGCCGTCTCCAGGCCAGGAATGCCCTGCAGGATGAAGACGGAGGGGTTGGTGAAGTCAGTTGTGTTGGAATCTGACATGGAGTAGAGTAGAATGGGTTCAACTCTGAGGTAGAATAATGTCTCCTGTATCTACCATATGTTCTTCTGACTTCCTGGTGCTCTGGGTCTAGGAAGATCATCACAGGAGAAATTCCTGGAAGAGAGACCATGTTCATATCACACAAACCATGCACTACTGGTAGCTGGTGTCATGTTTGAAATTGATTGATCTGTTCACACCCTGAAATGTGACATTTTCCTTATTTGGATAAATGATCAGCTGGCCTTTCTAATGTGAATTCCATAGTTTATGGTGCTCGACGCATAAAGAATGTGTTTTGGTCTGGGGCACTGTGGTCTGGCTGTAACAGGCAATGGTTGGAAAA
Organism: Pelodiscus sinensis; assembly: GCF_049634645.1. Taxonomy (NCBI): domain Eukaryota; kingdom Metazoa; phylum Chordata; order Testudines; family Trionychidae; genus Pelodiscus; species Pelodiscus sinensis. The sequence goes on along the minus strand of NC_134711.1, from coordinate 334,157,620 downwards.
AAGTATTTGGGGCCTTTTTTACCCATCTCTGCTCCTTAATGCACTGAAAGTCAGGCTAGAGATTCTGTGCTTTCGGGAATCCCACATTCGCCTGGTTGCTCAAAATGTCCCCCGCGGGATTTAAATAAATATCCCCCGCGGGATTTAAATAAAGATGTCCGCCGCTTTTTTCCGGCTTGGGGGAAAGCCGGAAAAAAGTGTCTAGACTGGCGTGATCCTCCGGAATAAACCCCTTTTCCGGAGGATCTCTTATTCCTACTTGAAAGTCTAAACGCTTTTTTCCGGCTTTTCCCCAAGCCGGAAAAAAAAGTGGCGGACATCTTTATTTAAATCCCGCGGGGGATATTTAAATCCCCCGCAGATTTCCCTATTCTGACTTACCTGCTTTGCATCCCTTTTCCGGAATTTGGGGCCAGTGTAGACGTAGCCTAAGTGCCAGAACATGTTTAATTTCCCATTAATGATGAGAATTAGCAACTGACGTGACTGGGAAGAACATTTTTAGAAAAAAAACACATGGGGTAGGTTGGACGATGGGAGAATTCAGTCATTGGCCTCATGCTGTACTTTAGTTGAGCATTTTAACTTTTCATGTGAGTTTATCAAAGTGCATTTTAAATAAAGTAAACGATTATGTCCAGCACAAAAGGTTTCATTTCAGTGTGTTATTTATGGAAAGAGTGGGGAGTCTTTTTGGTGTCGGGGGACCCACAAAAAAATCAGTTGGGGACCACACACGTGAGAAGCAAAAAAACTCCTCCAAAACCTCCCAACGTTCCCTGATGCAGCCCCAACTGAGACACCTCCTCTAGCGCCACAACCTCCTGGGGTGAGGGGAAGGGAAGGGGGAAACTGAGGTTCAGGGATTCCCATAGACCAGATTTACCTTGCTGGGGTTCTGGAATTAATGGATTTTATGGACCTCTTTAGGCTCAGGGGTAGGGACAAAAATGAGGGGAACAGTGTGCAAGACAGGGCTCCCCGCAAGTAGGATAGCGGTGGGGTGCAGGATCTGGGAGGGAGCTGGGGTGCAAAAGCAGGCTGGGAGTAAGGTGTCTGGCCAGGTGGAGGGAACAGGAACAAGGGAGGGTGCAGTGTGTGGCCAGGAGAGAGGGTACAAGACCACGGGATGGTGTCGGAGCAAGCTGGGGGTGCTCGGTCTAGGGGGGGTAGAAGGGAAGTGATGGGATTGAGGTGGGGTGGGGGGGGTCTGGGCATGAGGGAGGACTTTACCTGGCTTTGTGCTCCCTTGCAGCAAGGGATACAGCCACTCTGTCCCACCTGCCCTGGAGGGAGGTCCTGCTTCTGCGGCCACGCAGTCCTGGAGACTGGAGACACCACTGCTGCAGCCACGCAATCCGGGGCTGGCCCCGAGGCACCGCAGACACAGGCCACCCTGGAGGCACTGATTCTGCAGCCTCGTGGCTAGGCCAAGGCACTGCGGACACAGGAGGCACTTGGGACTTGCCCCGGAAGCACCACTGCCGTGGCTACCCAGCTTGGAACAGGCTCCCGAGGTGCCACGGCTACAGGCCACCCCGGAGATGCCACTACCACTGCTACACAGGTTGGGGCCATCTCAGAGGCCCTGCTGCTGTGGCTTGGATCCTCCCCCCTCCCTGCCCAGAGGCAGACATGTGGCCCGAGGCTGGGCCCAGGGGCACCATGGCAGTGGCACCTGCAGCCTTTGGGGCTAGCCATGGTGGCCATGGTAACAGCGCCTCCGGGGAGGCCCTATTAAAGAACCTGAGACCCAGCACTATCACCTCTCCAGTGGCAGCGGAGGGCGTGGAGTGGCTGAGTTCCTCTCACCTTTTCCCTCCCCCCCCCCCCGTGGGTCCTATAATTAGAGGGAAGGGTCTATAACTGCCTCACGGGCCAGATCAAAGCCCAAGGCAGGTCGGATCTGTCCCGCCGAGAGGCTTTTGCCCACCCCTGTCCTGGAGAGTCATGTGAGTGGGTGACATGTAACAGCCTGTGTTATACAGCAGTTCATACCGGATGGTCTAACTGTCCCTTTTCACCTTAAACCCCAGGAGTCTGTTATTACAGAAAACAGATGAAGCACTTACATTTGCTGTGTCGCAGACTAGGGGTCTGTCTACACTACAGTGCTAATTCGAACTAACTGATCCAGACTAAAAAACTAGTTTCGAATAAGCTCAGGGCTCAGGGTCGGGGGTCTCAGTGGACCCCCTTGATTCTCTTGCACACCTGCTCCTGGGTGGCCAGGCTGGCAGCTCTCCTGCCCTAGCCGGCCACTTTCCTGTGTAGCCAGACAGGAACCCCCCTGTAACGTCCATTTTTGCTTGCCTGGAGCATGAAGGGCACACAGAGCAGAAGGCCCAGGCTGTGTGACCGTGAATGGCTTTAAACAGAGATACGCCAATTGCTGACCAAGAGGCTGCCAAAGAGTGCCCTTGACTCAAACCCATATTGATACGAACACACAGCCGTCCGCGGGGGGAGGAATCTCTTACCCAGTAAAAAAATGTCTAGTGCTCACAATTTAGTTATCTCTCTTGCAAGTGTAAATTAATTTGAAACGTGCTTGTAAGAACTGGTGCCACAAAACGGACCAGTAGAATTTGGCCTCTTAGATAAGAAAGAGGATACGGGCCCCCAGGGGTATATAGATGGGTCCAGCAGCACATTTTCTGAGTGTCAATCTACCATCTACCTGCTGGTCGGGTTAGGTGTTTGATCTCCCGAGGTTCCAGAGGTGACGCCCACCTCGTATTCGTCTTTCCTAGGAATTGAGAGACCGGCCCTGGCCTGACACGCTGGAGTCGAGAGGCACAGAAAGGGGTAAAAATTGTACCTGGATGTGGTCCTTTGCTTAAGTGTACACATAGACTTAGAGCTCTTTAAAGATTAAGCTGTCACTTGGTACCATTCTTTCTATTTTCTATCTTTACCTTTTTCCTGTGATCATTTTTAAGACATATATATATATATATATATATTTGCTAGCAGTTAAGAAATAGAGCAATAGCCATTGTAACCATATGATTTATAAGCTTCTTTAATAAACCTGTAACTGTTTAAGCTTTAACCTGACTCCTTCAGTTGCTGTAATAGAACCAAGCACAATTTCAGCCAGTCATAAAGGGACAGAATTTCAGCCAGTCATAAAGGGACAGACATAGGGAGAGCTTCGGCGTTTGGATCTGTGTCGCTCCCAGGTGACAAGATCCGTTGGGGCACCTTTTCAGCCTTTTCTAGGCTGCCCGCTGCGAAGGATCCCCTGTGTTCTAGCAGCTAAAATATAAGGTGTAATAAGCTCTTCCTATATAACGGGGCATCTGTTGGCCTGCTGGCCACCCTCTGCGACGGGACCCCGGTCCTAGCAGTAAAATTACGGACGTTAAACCTTTTCTCGGAAACACACACACACACGCTGCCCTGACCGTCGGCTGACAGCCTAGTGCAGAGATCATGGACGAGGTCCACGATGTCCGCACTAGCCCAGGCGGGTGCCCGCCTCTTGCGGTCCCGGGCAAGCTTAGGGAGCCGCCAGCCTGGTCCCGGGAAGAGGGGAGGGCTGGGGGGCATCGGGTGGGTGGCTCGATCCGTGCCAGGTGCAGGGTCTGCAGGCTAGGTGCTGGCAGGCTTGCACCTGGCACGGGCACCGTAGACAGCCCGTGCCCCTTTAAGGGGTCCGGGGCCGGGAGGGGGGCATACGAGTTTCCCTGGTGTTGGCCAGAGTGGCCACCAGGGAAAGCTGGGGAGGGCTAGCCTCCCACTAGTTCGAATTAAGGGGCTACACAGCCCTTAATTCGAACTAGTAAGTTCGAACTAGGCTTAATCCTCGTAAAATGAGGTTTACCTAGTTCAAACTAAGCGCTCTGCTAGTTCGATTTAAATTCGAACTAGTGGAGCGCTAGTGTAGCGCCTATGAAAGTTAGTTCGAACTAACGTCCATTAGTTTGAACTAACTTTGTAGTGTAGACATGCCCCAAAAGAACAAGAAAGAATTCAATTACAATTGAAAGTCTGAAAGTATAAAGCTCACAATTTTTTAACTTTATACCAATTTGGCCTGTGGAACTCTATGCCATAGTGTTCACTGGAGCACAGTGCGATTCCCAAATGGATTGGAGATTGCAGAGTCTGCCAGTAGCATCCCATTGAGTGCAGGCTGTCTGGCCCTGTCAATTAAAAGGCCTCATGTTCACTTGCTAATAAGTTTGATGGTTGTTAAACATTTGGAAAGAAGTTTCCTCTAAAGGATGGCTGCTACTCTGTGAATTGTTCCTGGAAAGTTTCAGATGTGAGAGCTCAGCCAGGTCATCCAATGCGACAGGAGAGAAGGTTTGTGGCCCATGTTGAAAAACTCTTAAAACTGTCCCCGTGAGGAGCCCCTTCCCCTCCTGGCTTTCCAAGAGATACAAATCTAGAAACAGACACCCTGTTAGGAGCACCACAGCAGCAGATGGTACCTGTGAATCCTGGGTTGGAAGTGTCTTCCCTGGGAATCTCTCCCACAAAGCCGCGCCCCTCACGTCTCTCACCGCACCATCTGCAGCACCGTCCCGTGCTAAGAGCCGACACGGGGACCGCACCATTTATAAGGCAGCTCTGAGCCTTCCCATTGGGCATCACTCGGCATCTAGGGATGAAGCGGCATCGGGATGTAAACAGACTGGAGACTAGGGACCCTCAGGACAGCGTCCCTGTTTCCATTTCTGTGTCTCTGGGCTCATTGTCCAAGTTTAGCACTAAACACTCATTACAGAATTTCCCAGCGGGAGATGAGAAGATTCAGAACCTCTGCTGAGTCACAAGGGAATTGGTTGCTCTGTGTATTTGTGCACATTTTAAAATGATAGGAATAATGCCTAGAGCTCCACAGGAGATCTCCTAACAGGGAAATGCCCAGGAGGGCTGGGCAGACAGTAGAGACAGATCTGTAGACAGACAGCTGAGGGGAGACACAAACACTTTCCACAGTCACTCAGGGCTGTTCCTAAGGGGTCAGAAATCAATAGTTCTCCTCTGTATTTATCATCACATGGTGCGGCACCTTTCACTGAAGGAGCTTCAAAGCAGCTGGCAAGGGAAAGTCACTTGGAACGTATTGACATTACACACTGGGCAAACTGAGGCAAAGAATGACTGACTTGGTTAAGGTCACACAGAGAATGACAAATTTACCTCAGGAGTCCTGACTCTCCTCCTTCTCGGTAACTCAGTGCATGACTGAAGAGAGATGGACGCGTGGATATGGTCACCACGGAGCCCTCTGGCCTGTGCTGACAGCCTGGCCTGGGAATGTCCCTCTCCTCTATCGGACGGGCCATTGGCGTTTCCACAGACAGCCGCTGCCTCAGCCTGCGCTGGGTCCTGCCTGACAGACACATTCAGACAAAAGGGCTCAGAAATCAAGCCCTGGATCGGGACCCTTCCACCATCCCTCTCCCCATCGCCGAGGGGCCAGGGGTGCGATCGCTCCCCTCTGGCAGGGCCGTCCCACAAGTGCCTCTCGGAGCCGGAGCCAGGGGCTGGGGCCTGGCTGCACAGGGGCCGCGTCAGCCATTTTGTCCTGGGCAACCTCTCCCGAGTGAGCAGTGAGGAGACATTGCAGCTCCCCCGCCATCCCCCGATTTCCTCCTCTGCCCCATCAGACACAAACCCCAGTGCTCTAGGGTGGGGTCTCCCTGACCAGCGATAGAGTGGTCTCCAGACTCTACTTCTCTGCTGAGGAGCCATTGGCATCCACTGCAGGGCAGGAGCTGATCTCACCCCCACCCCCATCCTGGGAAGCCATTGGAACTGCTATTGAGAGCCTCACACTGAGTGAAGGTTGTCAGTCACTGTCAATTATTAGGCCTCGTTTTCACTTGCTAATACTTTTGACAATTGTGAAGCATTTGCACTGAAATTTCATCCACAGGATGCCTGCTGCTGTGTAAATTGTTTTAGACGTGAGTGTTCAGCCAGCTCCTCTACTAGACACGAGGAGTAACGGTAGTTCGAATTAGAAAGCCTATTTCGAACTACCTACTCCGTGCCGCGTGTAGCCGCGAGCACGGAGTCCGAACTACCGGGGATTTAAAAATGGCGGCACTGGGCAAGATACAAATGAAGCCCGGGATATTTAAATCCCAGGCTTCATTTGCAACTTTGATTGACTACATTAACCACCCTAGTTCGAACTAGGGTGGTAGTATAGACATACCCTAAGGGAGTTACCAGACAACCACAGCCCATGGCCCATGGCCATGCAGAGCTACAGCCAGTCGGGGTCTTTGTCCTGCAACCAGGGCAAAGCAGCAGTTACGAGTCCAGGCCATTCCTCAGGGCAGGGCACCAACGAACCCCTGGCTCAGGCCTGTGTTCAGGGATGAGCAGCCCACAGACAGTTCTGGGACCCAGGCCCTCAGTCAGGGCGGGCAGTGAAGGGTCTATGGCCCGGGCCTGTTGCCAGGGGTGACCTGTGAACAGTTATTAGCAGCAAGGCCTTGGTCAGGGAAAGGTCTGTGGCTGAGGCCTCTAGTCAGGCCAAGTCTGACAATACAAGCCCCAGGCCTCAGGTGGTGAAGGGTTTATAGCTCAGGGCTGTCCTCGGGCCATGCAGGAAACCAACAGTAGGTAGCCCTTACCCTGTGCAAGGCAGCAATAACACCTGTGGCTCAGATGCTTACTCAGGGCAGAGCAGCAGGGGATTTGGGCATCCTAGTCCCAGTGGGTGGCCGACAATCACAGCCGCCTTGGCCTACAGATCGGGGACTGCTATGCAAGGGGCGGGGTGAGGGACTAGAAGAGTGTGGGCCCTGCCTGCTCCACTGTGCCCCAGAGAGAGGCCATAAGGGACTGCTGGCCCCTCACTAAATTCAGGGGAGGGGGGAATCCAAAGGAAGGACAAGGGTCTTGGAGAAATCAGGACCCTGAGAGTGACACTCCCTAGGACCAATGGGAAGAGGCCAGTGCTCCAGGCCAGCCACCCTGACAAGTCAATGACGAGTCTGGGGAGAGTCCCATCCTCCGTGCTCCCTTGTGAGCAACTGACAGAGCTCCACTTGCATAGCTTATTTCGAGTTAAGCCCTGCATTGCACCTCCAATGTCCCACCTGCTTCTTCGCCGCACCCGCAAATCCCCACCTCTCTTCTGAGGGCCTCACATCTCAGGCTATGTCTAGACTAAATGCTTATATCGGAAAAAGCACAATTTGCATAGCTTTTTCTGATTGGTTTTTCGAAAGAGGCTTTTCCCAGGAGCGTGAGAAATACCCTGGATTTCCGGTCTAAAGGGTGGCTGCTGGTGTGGCGAAGAGACCCCTCATAGGGAGGTGGGGACGCCAGAGTCCCCCACAAACCCCATCCACCAGGAACATTTCTGCCTCCATACTCCTCAGAGTCCCAGACGCCATTCTGGGCTCTAAGGACTCTGCTGCCAGCACATAGGGTCATGCCAAAGCAGGTTATTACACTGGGCTTCTGGTGGGGTTTTTTTAATTCTCATTTCATCCAGAAGCTAGATGTGTGTTTCTTATAATTGGTTTCCTACTACAGTGCATTGATAGATGCCATTGGTTTTGTTTACAGCTGTTAAGGCCTGGCTTTCAGTGGACACAATTCAGGTAACTTCTCTGTATCGGATTTATTAGGAGGAAAGTACGGACAGGAGCAGAACTACTGCTTCTTAAAAAATGTACCAGCTGTCAGCCCAGTAAGAAGCATTGTTGTCTCTCCCTTGGCCTCTGAGGATAGAACAAGAAGCAATGGGCTTAAACTGCAGCAAGAGAGGTGTAGGTTGGACATTAGGAAAAAGTTCCTAACTGTCAGGGTGGTTAAACTCTGGAATAAATTGCCCAGGGAGGTTGTGGAATCTCCATCTCCGGAGATATTTAAGAGTAGTTAGATAAATATCTATCAGGGATGGTCTAGACAGTATTTGGTCCTGCCATGAGGGCAGGGGACTGGACTCGATGACCTCTCGAGGTCCCTTCCAGTTCTAGTATTCTATGATTCTATGATTCCCCAGAAATGCATTTGTGGCTGGCCACAGGATATTTGAAAAAGACAACAACAAACAATCAAACCAGTGAGGCAGAGGTGGGTGCAAAGTTCAAATTTGATCATGAGAGGGTAGCAAGGGAACATACATCAGCAATGGGATGTCTGAGTGCAGACCCCTGTGTACCAGGCCCAGTACAATTATTAGAAATGAAAACCCACTGAAAGGCTGCAAACCAGTCAGACAATCCCACTCAATCCAGAATACTGCAGCCGTCATTTGGACCAGTGAACCAAATGCACCAAAGCCACAACTTCTGTTGTGAGTGAGACCTGAGGCTTTGGGGAAGTGTCAGAACAGAGGTGGAGACTTGAGGGATGCAGTGGAGAAGGAAGTGGGACCATGGGGGAAAAGATTGGGCAAGAGGCTTTTCTTTGAGGGAATAGGCAGGGAGGCACCTTTATGAATAAAGAGACGCAGCAGCCTGTCCCGTATCTGCTTGGTCCTCATCCCATAGATGATGGGGTCGAACATGGGGGACATCAAGGAGTACATGTGGTTGATGAGAGCATGGAAATGGTGAGGCCCATTCTGGTTATATCGAGATGTGAGGGAGAAGAAGAGACCTGGGATGTAAAACACTAAAATGGAACAGAGGTGGGAGCTACAGGTCCCGAATGTCTTGAGCTGGGCGTCCTTGGTAGGGATTCTGAAGATGGCCCTGAGGATATGGGTGTACGACACAGCAATGAACACCATATCCAGACACATCACACAGAAGAGCACAAAAAGGCCGTAATAACTACTGGCTCTAGTGTCACCACAGGCCAGCCCCACCACTGGCATGTGTGCGCTATAAGGCTGGGGGATAGAATCATAGAATCATAGAATAATAGGACTGGAAGGGACCTCGAGAGGTCATCGAGTCCAGCCCCCCGCCCTCAAGGCAGGACCAAGCTCCGTCTACACCATCCCTGACAGATGTCTATCTAACCTGTTCTTAAATATCTCCAGAGAGGGAGATTCCACCACCTCCCTTGGCAATTTATTCCAATATTTGACCACCCTGACAGTTAGGAATTTTTTCCTAATGTCCAATCTAAACCTCCCCTGCTGCACTTTAAGCCCATTACTCCTTGTCCTGTCCTCAGAAACCAAGAGGAACAAATTTTCTCCTTCCTCCTTGTGACACCCTTTTAGATATTTGAAAACCGCTGTCATGTCCCCCCTTAATCTTCTTTTTTCCAAACTAAACAAGCCCAGTTCATGAAGCCTGGCTTCATAGGTCATGTTCTCTAAACCTTTAATCATTCTTGTCGCTCTTCTCTGTACCCTTTCCAATTTCTCCACATCTTTCTTGAAATGTGGCGCCCAGAACTGGACACAGTACTCCAGCTGAGGCCTAACTAGTGCAGAGTAGAGCGGCAGAATGACTTCACGAATTTTGCTTACAACACACCTGTTGATATAACCTAGAATCATATTTGCTTTTTTTGCAACAGCATCACACTGTTGACTCATATTCAACTTGTGGTGCACTATGACCCCTAGATCCCTTTCCGCCATGCTCCTTCCTAGACAGTCGCTTCCCATCTTGTATGTATGGAACTGATTGTTCCTTCCTAAGTGGAGCACTTTGCATTTCTCTTTATTAAACCTCATCCTGTTTACCTCTGACCATTTCTCTAACTTGCTAAGGTCATTTTGAATTACGCCCCTATCCTCCAAAGAAGTCGCAACCCCACCCAGTTTGGTATCATCTGCAAACTTAATAAGCGTACTCTCTATCCCAATATCTACATCATTGATGAAGATATTGAACAGTACGGGTCCCAAAACAGACCCTTGTGGAACTCCACTTGTTATCCCTTTCCAGCAGGATTTAGAACCGTTAACAACAATTCTCTGACTACGGTTATCCAGCCAATTATGCACCCACCTTATCGTGGCCCTATCTACGTTTATTTGCCTAGTTTATCAATAAGAATATCATGCGAGACCGTATCAAATGCCTTACTAAAGTCGAGGTATATGACATCCACCGCTTCTCCCTTATCCACAATGCTCGTTATCCTATCAAAGAAAGCTATCAGATTAGTTTGGCATGACTTGTGCTTCCCAAACCCATGCTGGCTATTCCCTATCACTTTATTACCTTCCAAGTGTTTGCATATGATTTCCTGAATTACCTGCTCCATTATCTTCCCTGGGACAGACGTTAAACTGACTGGTCTGTAGTTTCCTGGGTTGTTCTTATTCCCCTTTTTATAGATGGGCACAATATTTGCCCTTTTCCAGTCTTCTGGAATCTCCCCTGTCTGCCATGATTTTTCAAAGATCATAGCTAAAGGCTCAGATACCTCCTCTATCAGCTCCTTGAGTATCCTGGGATGCATTTCATCAGGACCTGGTGACTTGCTGACATCTAACTTTCCTAAGTGATTTTTAACTTGTTCTTTGTGTATCCTATCTTCTAAACTTACCCTCTCTCTGCTTGTATTCACTACGTTAGAAACACCTCCAGACTTCTCGGTGAAGACCGAAACAAAGAAGTCATTGAGCATCTCTGCCATTTCCAAGTTTCCTGTTACTGCTTCTCCCTAGTCCTGCAGTATGACCACTGTGTTGCCAAGAGGATCATGGGCAGTGTGACCAAGCTACTGCGCAGCAACACAGCCAGGCAGACCTTGCCCACCACAGGGTTTCTCAGGATTGTGGAATGTCGCAGGGGATGGCAGATGGCCACGTAGCGATCCAACGCCATGGCCACGAAGATCCCAGACTCAATCACTAAAAAACAGTGAAAGAAAAAGAGCTGGGTGAAGCAGGCACTGAAATCAATCTCTCTGGAATTGAACCAGAAGATGCTCAGCATTTTGGGCAGGATGGACGTGGAGAGGACCAGGTCGGTGACAGACAGCATGCAGAGGAAATAGTACATGGGCACATGGAGGCTCGGCTCCTTCTTGATGACGAACATGACGGTGAAGTTCCCCAAGAGGGCTATGACGTACATGGTGCAGAAGGGGATGGAGATCCAGACATGGGCCATTTCCAGACCCGGAATGCCCAGCAGGATAAAGATGGAAGGGTTGGTGAAATTGGTGGTGTTGGACTCTGACATGCAATGAATTTGAATGGTTTGAACCGAGGAAGAAAAATGTCTCCTGTATGCACTGTAGGTTCTCCTGACTTCCTCTTCTGTACTCCAGGACTAGGATGATGGTCTCAGGACAAATGCCTGGAAGGAGACATAAAGTTCATATCAGACAACACATACACGATTGGTAAAGGCTGTTGTAGTTGGAACAGATTGGTCTGTTCACACACAGAAATGTAACATTTTCCGTATTTGGATTGATGAACAACTGGCCTTTCTAATGTGAATTCCATATTTGATGGAGCTCCATGCTCACTAATGTGCCGTGATCTGGGAAACTTTAATAGGCACCAGCAGGACAAATTGAGTTGGGGTCCTTGTTACCCATTGCTGTTCCTCAATGCACTGAAAGTCAGGATTGAGATTCTGTGCTGTCGGGAGTCCCCCATTCACGTGGAAGCTCAAAATTTGAGAGTGAGGAAACCCTGCAACCTTTGCCAAAACCTGTGCCAGAGGGAGCCATCCCAGTTAGAACAGACCTCGGTGAAAAGTCCTGGAGGTCTGCCTTTCAGCCTCTGTAATCTTATGCCTTGGCAATAGGTGTAGTAATCAGGATTGGCAGGTGTAGTGCCCTGACAGGTCTCCTGATCCATCACTGATGATAACCGTATGTCTGTTTGTATGTGCCTCAGAGCAGACTCTGAGAGAGCCCCCAAAGACCACAAAACCACACATGGATTGAAAGTGCCCCACCAGGTTTATTTGCAAAAAAAGTACAATAATAATTGGAAGTGGATTCTATTGCATACATATATCTATCCCCTGAAATATCCCCTCAGCTCAATCAGGGACAAGAATGTGACATTGCCCCGTTGGCTTGAGAAAAACAACTCATCAGTTAGGGCCTCTTTAGTGTGTCAGTGAAGGGAGGAGAGTGGAACAATCTATTTCTTAAGAGGTGTTCTGTTACCACCCTTCTGGAATGTGTTCACAGGCTGGGCCTAGTGTCGCTTAGCTCTCAGTGTTTCTACAATACCAGCCCTATTCTTGCCAACATATGGGAGCGGGAAACAGCTTCTTGCTCACAGCTTCATTTTGCTTTATATTATCAAAGTATTGACAATGCTGTCTAGGCCGCAGGCCTTACACGAGGCCTTTGATACATGGGCTTATGTTTCAGGTCTTCAACTTACTACAATTGGGAGCTATGCATAGACCATGTCATATGCTCCCATAAGGTCGGGGATCAAGAGGGTGATACAACCCTCTCCCCATCCACTGCTGTCTCAATATTGAATGATAAAAAAAATCCTTTAGTGTCTTCAAGAGGATTTATCTAAAAAAACTGTGTGTCAATGGGGAAAGTGGTGCTTCACATACCCCTGAGAACTGGTCTGCTTGCTCCAAAGCTCCATATCTTTAGCTAGGCTCACATTAAATGTGGTGTGCACCGCACCATTAATGATAAGAGTTGGTAGGTTGCCCACATTCTTCACCAAGTATTGTGGATTCGAGGCTGTTCCTCCCATCTGTATATGTGGGAGGGCATTCCACCTCACTATAAGGAAAGGGGTCACCTATAGTTATAGATTTAAGCTCAGTGCATGGTTTTCAGTGTTAACGATTTCCACACAGACCAATTCCCCAGTTCTTCTCACTGACAGAGCACAATAAGATCAGGACAGGATTGAATGACCCTGTGACTGAGCCATTTTGTGAAGAGGGCCAAACACCATCTCCCCAGCGAGCTCTGCACAAGGCATGGTCTGTGAGCCAGAGCACTTAGGTGCCTTTGTGAAGTTAGGAGCCTTTGTGAACAAAGAAATGAAGCATCCGACCCCAGATCTGTTTAATCATCACACCATAGATGATGGGGTTTAGCGAGGGGGGCATCACGTAGTACATGATGGTAATAAGAGCTTGGACAGGGTGAGGCTTCTTCTCCTCAAATCGTCCCGAAAGGGAGAAGTAGAGACCTGGGATGTGAAACACTAAAATGGAACAGAGGTGGGAGATGCAAGTTCTGAAAGTTTTGAGCCGGGCGTCCGTTGTGGGGAGTCTGAAGATGGCCCTGAGGATGTGAATATAGGACACAACAATAAAAAACACATCCAGACCACTCAGACAGAATAGCACAAAGAGGCCGTAGTGACTACTGGCTCGGGTATCACCACACGCCAGACCTACCACCGGCATGTGCACGCAATATGGCCGGGGAACCATGTTAGTTCTACAGTATGACCACTGCCTTGTCAGGAGGACACAGGGCAATATGATCAAGGCACCTCGCAGCACCACGGCCAGGTCAAGTTTGGTCACCGTGGCACTTGTCAAGATGGTAGAATGTCGCAGGGGATGGCAGATGGCCACATAGCGATCCAAAGCCATGGCCACGAGGATCCCAGATTCTATTATTATGAAGCAGTGAATGAAGTACAGCTGCACAAGGCAGGCACTGAAATCGATCTCCCTTGAATTGAACCAGAAGATGCTCAGTGCTTTGGGCACAATGGATGTGGACAAACCAAGATCAGTCATGGCCAGCATGCAGAGGAAATTATACATGGGCCCCCGGAGGCTCATGTCCATCTTCACGGTGTACAGGATGGTGAAGTTCCCCAAGAGGGCTATAATGTACATGGTGCAGAAGGGGATGGAGATCCAGACATCAGCTGTCTCCAGTCCGGGAATGCCCTGCAGGATGAATGTGGAAGGGTTGATGACCTTGGTTGTGTTAGATTCTGACATGGAGTAGAGGAGAATGGGTTGAACTGCGAGGTAGAGCATATGTACTGTATGTTTTCCTGACTTCCTATTACTCTTGTCCTTTGATGAAGGTTGTAGGAGAAATCCTGGAAGGAAAGGCAATATTCATATGAGACAAAGCAGGCATGACTGGTTGCTGTTGTGATGGATGGGTCAGACTGGTCTCCTCTCACACTGAAATGTGCCATTTTCATTGTTCGGATAAATGATTGATGAACAGCTGGATTTTTAATATGAATTCCATATATGATGGAGCTCTGTGCTCAATAATGTTTCATGACCTTGGAAAATTTAGTAGGCACCAGCTGGAAAAAGTGTCTTGGGGCCCTTGTTACCAATTTCTGTTTCTTAGTGCCTTGAAAGTCAGGCTAGAGATCCTGTGCTGTATAGAGCCCCCCCCTCCCCCCCCCCCATTCACCTGGTTGCTCCAAATATGAGAGTGGGAAATAACCACAAATCTTTTCCTAGATCTGTGCCAGAGGGAACCATCCCAGTTATAATAGACAATGAAAAGCCCTGGGGGACATAGCCAGTAAATGCCTAGAAACCGTGCTCACTCAAAGAAATGGCCAAAGCCAGGACAATCTTGGGGTGCTTGGGACATGTGCTCAGATTTCATCCCATAGCCTCTGCAAAGGACACAGGTGATGTAAAGATAACTGTGATTTCTTTAAGAGTCAATGAGATAGTTAAAAGTGACAATGCCACAGTCATTGCTGATTAAAAACTTTTGGTGAAAACCCAGCTGAATGAAAAATGGAAGGAATAAATTGGGATGGAGGGAATAACATATAACCATGGCGGGAAAGGAAAAGAAGATATAATACAATTTGGAAGACATGAAAACAAATGAACGATAATGTAACTATCCCAAACACATGGAATCATAGAATCATAGAACCATAGAGCTGGAAGAGACCTCAGAAGGTCACCAAGTCCAGACCCCTGCCATAGGCAGGACCAATCCCAACTAAATCAACCCGGCCAGGGATTTGTCAAGCCGAGACTTAAACACTGCTAGGGATGGAAACTCCACTACTTCCCTAGGTAACCCATTCCAATGCTGCACCACCCTCCTAGGCTATGTCTAGACTGCAAGCCTCTTTCGAAAGAGGCTCTTTCGAAAGATATTTTCGAAAGAGCCTCTTTCGAAAGAGAGCGTCTAGACTGCACGTTGAACTTTCGAAAAAGCGGCTTGCTTTTTCGAAAGAAAGCATCCAGTGAGTCTGGATGCTCTCTTTCGAAGAAGCCCTATTTACATTGAAGAACGCCTTCTTTCGAAAGAGGAACTTTCGAAAGAAGGCGTTCTTCCTCATGAAATGAGGTTTACCGCCATCGAAAGAAAAGCCGCGTTCTCTCGATTTAATTTCGAAAGAATGCGGCTTGAGTCTGGACGCAGGGGAAGTTTTTTCGGAAAAAGGCTACTTTTCCCGAAAAAACCCCTGAGTCTGGACACAGCCCTAGTGAAATAGTTTTTCCTAATATCCAACCTGGACCTCTCCCACCACAACTTGAGACCATTGTTCCTTGTTCTGCCATTCATCACTACTGAGAATAGGCTTTCTACAGCCCCTTTGGAAACTCCCCTCCGGAAGTTGAAGTCTGCTATCAAATCCCCCCTCACTCTTCACTTCTGCAGACTAAACAGATCCAAATCCCTCAGCCTCTCCTCGTAGGTCATATGCTGGAGCCCCCTAATCATTTTGGTCACCCTCCACTGGACCCTCTCCAGTGTGTCCACGGCCTTTTTGTAGTGGAGGGCCCAGATCTGACACAATACTCCAGATGTGGCATCACCTGAGCCGAATAAAGGAGAATAATTGCATCTCTGGATCTGCTGCCAAGGCTCCTCCTAATTCACCCTAATATGCCATCAGCCAAGTTGGCTACAAGGGCACACTGTTGACTCATATCAAGCTTGTCATCCACTGTAACCCCCAGGTCCTTTTCTGCAGAATTATTACTTAGCTTGTTGGTCCCCAACCTGTTACATTTCTTGAGATTCTTCCATCCCAAGTTCAGAACTCCACACTTGTCCTTGTTGAACCTCATCAGATTTCTTGTGGCCCAATCCTCCAATTTGTCTAAGTCACTCTGGACCCTATCTCTGCCCTCAACAGGATCTACCTCTCCCCCTAGCTTAGTGTCATCTGCAAAGTTGCTGAGGGTACAATCCATCCCCTCATCCATGTCATTAATAAAGATATTGAACAAAACTAGTCCTAGAACCGAACCTTGGGGCACTCCACTAGAAACAGACTGCCATCCTGACATCGAGCTGTTGATCATTACCTGCTGGGTCCAACTTTCCAGCCATAATATTGTGGGAGACCGTATCAAAAGCCTTGCTAAAGTCAAGGTATATCACATACACTGACTTCCCCATTTCCACAGAACCAGTTACCTCATCATAGAAGTTAATCAGATTGGTCAGGCATGACTTGCCCTTTGTGAACCCATGCTGACTAGTCCTGATCACTTTCTTCTCTCCCAAGCTCCCCAAAATGGATTCCTTTAGGATCCCTTCCATGATTTATACTCTATTAGCATCCAAGAAGGATGTAACACAACATTAGCAGTTGAACATTAAAGTTAATAACATAAGAGTTAAACATGAGCCAATCAATGAGACATCTCATTTTCATCCAGAAGTCAGTAATCCTGCCACAAATGAACTACAAATATATACGTGAAAGAAATAATGCCAAATGAAAGGCAGTTTTCTTTTAATGAAAATGTTGGGGGAAAAAATAGAAAATATTTGAAAAGGCAAGAAAATAATGGAAAAGCTGATGTGTGAAATAAGGTCAATCAGCATCATACCATATGGAAAACCATAATGTCATATAATCCTGATTTCATCCTTGAAGAAAGGACAAATTTGGCTGATCAAAGGAAACAGGAAGATGCAACAGACTTTAATGTCTTTAATTTGATTTAGTAGGAAAGAGAGTCAGATACAACTATCTAAATGATATATTATCAGTGGGGCACACATTACATGGGCTAAACACCGGCTAATTGGCAGATCTGAAAATAATCATTATCCGAGGGTCATTGAGAGGGGAGTTTTGTGGGACCATAATGAGGCCTGATATTATTCAATATTGTAGTCAGTCCTGGAAACAAATATGAAATTTCTGCACAGAAATGACTGGCAGAAGGGTTGAAAGGAGGAGGCCAGGCAGCAATAATGATCGGTCTGGGGCATTTCTTGAGCCAGGCCCATTCATAAGAACATAAGCAGAGCCATAGTGAGTCAGACCAAAGGTCCATCTAGCCCAGTATCCTGTCTGCCGACAGTGGCCAATGTCAGGTGCCCCAAAAGGGGTGAATCACACAGGCAATGATCAAGCGATCTGTCTCCTGCCATTCATCTCCACCCTTTGACAAAGAGAGGTTAGGGATACCGTTCCTAACCCATCTTGGCTAATAGCCATTAATAGCCCTAACCTCCTTGAATTTATCCAGCTCTTTTTAAAACTCTGCTATAGTGCTAGCCTCCACAACCGCCTCTGGAAAGTAGTTCCATGGGGCAGATAATCACACATGTGGTGCTGGATGCAATAAATAGTATAGCCCTCACCCTGCTGGCTGGCTTCTGCCTGCATTCTCTCCGATGAACAATAAGGTTGTACATGCGGATTTTATTTAAAATTTGGGATATTATTTATTATCAAGTTTGAAAGAATGTCTAAAGTAGCCAGGTCCCTCGAAGTGCCCCTTCTACACTCTCCTCTCAAAACTCCCCCCTGTTTACAATCACCCTGTTTCCAAGATTCCCAGTCTTCCTGATAGCCCCTCCCTTTGGCTCTGGCTCGACCAATGAGCAGAAAGTTTTAGATTTCAAATCCTAATTAAGGTTCACAGCTTCCAACTACCAGCCTGAGCACACGGCCTTTCAAACCATCCAACAGGGCAACACATGGATCTACATAGAACAAACACAAGCCCAGAACCCCCAAATACACACGCACACACACTTCAGAGAGCCACTTATCCCTACCTCCTGTAAATTACCCTCTTTCACCAGGACAGCACCCCTCTCAAAACTCCCTCCTGTTTGCAATCATTCTGTTTGCAAGCAACCAACTGACCACTGCAGCTCCTGGGAGCATGCCATTGAATGCAGACTCTCTGGCACTGCCAATTAGAAGGTCTCATTTTAGTTGTTAATCAGTTTGACCGTTGTTAAGCATCTGGATCGAAATATCCCCCAAAGGAGGCCTACTGCGGTGTGGATAGTTATTAGAAAGTTTCAGACATGACAGTTCAGCCTGCTCCTCTAATGCGACAGGAGAGAATGTTTGTGGCCTACATTGGAAAATCCTTCAATCTGTAACAGTGAGGACGTCCATTACTTCCTGGATTTGAAAGAGAGCCAAATGAGGTCTTTGTTCAATTCTTCCTCGAAGGAGAGTTTTCCATTTGTATAGTCTGAACAATCCATGGGACACAGCTTCAGAGTTTTGCTTTGTATCATACAGCTACTAACACCTTTCCTCCTGACAGATCCCCTGGGCCATCAAAATGCACCTACCCCACAGGTGACGTTGTCAGCGAGGATGCAGAAGCAAGAAATGGTGTCCCTGGCCTCTGTTCTCTGCAGGTGGGAGGAATCAGGTGAGGATTCCCTGTTGTGTTCCCTGCCTCTGGGGCATGTGGCATCGGCCACTGTGGGCAGACAGGACACTGGGCTGGATGGACCATTGGTCCGACCCAGTCTGGCCGTTCTTGTGTTCTTATAAAAAAGAATGGGAAGGGCCCTTAGAGGATTAGGGTCTGTGCAATGCAAAAAAGACCACAGACAAATCCCTCTCCCAGCACACCCAGCACACCAAGCACACCCATAATGCATTGGGGATGGAGGAGGAGAGGATGTTACCTGTGACTCTTGAGGTGGAAGTGTCTTCCCTGGGAATCTCTCTCATGCAGCCACGTCCCGAAACTCTCTCACTGCACCACCTGCAGTTACGGCCCATGCTAAGAGCCAAAGCAGGAATTGCTCCATCTATAAAGCATCTCTGGGCCATCCCATTGGGTATCGCTCAGCACCAAGGGGAAGTGAAAGCTGTATGTAAACAGGCTGGAGACTGGGGACACTCAGGACGGGGTCCCTGTCTGTGCCTCTGGGCTCATTAGACAGGTTTAGCAGTAAACAGTCATTATGAGACTTCCCAGTGCTGAGTACTGAGCCACATGGGAATTGGCCGCTTTGTGTATTTGTGTCGAAAACTATAATCGATTAGTAAAAGAAACAAAGAACCAAGGGTTGATGCCTACAGCTCCATAGGAGATCTGCTGACAGGGAAATGCCCAGGAGGGCTGGGCAGCCAATAGAGACAAACCTACAGACTGACGGCTGAGGGGAGACAAACACCTTCGAAAGGCACGAGGGGCTGTTGCTAAGGGTTTGAAAATCTATAGTTCTCATCTGGGTTTATCATACCACTGTGTAGCACCTGTCACTGAAGGCGTTTCAATCCATCTGCCAAGGGAAAGGCACCAGGAGTTTCCTGAGATTATAAGGAAGTTGACCTGAGGCAAAGAGGAAGCGACTCAGAGAAGAGCACACAGGGAATGAGAAACCCACCCGAGGAGTCCTGACTCTCCTCTCTCTCAGGAATTGTATGTACGAGAGGGGAGAAATAGGTTCACAATCGGGAAGAGTGCAAACTGCAATATGGTTACCTCTGAGCCCTGTGGTCAGTGCTGCCTACTTGCCCAGGCAATATCGTCCTCCCCTCTGTCAGACAGTCCTTAGTGTTTCCAGAGACAGCCACTTCCTCAACAGAGATGCACCCTGTCTTAAAGAGACGGGCGGTTTATTTCAAATGCTCATTAAAAAAAAAGTCTTGGAAAATCAGATCCTGAGTTGGGGTCCTTCCACCATCCCACTCTCCATCCTCAAGAGGCCAGTTGTGTGATTGCTCCCCTCCAACAGGGAGTCTTTGCCTCTGACTATACAAACACATTTTCTTTATATGGGCCAAGAACAAAAAATGCCCTGGACTAATACATATGTCTGCCTGAGCCTCCTCCTTCTAACACCTCTGCCAATTGTTTCTTGGCAGGGATGTCATATTTGCTTCCAGAAATGATGAAAATATTGAATAATAATATAATATTAGGCCTGATAATGATCCCACAGTATTCCTCTAGCGAAAGTCCTGGTCACAGTCAATGGCCCTTGGACAATGTTTTTTCTCTTCTTTTCAGATCTGTCAATTGGCCAATTTTTAACCCATTTAACAAGTTCTTCACTGATAATGTGTAATTCATATATCTCAGTGTGTTTCAGACTAAATCAAATAAGAGAAACCAAATCTATTCCACCTGTATGGGTCTCTTGATAAGCCAAATGTGTACTTTGAGTCAAGCATCAGATCAGGTTTATTTGAGGTTATTCGTTATGTATGCACTATGCTGTGGATTGACATTAATTAGATTCTAAAATGTTTAACCATTCACAGATCAGCTTCTCCTTTGTTTTCTTGCCTTGTGTTACATAAAAAGTCATATGTGGGTTCTGTAGCTTAGCAGATGCAGTATGAAGGTTTCTATCCTTGAAGTACATACCCTGAAAACAGGTATCCTGCAAAAGCAAAATGCATCTGGGCTTTATCAGCTTTAACCCATGCACTTGAGCTAGGAAACTACTAAGTGATAAATAACATGACTTTGGTTCTCAACCCGTGGGAAAATTGAGAATGGCATTGAGCCAGCCTGCGCACACCTGATAAACAACTGTAGTATAGCTAGTGTAGGGAGTACCATGCCTGGTGAGTTTCTTAGACTAGAATAATAACAGAGATTGTCTATCTCCTAGAACTGGAAGAGACCTTGAAAGGTCATCAAGTCTGGTCCCCTGCCTTCACAGCAGGACCAAGTACCATCTCTGACAGATTTTTGCTCCAAATCCCCTCCACAAGAATTGAACTCACAAACTTGGGTTTAGTTGGCCCATGCTCAAACCACTGAGCTATCCCACCCCCTTTTAGGTACCTCAAGCTTGGAGAGTGCCCTGGATTGTCTCAGCTGGAGCCACATCCATGCTGCCTGATGCAAGGTGACAGGAACAGGACTCCCCACAGACTGAAGGGGCGTAAGCATTTCTAAGTTCCTATTGCTCTCTTATTCATTGCTCTGCCTGTGCTTATTGATGTGTCACATTGCAGTATCTGTATATTCACTCTTTAATAGTTGTGACGTAGGGAGATTAATCAACTCTGTTGTGAAGTGAATCCATATCCTGTTTGTCCTTGCCCCTGTAAGTTGACACCTTATCAAATATTTGTTAAATGTCTTTTTTTTTTAAAATTGACATTAAACAGAAAGGTGCTTTTCATTTGCCATTAAATATTTAAGGGTTATATTTTATATTTGCTGCCTGATTATTGACTTCTAGTTCAAAATGAGATGTGGGATTGATCAGTCAGTGTGTAACTCTGGCCTTCATATATTTAATGTTCAGCTGGTCATGCTGTTTCACATTCTTCCTGGATGCTAATAGACTGGAACGTATTTCAACTCCTCATGCGATCGGAGGACAAGCTCTGCTATGTTCCAAACTCAGAACAAAACTATATCTTCGACATATCAACTTTTTCTGTGACATTAACGAGGTTCCTTTCTCCCTCTAGGAAGTGGCTAAACCTGTCCTAGGATTACTTTTGTTCTTAACATGCAAAATTAACCTCCTTTCTGATCCTTAGCTCTATTAGTCAAGGATATGTCCGTGATAGTTTTATCATCTCTCATTCATTTTCATATCTTCCAATTTGTATTAGTTCCTTTTTCCTTCTCCCAACTTCATTATATATTACTCCGCCCAGTTTCTTCCTTTTGTTTTTCCTGCAGCTAGGATTTTACCCAAACTGTTTTTAAGCAGCAATGACTGTGGTAATGTGGCTTTTTGACATCTCATGGAATCTTTTTATGAAATCCCAGATATCATTCCCATGTGCTTTTTTCTATAATTTTTCCTCCCAATCACGTCAGTTGATAATTCTCATCAGTAATGGGAAATTCAAAACTTTGAGGCACTTAATGCCTATTGATATTATTGGTTGGGAACTTTCCCTCTTTTGTCATTTCAGTGCAATCATGTTAACTTTTTATCATCCTCTCCTTTTCTTGTCTGCTCCCTAAACTAAAGAGTCCCTGACTTTTCTGTCTGTCCACACAGAGCACCCTCCCCTTTCTCATGACATGTCCCAGAAACCCCCTTCACATCAGCTGCCCCTGGAGGCTCAACTCCATCTTCACAATGCACAGGATGGTGAAGTTCCCCAAGAGGGCTATAATGTACATGTTGCAGAAGGGGATGGAGATCCAGACTTGAGCTGTCTCCAGTCCAGGAATGCAATACAGGATGAAAGTGGAAGGATTGATGACCTTGGTTATGTTAGAATCTGACATGGAGTAGAAGAGAATAGGTTGAACTGTGAGGCAGAGCAATGCCTCCTCTGTGTACCGTATGTATTCCTGACTTCCTATTGCTCCTGTTCTTGGATGGTGGTTGTAGGAAAAGTCCTTGAAGGAGAGGCAAAGTTCACATAAAACAATACAGGTATGACTGGTATCTGCTGGGATGGTTGGGTCAGATTGGTCTCCACACACACTGAAGTGTAACATTTCCATTGTTCGGATCAATGATTGATGAACACCTGGATTTTTTAATATGAATTCCATATTTGATGGAGCTCTGTGCTCAATAATGGTTCATGACCTGGGAAACTATAATAGGCACCAGCTGGAAAAAGTGTGTTGTGACCCTTGTTACCCAGGTCTGTATCTTAATGCATGGGAAGTCAGGCCAGAGATCCTGTGCTGTAGAGGGCCCCACATTTGCCTGGTTACTCCAAATGTGAGAGTGGAAAATAACCCCAAATCTTTTCCAAGACCTGTGCCAGAGGGAATCGCCTCAGTTAGAACAGACAGTGAAAAGCCCTGGGGATCATAGCCAGTGAGGGTACGTCTACACTTGCTCCCTATCTTGAAATGGGGATGCAAATGTAATATACCAAAATCACTGCAATGTCTCCTCACTGGTCACTTGGCAGAGCTTGCCCAGAGCAAAATGGCTGACGTGCAGCCAGGCCCCCAGCCTGTGGCTCTGGCTCTGAGAGGCACCTGTGGGATGACCTTGCAGGAGGGGAGCGATCGCACCCCTTCCCCCTCGGGGATGGGGAGTGGGACGGTGGAAAGGACCTAATCCAGGGCCTGATTTTCCAGAACTTGAAATAAACCATCCATCTATTTAAGACAGGGTGCATCTCATGCTGAGGAAGTGCCTGTCTGTGGAAACACTAAGGATCGTCCAATAGAGGTGAGAACGATATTGCCTGGGCAGCTAGGTAGCATGGGCCAGAGGGCTCAGTGGTAATCATATTGCAGTTTACACTCTGCCTGATTGTGGACCTATTTCTCTCCTCTCATACATACAATGACCGAGAGAGAGGAGAGTCAGGACTCCTGGGGTTGGTTTCCCTGTGTGCTCTTCTGTGAGTCGCTCACTCTTTGCCTCAAGTCAACTTCTTTGTAATCTTGGTGTGTTCATGGTGCTGTTCCCTTGACATCTGTATTGAAGCTCCTTCAGTGAAAGGTGCTGCACAGTGGGATAATAAATACAGGCAAGAACTGTTGATTTGTGATCCCTTAGCAGCAGCCCCGCATGTCTATGGAAAGTGTTTGCGTCTCCCCTCAGCCGTCTATCTGCAGATCTGTCTCTACGATCTGCCATGCCCTTCTGGGCATTTCCCTGTTAACAGAGCTGTATGGAGCTGTAGGCATCAACCCTAGGTTCCTTGTTTCTTTTATTATTCTATTGTAGGTATCAATCCTAGGTTTCTTGATTTTTTTACTAATCTATTAGGCTGCATCTAGACTGGCAAGTTTTTCCGGAAAAGCAGCCGCTTTTGTGCAAAAACTTGCCAACTGTCTACACTGGCCGCTTGATTTTGCGCAAAAGCACTGACGTTCTACTGTCTGAAATCAGTGCTTGCGCAAATGCTTTGATGTTCCCGTTCGGGCAAAAGCCCTTTTCCGGAAATGTTTTTGCGCAAGAGGGCCAGTGTAGACAGCTAAAAAGTGTTTTGCGCAAAAAAGCCCCGATGGCGAAAATGGCAATCGGGGCTTTCTTGTGCAAAACCATGTCTAGATTGGCATGGACGCTGTTCCGCAAAAAGTGCTTTTGCGGAAAAGCACCCGTGCCAATATAGACTCTCTTTTCCGCAAATGCTTTTAACAGAAAAACTTTTCCGTTAAAAGCATTTGCAGAAAATCATGGCAGTCTAGACGAAGCCTGATAATTTTGTTCACAAATACACAGAGCAGCTAATTCTCTTGTGGCTCAGCTGATATTCTCAATCTTCCCATCTCCTGCTGGGAAGTCCCGTAATGACTGTTTACAGCTAAACCTGTCTAATGAGCCCAGAGACACAGACATGGAGACAGAGACCCTGCCCTGAGTGTCCCTAGTCTCCAGACCATTTACATCCAGCTGTCACTTCCTCTAGGTGCTGAACGATGCCCAATGGGATGGCCCAGAGCTGCCTTATAGATGGAGCAATCCCTGCGTCGGTTCTTAGTATGGTCCGCTGCTGCAGACGGTGAGAGAGATGCGGGGCATGTCTACCTGACTGAGACTCCCTGGGAAGATACTTCCACCTCATGATTCACAGGTACCATCCTCATCTCCTTGATTTCCTGGTGTAGGAATGGTGTCCCTGGCCTCTGTTTGTCAGAGGCTGGAGACGGATGGCACGAGACAAATCACTTGGTCATTGTCTTCGGTCCTCCCCCTCTGGGGCACTTGGGGCTGGCCACTGTTGGCAGACAGGCTACTGGGCTAGACGGACCTTTGGTCTGACCCAGTACGACCGTTCTTATGTTCTTATGTTCTAATGGTGCATTATGGGTGTGCTGGGAGAGGGAGTTAGTGTCTATTTTGCACTGCACAGACCCCCGCCCTCTCACGGCCCTTCCTATTCATTTTTATAAGAACATAAGAACATTCAGACTGGGTCAGACCAACAGTCCATCCAGCCCATTGTCCTGTCTCCTGACAGTGGCCAGCACTAGGTGCCCTGGAGGGAGGGAACAGGACAGGTAAACCTCATGTGAGCCCTCCCCTGTCTCCCACCCACAGAGAACAGAGCTCAGGGACACCATTTCCTGCTTCAGCATCCCGGCTGATACTTTATCTCTGGTGTTGGGGCATGTCTGTGGCCCAGGGGATCCGTCAGGAGGAAAGGTGTCAGTAGCTGTACGATACAAAGCAAAACTCTGAGGCTGTGGCCCATGGGTTGCTCAGACTCCACGGAGGGAAAACTCTCCTTGGAGGAAGAATTGAACAAAGCCCTCGGGGGCTAGAGGTGTGTTCATGCCCAGACACTGTCACCTCCTCCCCTCACATCTCAGGGCTCTGGTTGCTAACAGGGTGGCTGTTTCCTGACTTGTCTCTCTTGGAAAGCCAGGAGGTGATGGGGCTCCTCACTGTTACAGATTGAAGGATTTTCCAATGTGGGTCACAAACCTTCTCTCCTGTCGCATTAGAGGAGCGGGCTGAACTGTCATGTCTGAAATTCTCCAATAAATATTCATACCGTGGCAGGCCTCCGTTGGGGCAAAATTTCAGTCCAAATGCTTAGCAACTGTCAAAATGATTAACAGCTAAAATGAAACCTTCTAATTGACAGTGCCAGACTGTCTGCACTCAATGTGATGCTCCCAGCAGCTATAATGGTCAATCTGTTGCTCGTGAACAGGGTTATTGCCAACAGGAGGGAGTTGTGCGAGGGGCACTGTCCTGGTGAAGGAGGGGCAATTTACAGGAGCTTCGGATAAGTGGCTGCCTGGAGTGTGTGTGTGTGTGTGTGTTTGGGGGTTCTAGGCTTGTTTTTGTTTGTTTGTCAGTTTGTTTGGAGATTCGTGTGCAGCGCTGTTGGTCTGTTTGAAAGGCCGTGTGCTCAGGCTGGCAATTGGAAACTGTGAGCCTAAATTAGGATTTGAAATCTAAAACAATGCTCATTGGTCAAACTGCAGCCAAAGGAAGGGGCTAGGAAGACTAGGGAGCTTGCAAACAGGGCGATTACAAACAGGAGGGAGTTCTGAGAGCGGAGTACGGAAGGGACGCTGAGAGAAAGCTGGCTACTTTAGACATTCTTTTAATCTTGATCCTAAATTATAACCCAAAATTTAAATAAAACCCCCATATATAACTTTATTATTCATCAGAGAGAATGCAGGCAGAAACCCAGCACTAGAAACCCATCATAATATATATGATTATCTGTCCCATGGAACTTCTTGCCATAGGAGGTTGTGAAGGCTTGGACTATATCTTTACAAATCCATGCTGGCTGTTCGCTATCACCTTATTATCTTCCAAGTTTTTGCAGGTGATTTCCTTAATTACTTGATCCATTATTTTTCTTGGCACAGCAGTTAAACTACCTGGTCTGTAGTTTCCTGAGTTGTTTTTTTTCTCTTTTTATAGATGGGCACTAGATTTTCCTTTACCAGCCTTCTGGAATCTTTCCTGTCTTCCATGACTTTTCAAAGATGATAGCTAAATGCTCAGATACCTCCTCTATCAGCTCCTTGAGTATTCTGGGATGAATTTCATCAGAATGGTGATTTGCAGACATTTAACTTTTCTAGGTGATTTTTAACTTGTTCTTTTTTTATTTTATCCTCTAAACCTACCCCGTTTCCACTAGCATTCAATATGTTAGGCATTCTTTCATCAGACTTCTCCATGAAGACTGAAACAAAGAAGTTTTTAATCATATCTGCCATTTCCAAGTTTCCTGTTACTGTTTCTCCCTTCTCACTGAGCAATGGGCCTACACTGTCTTTGATCTTTCCTTTGCTTCTAATACATTTATAGAAAATCTTCTTGTTTCCCTTTATGCCTGTAGCTAGTTTGAGCTCATTTTGTGCTTTTTGCCTTCCCAATCTTACCCCTGCATTCCCGTGTTGTTTGCCTATATTCATCCTTCGTAATTTCTCCTACTTCCTATTTTTTATGACTCCTTTTTTTATTTTTAGATCATGCAAGATCTCTTGGTTGATTCAAGGTGGCCTTTTGCCATATTTTCTATCTTTCCTAAGCAGTGGAATAGCTTGCTTTTCGGCCCTCAATAATGTCCCTTTGAAAAATTGCCAGCTCTCTTCAGTTGTTTTTCCCCTCAGTCTTGCCTCCCATGCGACCTTAACCACAAGCTCTCTGAGCTTATCAAAAACGGCGAGGAGTCCTGTGGCACCTTATAGACTAACTGAAGTGTTGGAGCATAAGCTTCCGTGGGCAAAGACCCACTTCGTCAGATGCATGTCTGACGAAGTGGGTTTTTGCCCACGAAAGCTTATGCTCCAACACTTCAGTTAGTCTACAAGGGTACGTCTAGACTACAGGGTTTTGTCGACAGAAGTTTTGTTGACAGTATCTGTCGACAAAACTTCTGTCAACAAAGAGCATCTAGACACATTCAGTTCTGTTGACAAAGCAAGCTGCTTTGTCAACAAAACCTTGTAGTCTAGACACAACCCTACATGCAATAACACCTTCTGTCGACAGAACTCTGTCAACAGACGGTGTTATGCCTCGTAAAATGAGGTTTACCAGCGTCGACAAAACTGCTGAGTTCTGTCGACATTATGTCGACAGAACTCAGCGGTAGTGTAGATGCAGGTATAGTTGTGTCGACAAAAGTCCACTTTTGTCGACAAAACTCAGTAGTCTAGACACACCCCAAGGTGCCACAGGACTCCTCGCCATTTTTTGCAGGTTCAGACTAACACGGCTACCCCTCTGATACTTGAGCTTATCAAAATCTGCCTTCCTGAAATCCATTGTCTCTAATTTGCTGTTCTCCATTTTACCATACCTTAATACCACAAACTCTATGATTTCATGATCACTTTAACCCAAGCTGCCTTCCACTTGCACATTCTCAACCAGTTCCTCCCTATTTGTTAAAATCAAATCTTGAACAGCTTCCCCCCAGCAGCTTTTTCAACCTTCTGAAATAAAAAAAAATTCTACAATGCAGTCCAAGAACTTATTGGACAGTCTGTTCCCCACTGTGTAAGTTTTCCAACATATGTCTGGATAGTTGAAGTTCCCCATCAACACAAAAGCCTGTACTTTGGATGACATTGTTAGTTGTTTAAATAAACCCTTGTCCACCTCTTCCACCTTTTTATGTGCCCTGTATTAGACCCCTAATATGCCATCACCCTTGTTTCTTACCCCTTTTAGCCTAACCCAGAGACTCTCAACATGTCTGTCTCCTATGTCCATCTCCACCTCAGTCCAAGTATGTACATTTTTAAGATATAAGGCAACACCTCCTCCCTTTTTTCCCCGCCTGTCCTTCTTGAGTAAGCTGTACCCTTCTATACCAATATTCCAATCATATTATCCCACCAAGTCTTTCTGATTCCAATGATATCATAGTTGTATTTATTTATTAGCACTTCCAGTTTTTCCTGCTTATTACCCATACCTCTTGCATTTGTATATAGGCATCTAAAACACTGATTTGACCTTGCCTCTCAGTTCTACCTCGACCCTCCTTTCTCTCTGCTATTATAGCCCACACTCCTCCCCTTTTCTGACCCATCTCCCTAGTCTCCTTGTTCTTTTCTTACCCATGGGCTTTGGTCACCTGTCCCTGTCGAACCTTGTTTAAAGCCCTCCTCACTAGGTTCGCCAGTCTTTATCCAAATACACTCTTCCCCTTCCTTGAAAGGTAAAAGCCATCCCAGCTTAGCAGTGCTTCCTGGAATACCATCCGGTGGTCAAGGAAGCCAAAGCCCTCCTGGTGACCATCTTTGCAGCCAGGCATTCACCTCCAGGATGCACCTGTTTCTGCCCGGGCCCCTTCCTTTGACAGGAAGGATCCAAGAGAATACCACCTGTGCTCTAAAATCGCTCACCCACACTCCCAGAGCCTGTAGCCACTCTTGATCCGCTCAGCATCACCCCTCGCAGTATCATTAGTGCTCACATGGATGAGTAACATGGGGCAGTAGTCAAAGGGCTGGGTAATCCCTGACAATGCTTCTGTAATATTTCAGATATAGACCCCAGCAGGCAGCACCTTCTGTGATGACATGTCAGGGTCACAGATGGGCACCTCTGTCCCCCTCAGAAAAGAGTCTACGACCACCATTACCCTACTTTTCCTATTTGCAGTGCTGGCATCAGACCTCCCAGCCTTGGGGGTACGAAGCTTCTCCTCCTCTCTTGTAGGGCGTGATTCCTTATCTCCTGTATCAAGAAGAGCATAACGGTTTGCTAGTACAACAGCAGGAAGGTTCAGATCAGGGGTGGAGCACTGCCTGGTGCCAGAACTAACCAGCTGCCAGTGTCTCCTCCTCCACCAGCGGTGCGTCAGCAGTACTGTGTACTGGGACAGCTACCTCAGCTGTCTCCACATGAACACTGTCCAGTTCCTTCCATTTTTCATTCAGCTGGGTTTAGACCAAAAGTTTTTCACCAGTAATGACTGTGGCATTTTGACTTTTAACTGTCTCATGGACTCTTAAAGCAATTGCAATTATCCTTCCTGGGTTTTTTTTTCTAATTTTTTTTCTCCCAATCATTTCAGTTGATAATTTCCATCAACAATGGGAAAATCTGTTGAGGGACTTCACGTCCCTAGATAGAAGAAGCTAGGAAATTTCCCTCTTTTTTCCAGGTTAGTGCAATGATATTAATTGTTTATTATCCTCTCTTCTAGCGTACTCCCCTTCTTTGTCTCCTCCCTAAACTAAACTGTCCCTGATGTTCAGTCTGTCCACAAAGGGCAGGCACCCCCATCCTCACAGCCTGTCCCACAAGCCCCCTTTACATCAGCCGTGTCCTTTCCAGAGGCTGAAGGATGAAAACTGAGCACATGTCCCAAGCATCTCAAGATCGTCCTGGATTTAGCCATTGCTTTGACCAAGAAGAGTTTCTATGCACTTAGGGTACATCTACACATGCTCCCTATCTCAAGATAGAGATGCAAATGAAGCAGTGATTTAAATATCCTGTGCTTCATTAGCATGATCTCTCCAGAGTGCTAGTTTGAAACAAAGCCGTTTCATTTTTTGAGGAGTTTCATTAGTTCAAACGAAGGGCTTTGGTTCCTATTAACATGGCACATCTGTTTCCAAATAGCTACATTTTGAACTACTGCGCCAGCGAGATAATGCTAATGACGCGCAGGATATTCAAAACACCACTTAGTTAGCAATTTTGGCACACTACATTTGCATCCCCATCTTGAGATAGGGAGCAAGAGTAAACGTGCCCCCACTAGCTATGACCCCAAGGCCTTTTCATTGTTTGTTCTAACTGGGGTGATTCCCTCTGGCACAGGTCTTGGAAAAGGTTTGTGGTTATTTGGAGTAAGCAGGCGAAAGTGAGGCCCTCTACAGCACTGGATCACTAGCCTGACTTCCCATGCACTCAGAAATATGCATGGATAACAAGGGCCCCAGCACACTTTTTCCAACTGGTGCCTATGAAAGTTTCACAGGTCATGCACCATTATTGAGAACAGAGCTCCATCAAATATGAAATTCATATTAAAATTCAGGTGTTCATCAATCATTGATCCGAAAAATGGAAATGTTACATTTCCGTGTATTAGGAGACCAATCTGACCCAATCATCACAGTATCTACCAGTCTTGCCTGTGTTGTCTGATATAAACTTTGCCTTTCCTTCCAGGACTTTTCCTACAACCACCACCCAAGAACAAGAACAATAGGAAATCAGGAATACATACACTACACAGAGGAGGCATTGCTTTACCTCACAGTTCAACCCATTCTCTTCTACACCATGTCAGATTCTAACACAACCAAAGTCATCAACCCTTCCACCTTCATTCTGCAGGGTATTCCTGGCCTGGAGACAGCCCATGTCTGGATCTCCATCCCCTTCTGCACCATGTATGTTATAACCCTCTTGGGGAATGTCACCATCCTGTGCATCATAAAGATGGACTTTAGCCTCCATGAACCCATGTACTATTTCCTCTGCATGCTGGCCATGACTGACCTGGGTCTGTCCACATCCATCGTGCCTAGAGCACTGAGCATCTTTTGGTTCAATTTCAGGGAGATCGATTTCAGCATCTGCCTCACTCAGCTGTACTTCATTCACTGCTTCATAGCGATAGAGTCTGGAATCCTCGTGGCCATGGCTTTGGATCGTTACGTGGCCATCTGCCATCCCCTGAGACATTGCACCATCTTGAAAAGTGCCACGGTGACCAAACTTGTCCTGGCCGTGGTGCTGCGTGGGATCATGATCATACTTCCATTTGTCTTCCTAGCGAGACAGTGGTCATACTGTGGAACTAACATGGTCCCCCAGCCATATTGCGTGCACATGCCGGTGGTGGGGCTGGCATGTGGTGACACCCGAGCCAGTAGTTATTACGGCCTCTTTGTGGTATTCTCTCTGAGTGGTCTGGATGTGTTTTTTATTGTTGTGACCTATATTCACATCCTCAAGGCAATCTTCAGACTCCCCACAAAGGACGCCCGGCTCAAAACATTCAAGACCTGCATCTCCCACCTCTGTTCCATTTTAGTGTTTCACATCCCAGGTCTCTACTTCTCCTTCTCGGGACGATTTGACAAGAAGAAGCCTCACCCTGTTCAAGTTCTTATTGCCATCATGTACTACATAATGCCCCCGATGCTAAACCCCATCATCTATGGTGTGATGACTAAACAGATCTGGGGTCGGATGCTTCATTGCTTTGTTCACAAAGGAAACTAAGTGCTCTGGCTCACAGAACATGGCTTGTGCTGGCTGGGGAGATGGTGCTTGGCCCTCTTCACCAAATGGCTCAGCCACAGAGTCATTCAATCCTGTCCTGATTTTACTGTGCTCTGCCAGTGAGAAGAAATGGGGAATTGGGCTGGGTGGAAATCGTTAAACACTTAGGATGTCCAAGTGTCCATTTTCTTGTAACTGTATCCCTGACTCCTGACTAGTTCCTCAAACACTGACCCCTAATTGAAAACCATGCACTGGGACTAAATTTATAATTATAGGTGACTCCTTTCCTTACACGGAGATGGAGTGGCCTCCCACATATGTAGAGGGGAGGAACAGCATATAATCCACAATACTTGGTGAAGAATGTGGGCAGCCTGCTAACCCTTACACTAAATGGTCCTGTGCACTCCGCACTAAAACTGTGCCTAGTTGGAGATATGGAGCTTTGGACCAAGCAGGCCTGCCCCTCACTTTCCCCATTGACCATACTGCTTTTTGAGATAAATGTTCTTGCAGACAGTAAAGCATTTTTTTTATTATTCAAGACTGAGAGAACAGTGGGTCGGGAGAGGGCTGAATCGGTCAGCCATCCTCTTGATCCCCCACCTTCTTGGAGTATATGATATGGTCTATTCATGGCTCCCAATTGTAGTAAGATGAGGGCCTGAAATATAAGCCCATGTGTCATGTTACTGGATTTTAAGGAGAGTAGCCAGATCACTGCTGCACTCAGGGGGGGCTGTTTGCCCTAAAAGGGGTCATGTGAGGTGTCAAACGAAAGCGTATTATCTATTGATTCTGTATATGCTCTTCATACACCTGTATACTGTCTGTGTGTGAACTTATAAACATACACTCTGTGTTGATGCTGAAAGATTCTCTGTCTGAAGCAGAACAATGGGAAAAGTTACAAGGACAGTCAATCCAGGAGTCACTCTGTATGAAGCCTAGCCCTAATTTCGGTCTCAGTTCAGATGATGATGTGCTTTGAGCAAGGCCATATGGTGCCTAGACAGCGGGCACTTTCCTGCAGGGGCACAGAAGTCTTGGGGGAGCATCACTACACACATGGTCCCGTGACAAGCCGACATGGGAAGATCCCAGCCAGGCCAAAGGATGGGGCAGCTCAGCCTCTTTCAGAGTCCTGCAGAGACAGAACTTCTACCCCGGCCCGTTGCAGGGTCTTGGAGGAGATGTGTGTGAGTGGCAGATGCCACTTGCTGGATAGAGTGCTACTAGGTTCCCTCCTCTTCCTCTCCCTGGCAGGTTCCTATGCAGGAGATCTGTCTTCTTTGCATCACCATGCTTGATTGGAAGCGAATGTTTCCTGAGTGAGGGCATGACCCTGGGCCAGGTATGACACTGCCGTGTGTTTCCATGACGCCAGACTCCTTAGTGGTGGTTTGTTGTGGGAAGGCATCCCTCCACACAGGCTGGAGTAAGGCAGGCCTCTCCGGAAATCTTCTGAGAAGGACAAAAGGGTTCCTGTGTGAGAGCGTTATGGGGCTGAGTAGACCGAGCAAGGAGTATGCTGCCCCTCGCAGGCCACCACTTGCTTCTACGTGTAGATAGGGAAAGTTATGGATCTTATGTGAAGTGCCTTCTCTGGCTTTGTCCAAAGCCTGGGAGACATCCTGGGAAGGAGACTGGTTCCACACCCTGGAACCAGTGGCATGGCCCTGGCTGGTGGGCACGGTCACCTGGATGGCCTCCTCCTCCTCTTCCATCAATCATCATCATCATCATCATCATCGCCTGCTACCCATTTGCAATTATATAGGGGATAATAAGTCGATAAAGAACAGTCAGTATGGATTGTCCAAGAGCAAATCTTATCAAATCAAGATGATAGCCCTTTTCGTTAGGGTTACAAGCATTGTGGATAGGGAGACGTGGTAGATGTCATATATCTATACTTTAGTAAAGTTTTTTAGTCTTTTAGGACCTTATTAAAAAGCTAGGGAAATACAACAAAAATGGTGTCAAGTATCAGAGGGGTAGCCGTCTTAGTCTGAATCTGCAAAAGCAAAAATGAACAACAAAAATGAAGCTTCTAGTAGGTGGGTCAATATCTTGTTGGATAATCATTTGCAGGCCCTGGTTATTGATGGTTCACAGTCATGCAGAAAGGACATAACAAGTGGGTTCTACAGGGATCTGTTCTGGTACCAGTTCTGGTTTATATCTTCATTGGTGATTTAGATAATGACATAGAGAGCATGCTTATAAAGACTGCAGATGATACCAATCTGTGAGAGGTTGCAGTTGCCTTGGAAGAGGGTCATAATTCAAAATGACTTGGAGAAACTGGAGAAATGGTCTGAGGAAAACGGGATGCCATTCGCTAAGTCTAACTGAAGGCAATCCACTTAAGAATATTAAGTGGATCTTCTTAAGATCTTCTTAAACATTCCATGACACGTGTAAACATGGGAAATGACTGCCTAGGAAGGAGTGTTATAGAAAGGGATCTAGGGGTTATAGTGGACCACAATGAAAATATGAGTCAACAGTGTGACACTGTTGCAAAAACGCAAACATAATCCTGGGTGTGACGGAGTGAGGTCACAAAAGACCCCTTGGGGATGCATCCCGGAGTGCTGACAAGGCCACTGCCACTCGGCCCTCCTGGGCTAGCTCCGTGGTCTCCCCCAGCCAAAGCATGGAGCTGAGATCTCTGCCTCCTCCTGGACTTGATGACCTGTGAAGATCTCTTCCTGTTCTCAGTACTGCTTCTATCGAATGGTCCTGTGATGGATAGGAGGAGTGCTGACCAGCATTCAGCGATTAACAGGTTAAACTCAAGTCTCCCGGGAGTGTTGACTGGGAGCCAGAAGTGCCAATGGCAGAGAGACTTGAAATTTGAATTGAAAAAATACATCGAACTGCTGTTTTCTTTGTGTGAGTTTTAAGCTAGGAGATGGGGGAAACATGAGGAATTGAATCAGGCAGAACTACCATGCCTGCAAGGAATACTGGGCATGGAAAGTGACTAGATCTTGATGCGTGGATCTTGAGTAGATAGGAGAATGTATATTTAGTCGCAATCAGGTTATTTTCTTTATTTTGTTGTTTGGTTAAACTTTTCTGTGCTAAGTCCATGTGCCCCTCCCCTATTCAGCTGCACCCAGAGATACTATTTTTCTCTGTGTTTTAATCTGTCCTTTCCCCTGATGCTCTGTACTACCTAGCAACCAAGTATGCTTTATCATGTATATCTTTTTGTTTTGTTAATAAAATCACCTTTTTTAAGGTGACAATTTGATTCTTCTGTCCTGAAAGTTAACAGTGGGTCTATGTCTGCATGCCTAAGACCGAGAGGTCAGCCATCAGAAACTGCAGATTCTTTTCTCTTTTTTGTCCCCTTGTGGTACGAGTGCTTGGGGGTACCCCTCTGGAAGAAGTTCAAGTGCTTCTTCCTGGGTTTAAGAAGGGGTTTTGTTTTGTTTTTACACTTGATGGTGGCACCCTGTCTCCTAAGTCCAGGGAATCTGTAACCTTGGGGAGTTTTTGAAAGCAGCAGCCTATAGAGGCAAGGTATTTAAGGTATCTTGTAGTCTCCTACCTTCTGCACTTGTAGTGCTAGAGTGGGGAACAGCCCTGACAGGGCCATTCTCACTGTAAACCATTTGAATCTCTTCATAGAATCATAGAACACTAGAACCGGATGGGACCTCGAGAGGTCATCGAGTCCAGTCCCCTGCCCTCACAGCAGGACCAATCTAGACCATCCCTTATAGATGTCTATCCAACCTACTCTTAAATATCTCCTGCTTTAGAGATTCCACAACCTCCTTAAGCAACTTATTCCCGTGTTTAACCATCCTGAGAGGCAGGAAGCTTTTCCTAGTGTTTAATCTAAACTTCCCTTAGGGTATGTCTACACTGCCATCCTAGTTCAAACTAGGCTAGCTAATGTAGGCATTCTAACCAGCAAATGAAGCCCAGGATACTTAAATCCTGGGCTTCATTTGCAAGTTTGAATGCCTATATTAGCCACCCTAGTTTGAACTAGGGTGGCAGTGTAGACATACCCTTACTGCGATTTAAATCAGAGATTATCTTTTCCTCAAACCTCGGCCCAGCATTGATCCTCCATCCATATTATTACAGTTCACCATTTTCCAACTCTTCTTGTGTATCCTCTTATAGTGGGGGAGGCAGTTTCAAAATTCAGCTGAAAACTGATCATACTTTGCATCCCATTGCTTAAATCACATTTCCCCAGTGTGGGAGTCTTTACTTTAATTTTCCAGGTTCTCTGTAAAAATATCAAATTAAAGATTGCAGAACAATGTGGCATGGCCACATGTTTTTGTAGGGCCAACCAAAGTTTTTAGCTTACAAAAAAAAATAACCCAATTTACAGATTATTGCCTTGAGCACTGGGACATTAAGTTCCTTAATTACCACTAATGGCTTTCACTAGAAGACCTAGGATCAAAAATAGAATTACAATTTTGAGTAATCAGAGGATAATAACTTTTTCTAGATGTTCCAACCAATAAGTGAACTAAAGTCTTTTCACAGTGGCTATCACTTGAGACCTAACTCAAATTATCTTGACTGTGATGGTTGAAATCATTAACAATGGATTCTACAGAGTCCTTAGAAGTGCTGAGGAAGTTGGAAATGAGTTGACAGAAACCAGGAGAGCCAATAGAAATAGACTATGAGAGTCTGAAGTGGAAGCAGTGACCTTTCTGTTCCTATTGTTAATGAGCCTAGAAGGACATGAATTAAGCCAAGGGAGCCAAGAGTGGAGAATCTAGCGACATCCATGTGTAGGACTTAGACTTGGAATGGCAGAGATGTGAGTAGAACAGGGAATGTTTAGTTAAATACGATCAGGTCATTGTCTTTATTCTGGGGGTTGTTGGACTTCTCTGTGCTGAGCAATGTAACTCCCCCTTACACAGTAACTTTTCAAACTGAACTCCATGGAAGCAAGTCTCTGTGTTTTAAACTTTTTTTGTTAGTTGCATTATAACATCTCACAACTAAATGTGTTTTCTTTCTTTAGTTAATAAAAAAATCACTCTTTTCAGGGCATGATCTGATTCCTGTGTCTTAGAAGGCGGGAGGTCCCGTGTGAACGTGCCTAAGATTGCAAAGTCAATTGCTAAGAGAAATGGAAGGGTTTTTTCAAGCTGTGTCCAGGGAGAAGGTTAAGAGCTGGAGGGTACCCAACAAGAAAGAATTCCCAAATGCACTTTTCTGGGTTTTCAAAGAGCTTTTGGGTGGTGGCAGCAACACCAAGGTAAGGGAATTGGGGAGTTTTTAAACACAAGCCTCTAGGAGCAGGATATTTTTAAAGTCTCTTGAGGGTTCCCATCTTCTACACTGGAAGTGCCAGACAGGGGAATAGCTTTGACAACACTTTGTATTTCTAATGCCACATATTAGCAAGACACATGCACAGAAATGGAATATACACACTCTGGGAGTCACAAGCTTGAATGGTTGGTTACTTGCCCCATTTTGTGTATTCATGGTCTAAATTATATTTCCATACAGATATGGGACAACGTGTCACACTCCTCCATTTGTATATATAATATATGTGTGTGTGTGAGTGTGTGAGCACACACTACAGTACTACTCATTGTTTCTTTAAAGTTACAGACTAAGGGTATGTCTAGACTACAGAGCTTTTCCGAGATACTGAAGATATCCTGGAAAAGCTCAGCCACAGCCAAGGAATGATCTCCAACATCCATGATCTCCACACTAAATGCAGGTACATGGCTGTCTACCGACAGATGGCTGACAGCCTGGCTACCAAAGGCCACGTGCAGAACCAGGAGCAGGTGTGCGTGAAAATCAAAGAGCTGTGGCAGCCAAGGCCACAGCAGACAGCTTCCAAAAAGGGGGAGACCCAGACCGCTTCTCCTATTTTGATGCCCTGGACCACATCCTGGGGGTCAGATGGTCCGTGCCCCCCAGGTGGTCATTGACCCTGGGGCAGAGGCCCTGACCAGGGCACGGAGGAGGAGGAGGAGGACAATGGCCAGGAGTCCCAGCAACCTGAAGGGAGCATGCCATGCAAATCGGAACCCAGAGCTGTGCCAGTAACCCTGTCACCTGTGTCATCTGAGGCCAGAGAGGCCTCCACATGTGTGTGCCATCACTGTCCCCTTATGTGGGATGGGGGGAGGGGAGAGGGAGCCCAGGGACTGCGTGTGTGGGCCTTGCTGACCACAGATCATACAGCAACCTGTGCATGTGCTGCACCAGCTGTGGCATGTGGCCCGGGCTGCCTGACACACAGTGGCCTGGTCTGTTACCCACACACATGTATGTATGACAGCACATGACATGCTCCTGACCCCGGGGAGAGACACTGAACAATGCCCTCCCTCCAGAAGTCCCCTCTATGCAGAGGCATAACATAAGAACATAAGAACGGCCATACTGGGTCAGACCAAAGGTCCATCTAGCCCAGTATCCTGTCTGCCGACAGTGGCCAGCATCAGGTGCCCCAGAGAGGGTGGACCGAAGACACGATCAAGTGATTTGTCTCCTGCCATCCCTCTCCAGCCTCAGACAAACGGAGACCAAGGACACCATTTTATCCCCTGGCTAATAGCCTTGTATGGACCTAACCTCCATGAAATTATCTAGCTTCTCTTTAAACTCTATTATAGTCCTAGCCTTCACAGTCTCCTCTGGCAAGGAGTTCCACAAGTTGACTACACGCTGTATAAAGAAGAACTTTCTTTTATTAGTTTTAAACCTGCTACCCATTAATTTCATTTGGTGTCCTCTAGTTCTTCTATTTAGGGAACTAATAACTAACTTTTCTTTATCTGCCCTCTCCACACCACTCATGATTTTATAGACCTCTCTCATATCCCCTTCAGTCTCCTCTTCTCTAAACTGAAAAGTCCCAGTCATTTTAACCTCTCCTCATATGGGACTCGTTCCAAACTCTTATCATTTTAGTTGCCCTTTTCTGAACCCTTTCTAAGGCCAAAATATCTTTTTTGAGGTGAGGAGACCACATCTGTACACATTATTCAAGATGTGGGCGTACCATAGTTTTCTACAGGGGCAGTAAGATGTTCTGGGTCTTATTTTCTATCCCTTTCCTAATAATTCCTAGCATCCTATTTGCCTTTTTGACCGCCGCTGCACTCTGTGTGGAAGTTTTCAGAGAACTGTCCACGATAACTCCAAGATCTCTTTCCTGATTTGTCGTAGCCAAATTAGCCCCCATCATACTGTACGTATAGTTGGGGTTATTTTTCCCGATGTGCATTACTTTACACTTATCCACATTAAATTTCATTAGCCATTTTGTTGCCCAATCACTCCATTTGGTGAGATCTTCTTGGAGTCCCCCACAGTCTGCTTCTGTCTTGACTATCCTAAACAGTTTGGTATCATCTGCAAATTTTACCACCTCACTGCTTACCCCTTTCTCCAGATCATTTATGAATAAGTTGAAAAGGATTGGTCCCAGGACTGACCCTTGTGGTACACCACTAGTTACCCCTCTCCAATCTGAAAATTTACCATTTATACCTACCCTTTGTTTCCTGTCTTTTAACCAGTTCTCAATCCAAGAAAGGACCTTCCCTCTTATCCCATGGCCATGTAATTTACACAGGAGCCTTTGGTAAGGGACCTTGTCAAAGGCTTTCTGAAAATCCAAGTGTACTATATCTACTGGATCCCCCTTATCCACATGCTTGTTAACCCCTTCAAAGAACTCTAATAGATTAGTAAGACAGGATTTTCCTTTACAAAATCCATGTTGACTTTTGTCCAACAAATTATGTTCTTCTACGTGCTTCACAATTTTATTCTTTACTATTGTTTCTACTAATTTTCCCGGTACTGAAGTTAGACTTACCGGTCTGTAATTGCCAGGATCGCCTCTAGAGCCCGTTTTAAATATTGGTGTCATGTTGGCTACCTTCCAGTCATTAGGTACGGAAGCCGATTTAAAGGATAGGTTACAAACCACAGATAATAGCTCAGCAATTTCCCATTTGAGTTCTTTTAGAACCCTTGGATGAATGCCATCCGGTCCCCCTCCTCCGCCCACACCCACCCACACTATATACAGCACAGGGGCATGGGTGCAGTCCCGGGCCAGCTCACGCTCCTGGGGATAACAGGACATGATGGTGCAGAGACCTGCCATCCTTGCCTTGCAGAGGGGGCTGGGTTTCCCCCACTGTGTCCCCAGAGATAACTGAGCACATCTCTGGTTTCTCCACAGCCACACCAGACACAAGTGCAGGGCACACCACACCGCCCAGGACAGATTCCCACACCCGGGCCAGCAGGAAGACCCGCCACCTGGAGGAGTACCACCGGCAGCACCTGGCATTATATGCTAGGCAGGTCCGCTGCCAGGAACCCTTGGTGGAGGAAGACCTGCAGTTGCAGCAGGAAGGCTTGCAGAAGCTGTTGGACCAGGGCTGTGCCATACGAGATCACCTGCAGACCCTGATTCAGAGATTGGTGCCTGCTCCCGCTCCAGCCCCTGTGCCCCCCCAGCTATTGCTCCTTCTCCCACTCCTGCTCCCCCTCCCACTTCTTCTGCTCCCTCTGCCCCCCTCATCCCACCCATTCCTCCCCCTTACCCCCCCCCCCCCAGGGATTCTGAGGCCCCTGAATGATCAGTGCTGCACGACAAGAGGGCCGGCAAGACCCCAACCCTGAGTTTCTCCTCCCCCTTCTTCCCCTTGCCTCCCCCTTCCCGCTGCCTCCTCCCAGGTGTCTCTCTCCCCTCTCCCACCCTCTCTTCTATCCTCTCTCACCTCCTTTCCCAAGTCTCACCAGGGTTTCATTCCCCCCCTCCCAGTTTTATGAAATAAACAGAGTTTGTGTTTCTGAAAATACGAGTATTTTATTTGATATCAGGAAGGGAGGCTAGGGAGGGGTAAGTTGAAGGACATGAATTGGGCACGAGACCCCGGTGGGGCAGACGAGGGAGACTCTTACTGCTCCTCAGGGTGGAAGTTCTCCCGCAGGGCCTCCTGGATAGTGACAGCCCCCCGATGGATGTCCCAGATAGCAGCCTGCAGAAGGTGCAGCCAGGCTGATAGCAACGCATCCACAAGACGCACCGGAGTGCCAGGGGCAGTTCTGGCTCCATGTTGCAGAGTGTTGTGTTGACTTGAGTGAGGGCAACCAGAGCACTCTGGGACACAAATGCTTTGCTGTCCTGCAGCGAGGCTGGCAAGAACCGGCTGGCTGGGTGTGTGTGTGTGTGTGTGTGTGTATGTGTCCCTTTAAGCACAAGCTTCAGCTAGCCTCAGGCAACAGCCGTGCAAAGACACTCCTGACCTGATGCCCCATCCCTGTCCTAGTTCCAGCCAGCCTTAAATCCTAATCAGGGTCCACTCAGTGTGGACGCAGCATTTCAAATTAGGAAAACGCTACCTGGAAATTCATTTTGTGTGTAGATGTATTAATTTGAATTAACTATTTCGAATTAAGATATCTTAAATTAACGCTATAGTGTAGACATACCCTCATATATGTGTATGTGTGTGAGAGAGTGCACACGCCCTACAGTACTACTCATTGGTTCTTTAAAGTTACAGACTAAGGGTATGTCTGGACTACGGAGCTTTGCTGGGATATCGAAGGTATCCTGGCAAAGCTCGGCCACATCCAAGGAATGCGTCTGCTTTTCTGAAAAAAAAATCAGAAAAGCAGATGCCTTTTTTGGCATCCCTGTAAACCTCATTTTATGAGGAAGAAGGGATGTTCCAAAAGAGGGCCGGGGTCTCTGAAGGCAGGGGAGAGGAGTAGGGTTATTAATCCTGACTGTCCCATTCATCTGGGGCCATCCAAGCAGGAAGGTTCCTGGTCACATGGCAGAAGTTCCTGTCCCAGCCCTGGAAAAGAGGGAGCCCAGGTGAAGCAGGAATGGAGGTGGGGAAGATCCAGCCAGTGTCAGGAGGAGGGGAGTAGAACAGAAATGGTGAAGAGCTGGGGGATGGTGGGAGAAGAGGCGATAGAGGCAGGGACACATTGGACTAGGTGGGTAGATGGAGGGGCTATGGGGGAATAGGTGGCTGGGGGCAGAGCCCTGGGCACCAGCTGCCAACAATGAGAACGGCCGTAACCCTGAGAGTTACAGAGCCGTACGCAGACTGATTCCACCCTGGGTCACCCTGATCCAGCACAGTAAGGGAAGGACACAGCATCGGTCTGACTGCAAAGCACGTGAGTTAGGGAAGAGGGCCCAGCATCAACTTATCAGCTAGGGAAGCAAGGAGCTTGGTGAGAAAGTCAGAGCACCAGGAGAAAACGTTAGACTATTTCTGAGTAATGAGCCCGAGCAGCCGGCCCCGTATTTGTTTGGTCTTCACCCCGTAGATGATGGGGTTCAGCATGGGGGGCAGCAGGAGGGACATGCTGCCAATGAGAACAAGGACGTGCTGCGGAAAATTCTGCCCAAAACGGGACATGAGGGCGGAGAAGACACTGGGCATATAAAAGATTATGATCACACAGAGGTGGGAGCCACAAGTCCAAAAAGTCTTGAGTCGGGC
Organism: Pelodiscus sinensis; assembly: GCF_049634645.1. Taxonomy (NCBI): domain Eukaryota; kingdom Metazoa; phylum Chordata; order Testudines; family Trionychidae; genus Pelodiscus; species Pelodiscus sinensis. Next base: position 334,115,480 of record NC_134711.1, on the reverse strand, counting down.
CTTCTTTGTGGGGAGTCTGAAGATGGCCCTCAGGATCTGCATGTAGGAGATGGCAATAAACACCACATCCAGACCCATCACACAGAACAGCCCGAAGAGCCCATAGTAACTACTGATGCTGGTATCGGCACAGGCCAGCTTCACCACAGTGATGTGCATACAGTACGGTGCATTGATGCTGACGGAGCTGCAATATGGCCATCGCCTCGTCAGGAAGGGATAGGCTAGTGATTCTATGCCACTGCGCAGCACCACGGCCAGGCCAATCTTAATCACCACAGGGTTGGTCAGGATGGTGGAATGTCTCAGGGGATGGCAGATGGCCACGTAGCGATCAAACGCCATGGCTGCCAAAATCCCAGACTCAATTGCTGTGAAGAGGTGAATGAAGAACATCTGGGTGAGGCAGGCATTGAAATTGATCTCCCTGGAATTGAACCAGAAGATGGCCAGCATTTTGGGCAGGGTGGACATAGACAGGACCAGGTCGGTGAATGCCAGCATGCAGAAGAAATAGTACATGGGCTCATGGAGGCTGGGCTCCGTCTTCACAATGAACAGGATGGTGAAGTTCCCCACAATGGTGATGATGTACACGATGCAGAAGGGGATGGCGATCCAGACATAGGCCTCCTCCAGGCCAGAAATGCCCAACAGGATGAAGGTGGAGGGGTTGATGAAGTCGGTTGCGTTGGAATCTGACATAGAGTAGGGGAGATGGTGTCCAACTCTGGGGCAGAACGGTTTCTCCTACATCTGCTGTATGTTCCCTGGACTTCCTTTATATGCTCAGGCTCTAGGGGGATGGTCACAGAACCTGGATGGAGAGATGATGTTAACAGGAGACATTACATGCACCTCTGAAGGCTCTTTTCACTGCTCTTCGCACAGTGATGAGACATTTCTGTTATTCAGAGAAAATAAATTATTAAACACTGATGAGAATTCCATATTTTACGTGTCAATCATCCTTGAACAAAATGATGTGGGAAAACCTAATATGCAGGGGAGGGGAACAGGTCTGTGGATACGTGTTTTCCCTCATTGCTCCTTAGTGAAAAGAAAACCAGCAGAGGGATTGCATGTCGTACGGATTCCCTGTTCATCTGGTTGCTCAAAATATGAGGGTGATGGGGTGAGGTCAGAAAGGACCCCTTGGGGGTTATTCCCAGGGTGCTGACACAGCCACTGCCACCCACCTTTTTGATCTCCGGGGCTTCTCAGCACCTGATCCATCTGGTCCAGCTCGCTGGTCTCCTCTAGCCAAGCCCCTGAGCTGAGGTCCCTGTGCCACCAAGGAGCAGTACAGACCCTGAACCGCTTCAGGTCCAAGGCGAGTGCAATTTTGGGTCAAGCTCCCTGGGATACGTCTCCTCAAATGGGGTCAGACCCCAATTAATTACTTGGGTAAGCCCCCTTTCGCAATGAAAGGGGGAATGTGCACACTGGTTGCTCCCCCAGGTAACAATTATTTACACTGTGTTGGATAGAAACTAAAAGTGAACGTGTTAGGTGCAAGAGGTAGGACTGAAGTGGTAATAGCTGAGAACAGGCAGAGCCAAGTAGACTACAAACCCAAAATAACAGAAAATGCTTCGCTACTTCTACACCAAAACTTCAGTGCAAATTTATTTCAAACTTTGTACAAACTCACCCTAAAACTGTTTCTTTCTGGGCCAGACCAGGTCAGTCTCCTTTTCCTTCGGAGCTCTGGTTCCCTCTCTCGGGTGTGCCACACCAGCCAGCCAAAAGACCCTGATTCCTGCTTTCCTCTTGTTTTCCAAGTTTCCCTACTTGCACAGGAGGAGGTCACCTGGCCTGTTGGGGGTGGACCTGTGATTTCCCCAGACCTAAAACATAAAGGACAAAAGAGATTGTTTGACAGTTAGTCATCAAAGCACTGAGGGTTTCATTCACACTTTTAAAAACACAATTTGATCTGAGGAAGTGGGTCTGGCCCACGAAAGCTCATCACCTAATAAACCATCTTGTTAAGCTTTAAAGTGCTGCATAGTCCTGTCTTTTGTTTCATTAAAACCACAAAGCATTCCACACTCTGTGGGTGCATCTAGATTGGCAAGATTTTGCGCAAAAGTGGTTGGTTTTGCGCAAAAACTTGCCGCCTGTCTACGCTGGCCGCTTGAATTTGAGCAAGTGCACTGACGTTCTACTGTAAGAAATCAGTACTTCTTGCACAAATATTCTGACGCTCCCACTCAGGGATAAACCCACTTGCGCAAGAGGGCCAGTGTAGACAGGCACCTTAATTTCTTGCGCAAGAAAGCCCGATGGCTAAAATGGCCTTCGGAGCTCTCTTGCGCAAAAGGGTATCTATTCTGGGCATGGATGCTTTTGTGCAAAAGTTGTCATTTGCGCAAATGCATCTGTGCCAATCTAGACGCTCTTCTGCGCAAATACTTTTAACGGAAAATCTTTTCCACTAAAAGTATTTGCGCTAAATCATGCCAGGCTAGATGCAGCCCATATGTCTAATTTTATACAGAAGAATGATAGATACAGCAAATAAGTTAAACAGACCGGGTGGATTAGGGCATGACGACTGATAGGTTACATGAAGCAATTTGTCCCAAACATCTTTGAGTTACGCACATTGTGCTCATACGTCCATTACATAATGCATGGGGGAGCACCGCAGAGAGAATGAAAAAAAAATCTTTGACAAGACAAGGGCCAGGAGAAACCCCCCAATTAGAACGCACTTCAGGGATAAGTCCTGGACATCACTGATAGCAACTCCATTGAAATAGTGTCCAAAGCAAAGACAATCTTCAGATACCCATACAATGATATTGGATTGTAATACAATACAAATCTTGGACCAAGTCTCTTAGGAGCTTATGATTTGCTAGTTATGGTTGTATTATTTGTGTGTGCGCATATTTTTGTCCTTGACAATATGAACAATAGCTGTGTGTCATTGTTTCAAATGTTAGTTCCTGGAGTAACACCCAGAGAAGAGAGTAGAAGACAAGAGAAAAGAGAAAAGAGAGAGACAAGAAGAGATGAGAAGAAATGATAGCCAATGTGTTTGTCAATGCGCAATGGTGAATGGGAGGCAGCCAACAATGTGGACCCCTTTCCTGCAAGTGTGGGCCAATGTATGCACCTGCACAGAACTGAGCCATGTATGGACAAGTGACTTAGCTATGCGACTGCAAACTACATCTTGGGACAAACTTTCACACCGTGAGAACAGTGAGGTTCCTTCCACGTTCCCGAGGATGTATACTGAGCTGTGGAAATCCCTCCATTTTGTCTCTATCCAGCTTCTCACCTCTGGAGGATCTGCATTGAAGCTCTGAACAGAGGACTGTCCGTCCATCCCAGCTGCTCCGGGAACAGGACTTAAGACAGCACTTTACTCCATCCCTGTTACAAACCTGCACCAAGATCTTTGAAACTGGTTAATACAGTTGATTCCTTCAACAATTTAAAATCTTTCTTTCTTTCTTTCTTTCTTTCTTTCTTTCTTTCTTTCTTTCTTTCTTTCTTTCTTTCTTTCTTTCTTTCTTTCTTTCTTTCTTTCTTTCTTGTGTGAAACCCAAAGCCTGCCTGAGTGGTGTAATGTGGACACTAGAACAAGTACAGTGATTGAGGTGTGGAACAGGGAATGCAGCACAAACCCACAGACAAGGGCGCTGTGTTATGGAACGCAGGGACCCTGAATAGGATTTTGGGTTCTGTAGCCAAACAGGAACCCCCCTGTAACATCCATCTTTGCTTGCCTGGAGCATGTAGGGCACACAGATCAGTAAGCCTTGAATAGAAGGCCCGGGCTGCTGCTGTGACCCTGAATGGCTGTAAACAGAGATACACCAATTGCTGACCAAGAGGCTGCCAAGGACTGCCCTTGACTGAAACCCATATTGATACGAACACACAGCCGTCCGTGGGGGGAGGAATCTCTCGCCCAACACAAAATGTCTAGAACTCAGAATTTAGTTATCTCTCTTGCAAGTGTAAATTAACTTGAAACTCCCTTGTAAGAACTGGCGCCACAAAAACGGACCCGTACAATTTGGCAACTGACCATTCCCCTCTGTCAACATCCTAGGACTACATCATCCCTTTGGCCCGTGCATCGCACTAGGAGCTCACAAGGAATTGAGTCTCCGCTAAGAACCTTTCAGTCGATGGTCAGGGCATTGTGTGTGTGTGTGTGTGTGTGTGTGTGTGTGTGTGTGTGTGTTACCGAGAAAAGGTTTAACATTCATGACTTTACCTCTAGGACCGGGGTCCCGTCGCGGAGGGCAGCAAACAGGCTGGCAGACGCCCCAGAGTTTATAGGAAGAGCTTATTACATCTCAGATTTTAACTGCTAGGATACAGGATCCCTTCGCAGTGGGCAGTCTAGGGAAGACTGAGAGATGCCCCAATGGATCTGACCTCTGGAAGCGACACGATCCAAACGCCCAAGCTCTCCCTATACCTGTCGCTTATGATCGGCTGAAGTTCTTTTAAATTGTGCTTGGTTCTGTTACAGCAACTGAAGGAGTCAGGTTGAAGCTTAACCAGTTCCAGGTTTATTAAAAAGTCTTATAAAGCACATGGCTACAATGGCTATTGCTCTCTTTCTTAAATGCTAGCAAATATAGATCTTTAAAATGGTTACAAAGAAAATAAAGATAGAAAATAGAAATAATGGTACCAAGTGACAGCTTAATCTTTGAAGAACTCTAAGTCTATATGTACACTTAAGAGAAAGGATACATCCAGCTACAATTTTTACCCCCTTCTGTCCCTCTCGACTCCAGCGGGTCAAGCCAGGGCCGGTGCCTCAATTTCTAGGAAAGAAGAATACGAGGTGGGCGTCCCTGTGGAACCTCGGGAGGTCAAATACCTAACCCGACCAGCAGATAGATGGTAGATTGACACTCAGAGTAAATGTGCTGCTGGACCCATCTTTATACCCATAGGGGCCCGTATCCTCTTTCTTATCTAAGATGCCAAATTGTGTTGGTTTGTCTTTGTGACGCCAGTTCTTACAAGGGAGTTTCAAATGAATTTACACTTGCAAGAGAGATAAGTAAAAAGTGAGTACTGGATATTTTGTACTCGGCGAGAGATTCCTCCCCCCGCGGACGGCTGTGTGTTCGTATCACTATGGGTTTCAGTCAAGGGCACTCCTGTCAAGGCTTTTGGTCAGCAATTGGCGTATCTCTGTTTACAGCCATTCACGGTCACAACAGCCTGGACATTCTGTTTAAGGCTTTTACTGCTCTGTGTGCCCTGTATGCTCCAGGCAAGCAAAAATGGATGTTACAGGGGGGTTCCTGTCTGGCTACAGGGGCATAAGCTTTATCCTAAGAAACGAAGCGGAAATTACTGAGGCAGTGGGCACAGACTAACTCGGCCTCCTCTCTGAAGATCAGCCATTTCCACATTCTTTATTTTTGCCATCTATATTAAAATTATATACACTTGATCTCAGACTTAGATATAAATAGGAGCCAGACTTGAAACTCTGGTTAACAACACAAGGGGTAAAAAATTACAAAAAAGTTATATTCTACTATAGATCCCTTCACTGCGAAGGAGAGGTGGGTGAAACAATATACGAAATCATCCAAAGCACAGAACTGGGTGGTGATGGGAGACTACAGCTACCCAGATATATGTTGAGACAACAATACCTCAGGGCACAGATTGTACGAGTTTTCTGGAATGAGTTTCAGACTTTTTTTACAGTCTAGAAAGTGGAGAATGTTACAAGGAGAGAGGATCCTCGAGGTCTGATTGTGACAAAGGGGGAGGAACTGATTCGGAATTTGAAAGTGGAAGGCAGCTTGGGGGAAAGTGCTCATGAAATGTTGGAATTCATGATTCTAAGGACTAGAATTATAGAATCATAGAATACTAGGACTGGAAGGGACCTCGAGAGGTCATCGAGTCCAGTCCCCTGCCCTCATGGCAGGACCAAATACTGTCTAAACCATCCCTGAAAGACATTTATCTAATGGCCAGAGGGAAAACAGCAAATACAAAATAATGCAATTGAAAAGACCAGTTGAAGACAATTTGTAGATTTTCAGAGAGACTTTCTTAATAGCATAAGGCCAAAGTATTCTACTGTGTGAGGAAGGAGCGATATAGCTTAGCCAGGAGATCTTAAATTATAAAAATGATAAAAAAGAGACCTATAAACAGTAAAATAACACAAATATGTCAGGGCAAAATTAGAAAAGGCACAAAAGGAGCTCAATCTAGCGAGAGACATAAAGGAGAACAAGAAAACATTGCACCCATACATTAGAAGGAAATAACAAGACCTAGAACAGGGTAGGTTGGTAACTCAACGAAGAGGGAGAAACAATATCAGAGAATGGGGAAATGGCAGAGAGACTCACTGACTTCTTTCTTTCAGTTCTTACCGGGAAGGTTGTTGGGGATTGGACAGCAAACTCAGGCTATGTCTAGACTACAGAGTTTTCCATGGTTATCCCAGAAAAACTTAGCTGCGTCCAGGGAAAACGTCTGCTCTTCCAACATCTTTTGCAGAACAGCAGACACGCTCTTTCAGAAGCCCTGTCTTCTTCATGCCATCTGAAAGAAGGTTTTTTTCTGAAATTTGGCCCAGTGTAGACGAGCCAAATTTTGGAAAAGCCTCTTCTGACGAAACTATAAGAAAAAGGTACCCAAATTGCAGAGTGTACCCTTTTCCAATAAAAACCAGCAGTCCAGAAATAGCCACAGTGAATACCAGGGAATATGGGAAAGGTTCAGAAGCTAAAATAGGAAACATGAGGATTACCTGTTGTGTTCCCTCCCTCCGCGGCATCTGGTATTGGCCACTGTGAGCAGACAGGGCACTGGGCGGGATGGACTGTTGGTCTGACCCAGTATGACCGTTCTTATGTTCTTAACAAAGTTAACACTGTGTAGACAACATGGATGTCTTCAAGTCACTGGGGCCTCATGAAATGCATCTGAGAACATTCAAGGAACTGACTGAGGAGATATCTAAGTCGCTAGGTATGATCATTGAAAATTATGGCAGATGTTAGAGATTCCAGAAAACTGGAACACGTCATGTTCAGTGCCCATCTATAAAAAGGGAATTAAAGACAACTCAGGGATTTGCAGATGAATTAGCTGAACTTCTGCACCAGGAAAGATAATGGAGGAAATATCTAAGGAATCCATTTGCAAATACTGCGAAATTACTAAGTGCAGAAGTTGTGGTCAGCACAGATTGGTCAAGAACGAATGTTGTCAAACCAGCCTGAAAGCTTTTGTTTGACAGGGTAACAAGCCTTGTGGGTGGGGAGAAATGGAAGACGTGTGAGTCTATAGCCCACTGCCTTGGTAATTTCCACTCCGTTTCTTCTCATGAAGAGGGTTTTACCCATGAAAGATAAATCTGTTAGTTTCTACAGGACAGGAAACAGGCACCCATAATCCACTACCTAACACCAGAGCCCTGACATGCCAGAGGGGGAGGGGCAGTCTCTGAGCATTCACACACAGCCGGCTCCTCCGCTCTGTGCTCACGTCTCACTCCAAGGGCTGGTCGCACCCCCGGGAGTTCAGGTTGGCTGAGGCTCCAGGACCGTTCTCTCTCAGGGTTACCTGAGCAAACTATGGGCCAGGGGCTCAGAATGGCACCTTGTACGGCTCATCCAGGAACACCTGTCACACCAAAGGGTTCCCGGTGCCCCTGACATGCAGCCACCTCAGGGCTGGAGGTGTTGCCGTGGGTGGGCCGGGCTGCAGAGAAGAGAGGGGAGCTCCTCAGCAAGAGATTCTTACCTGGGAGTCCTGAGATGGACGCGTCTTTCTCTGGCAGGTGTGTGCTCCACCCCTCAGCCCGGCATCTGCAGCAGCTTCCTCTGCTAAGAGTCGAGGCAGGGGGGTGCTGGTTATAACACCGCTCTGGGCAGCCCTGTGGGGTTTGCTCAGATGCTGCGGAGAAGTGGGACATGAATGTAAACCAGCTGGAGACCAGCCTGTCTGTGTCCCTGAGCTATTTACCCATCTGTAGGCATAACGAGTAAAATTAAGGGACCCTCCCAAGGGAGAGGAGATCTCTTGGGCTCTGGGCTGAGTCAGGGAGTAATTAGTGGCTCTGTGCATTTGTGTGTTTTTAACAATTATACCAGTTAGGAAAAAATAACCAGGGGCAATGTATAGCTTTCCCTAGGGCAGGGGTGCCCAAACTTTTTTCAAAGAGGGCCAGATTTGATGAAGTGAACAAGCGTGAGGGCCGACCATTTTGCCTGACATTCTTTGAACCATTAAAATTAAATGCAAATTAACTATTTTATGCAAAGTTTATTGCAAACGGCATACTTTTCATTTCGTCACATGGATGACAAATCTAAACAGGTGTTGAATCACTCTGCCTTTCATATCTGAAGGCTAGATGAAAAAAAATCCAGGAAGCTGAAATATGTCAGGAACATTGTAAAGTACATTACATATTATTGGTAATAAAGGTTGTCTGTCAACTTTTAAGTTCAAAAAATATGAACAGGAACATAACACCAAGTATACATGTTGTGTCCAAATATATTTATAACTGATTTAGACCAACTGATATTAACTGAGATTTTACAATGTATTCATCTCAATACATATGGATTCGTTGGGGGCCATAAAAGATAGATATTGCCAAATTACCTGTGGGGCCGTATTAAACCGGAAAACGGGCCGCAATTGGCCCACGGGCCGGACTTTGGACATGCCTGCCCTACACCATCTTTCCCTAGGGTGTGATGCCCTGTAAATTCCAAGAAGGGACGGGTAGATAATAGACATTTATTACCTCTACAGAGAGTGATCTCTTTCAGGGTTTGTCTACAATGCATGTTTTTCTGAAAAAAATTCACTAATGTCCACACTGCAATTGTGTTCTTTTGAAAAAAAATTGAAAGAACAGAGGGGTTTTCCCAAAAGAACAGAGGGGTTTTCCCAAAAGAACAGAGGGGTTTTCCCAAAACATTGGCAAACCTCTTTCTATGAGGAAGAAGCCTTTTTGCGAGAGAGGAAAGAGGAAAAAGCACCAGTCCCCTCGTGTCTATTCCATCTATAGCAATCACAGCTTGCATGCAAGAGAGCATTCATTCAGGCTATGTCTGGACTGCAAGCCTCTTTCAAAAGATATTTTTGAAAAAGCCTCTTTCGAAAAAGAGCATCTAGACTACAAGCAGTACTTGTGAAAAAGCAAACCACTTTTTCGAAAGAGAGCACCCAGGCAGCCTGGATGCTGTCTTTCAAGAAAGTACAGTTTGCATTCCATAGCGCCTTTTTTCGAAAGAGTACTTTTGAAAAAAGGCATTCTTCCTCATAAAACAAAGTTTTCTGCAGTTGAAAAAATTGCTGTGTTCTTACAATTTACTTTTGAAAGAACATGGCAACAGTTTAGACACAGGGAAAGTTTTTTCAAATAAAGGCCATTTTTTTTCGAAAAACTCCTGTAGACTAGACACACCGTCAGTGTGAACGCTATCTTTCAAAAAAGCAGATCTCTTTTTTGATGCACGTTGGCAGTGGGGACACTCTCTTTCGCAAGAAGTTTTTCCGGAAGGTCTCTTCCAAAAGAGCTTCTCCCAAAAGAAGCCTGCAGGCTAGACAAAGCCTTAAGAGACCCCTGTGAGGGAGGTAAAAGTGAGTTCAGTGTTACCGTTGCTGGGAAGATTCAGCATTTCACACCCAGACGCTTCTGGAGTCGGGTGGGGAAGTTCGGGGTCAGAGGTATCCTGAAAAAGCTATGCTGCATTCAAGGAATGCGTCCGCATTTTTTGAACAATTTCTGAAAAAGTGGACGTGTTCTTTCACCATCCCTGTAATCCTCATTGAGGAGGAAGGGACGTGTTGAAAGAGGAGGTTTTTCCGAATTTTGGCCCTGTGTAGAAAGGACACTTATTAAGTATGCAGATGATATGAAGCTGGGAGGGGTGGCAACTGCTTTGGACAGGGTCATAATTCAGAATGATCTGGACCAATTGGAGAAAAGGTCTGAGATAAATGCCATTAGCCTTCTTGGCTACAAGGGCACACGTGACTCATATCCAGCTTCTCATCCACTGTAACCCCCAGGTCCTTTTCTGCAGAACTGCTACTTAACTGGTTGGTCCCCAGCTTGTAACTATGCTTGGGATTCTTCCGTCCCAAATGCAGTGCTTCAGATTCTTCTGTCCCAAGTTCAGGACTCTACACTTGTCCTTGTTGAACCTCATCAGATTTCTTGTGGCCCAATCCTCCAATTTGTCTAAGTCACTCTGGACCCTATCTCTGCCCTCAAGTGAATCTACCTCTCCCCCTAACTTAGTGTCATCCGCAAACTTGCTGAGGGTGCAATCCATCGCCTCATCCAGGTCATTAATAAAGTTATTGAACAAAACCAGACCTAGAACTGAACCTTGGGGAACTCCGCTAGAAACTGACCGCCATCCTGACATCGAGCTGTTGATCACTACCCACTGGGCCTGGCCTTCTAGCCATCTTTCTATCCATCTTACCGTCCATTTATCCAATCCACATTCCCTTAACTTGCTGGCAAGAAAATTATAGGAGACCATATCAAAAGCCTTGCTAAAGTCAAGGTATATCACATCCACTGACTTTCCCACATCCACAGAAGCAGTTACCTCATCATGGAAGCTTATCAGATTGGTCAGGCACGACTTTCCCTTTGTGAATCCATGCTGACTAATCCTAATCACTTTCCTCTCTTCCAAGTGCGTCAAAATGGATTCCTTAAGGATCCCTTCCATGATTTTTCCAGGAACCGAGGTAAGACTGACCGGCCTATGGTTCCCTTGATCATCCTTCTTCTCTTTTTTGAAGATGGGCACTACATTTGCCTTTTTCCAGTCATCCGGGATTTCTCTTGACCTCCCCGACTTTTCGAGGATAATGGACAAAGGCTCCTCAATGACATTTGCCAACTCCCTCAGTACCCTCGGATTCATTAAGTCCAGATCCATGGATCTGTGTACGTTTAGCTTTTCTAAATAGTTTCTAACCTGTTCTTTACCCACTGAGGGCGGCCCATCTTCATCCTATCTTGAGTCACTTAGCGCATTAGTCTGGGAGCCCACCTTCTCCGTGAATACAGAGACAAAGAAAGCATTGAGTACTTCAGCTTTCCCCACATCATCTGTCACTAGGTTACCTCCTTCATCCAGTAGGGGCCGCACACCCTCTCTGATCACCTTCTTCTTGTTAACATGCCTGTAGAAACCTTTCTTGTATCCTTCACATCCTTAGCCAGTCGCAATTCCCTTTGCACTTTCGCCTTCCCCGGCATTCTTGAGCTATACATTTAAACCTCTCCCTGGTCATTTGTCCAAGTTTCCACTCTTTGTAAGCTTCCGTTTTGTGCTTAAGTTCACAAAGGATTCCCCCTGTAAGCCAATCCAGTCTCCTACCATGTTTGCCTCTCTTGCTACACGTCGGGATGGTTTCTTTCTGTGCCTTCAGTAAGGCTTCTTTAAAATACTGCCGGCTGTCCTGGACTCCTTTCCTCTTCATGTTAGCATCCCAGGGGATTCTGCCCATCAGGTCTCTGAGGGAGTCAAAATCTGCTTTTTTGAAGTCCAAGGTGTGTATTTTACTACTCTCTTTCCTTCCTTTGGTCAGGATCCTGAAATCTACCATCTCATGAGCACTGCTTCCCATGGTTGTCACCCACCTGTACTTCCCCTATTAGTTCCTCCCTGTTTGTGAGCAGAAGGTCAAGTTGCACACGGCCCCTGGTCGGATCCTTCAGCACTTGTACCAAGAAGTTATCCTCAACATTCTCCAAAAACTTCCTGGATTGCCTGTGTACTGCCATATTGGTTTCCCAACAGATGTCAGGGTGATTAAAGTCCCTCATGAGAACCAGGGCCTGTGATCTGGAAGCTTCTCTCAGTTGTCCGAAGAAAGCCTCATCTACCTCATCTACCTGATTTGGTGGCCTGTAGCAGACACCAACCACAACATCACTGCTGTTGTTTGCTCCTTTAAACTTAACCCACAGACTCCCAACAGGCCCAGAGCTGGTTTCTCTCTGTCCTATTTAAGATTCTGAACATTGTCTTCATTTCCCCCACTACTGCAAATGAGCAGGTGGTTCCATGGAGCAGCTCTCAATGACACCGAGGTCTTCCCCCTGAGGTGTGCTGTAGCCGAGATGTTTCCTCCTTGGCAAAGACTTGGGATTTTTCTCTACTCTCAGGCTTCGAGCAGCGTAGATGATGGGGAACATCATAAAGCACAGACTCTAGTCCAGGGCTACTCAACACACAGCCCGCGGGTGGGATCCAACACAAAAAAGTAGCCAATATAACGGTCTTCTGTTGATATGCATTTTAGTCGTTCAAGTCATGGACTGTCATTGCTCATTCAAACTGCTGCCATATGGCTGGTAGTTAGATAAATGTTGCATTTTATCAATATCAGCAGAACTGACTTATATAGGGCCTGCATGTTATGTAGTCTTGCCTTAATCTTCATATTCATGCCTGACAGTGTGAAAGAAGATATTTCCCTATATTTGCATATATATTTGAATATATATACAGCTACACTTAAGTTACAGCACTCGGCATGCACTGTGAGTATCATTGTGGCCCCTAGGGGCTTCTAAACTTGAGTAGGCCTGCTCTAATCTGAATTAATTGCTTTAAAGAACAATGAGGGGTATCACTCATTTTCCATGTCTCAATGTGGAGGAGTTACTGATTCATAGAGACCATGAAATATGGAATTGGCAGTTGTTCCTCATTGGTTTATCCAAAGAATAAAAATGTCATTTTCGGTAAGTGGTGGGCAATCAGTTCAATTCACACATGGGAAAAGCCTCTTGGAGTGCACGGAGTATCTCATATTAACTTTTTCTTTCCCGCCAGGGCATGTCTACTGCAAACATCACCCCAGAACCTGGGCACATATGGAACGTGGGGCACATTCACAGGACTCGCTTCTGCCTCAGAGTTGGAAACCTTCTCCCCCACTCCATGTCAGAATCCAAAACCACCGACTTCACCATCCCCTCCACCTTCATCTTACTGGGCATCCCTGGACTGGAGGCGGCCCATCCCTGGCTCTCCATTCCGTACTCCATCGTATACGCCATGGCCATGTTGGGCAACTTCATCATCCTGTTCATTGTGAAGATGGAGCCGAGCCTCCATGAGCCCATGTACTATTTCCTCTGCATGCTGGCTGCCACCGACCTGGTCCTGTCCACATCCATCCTGCCCAAAATGCTTGTGATCTTCTGGTTCAATTCCAGGGAGATCGGCTTCAATGCCTGCCTCATCCAGATGTACTTCATTCACTGCTTCACTGCAATGGAGTCTGGGATCTTTGTGGCCATGGCGTTGGATCGCTACGTGGCCATTTGCCGTCCTCTCAGACATTCCACAATCCTGACAAACGTGGTGGTGGCCAAGATTGGCCTGGTTGTGATGCTGCGCGGCATCATTCTCATTCTGCCTGTTCCTTTCCTGGTGAGGTGGCGGCCATATTGCTCTACCAACATTATTGCCCACACATACTGTGAACACATGGCTGTGGTGAAGCTGGCCTGTTCTGATACCCACCTCAGCAATTACTATGGCCTCTTTGTGGCACTGTTTGTTGCAAGTGTAGATTTGGCTTTTATTGTTGTGTCCTACACCCAGATCCTCAGGGCCATCTTCAGGGGATCCAAGGACGCCCGGCTGAAGACTTTGGGGACCTGCCTCTCCCACCTCTGCGCCATCTTAACCTTTTACTTCCTACATCTCTTCGCCTCCCTCACACACCGGTTTAGCCAGGATATGGCCCTGCATTTCCGCATTCTCATGGCCAATGTATATCTTCTGGCTCCGCTTATGCTACATCCCATCATCTACGGGGTGAGGACCAAACAGATCCAGGACAGGCTGCTCTGGCTATTTACTTATAAAGGAACTTAAAGTTTTCTCTTTGTTTTCGCTCTTCCAACCAAACTCCGTGATGGTGACATGGTGCTGGGCCCTTTTCCCTGAATCACTCTAACTGGACAGTCACATAGACATGAAACCATGTTCTCACCTCGCTGCTCTGTGTCAGCATAACACACTGGGGAGTCAGTCTGTTGGGTTGCCATATTTCTAATTCCTGGAAATTGGACCCCCAAAATCCCACCCCTTGCCTCAACCATCTTGCTGGTAGGCCCCAAATACAGGCCTGAATCATAGACAATTTTCTGCCCAACTTTGATGAAGTCCTTGGACTTCTAACTGTTTGAACTTTTTTCCTGTTTGCTGACTACTGCTCTGCCCCAATGGTTCCTCACTAATTCCCTTAGGCTACGTCTAGACTGGCATGATTTTCTGGAAATGCTTTTAATGGAAAAGTTTTCTGTTAAAAGCATTTTGTAAAGCGCGTCTAGATTAGCAGGGATGCTTTTCCGCAAAACCACTTTTTGCGGAAAAGCGTCTGTGGCCAATCTAGACGCACTTTTGCACAAAAAAGCCCTGGTCGCCATTTTCGCGATGGGGGCTTTTTTGCACAAAACAAATCTCAGCTGACTTTTGCCCAAACAGGAGCAGCATCATATTTCCGCAAAAACACTGATTTCTTACAGTAGGAAGTCAGCGCTTTTGTGGAAATTCAAGCGGCCAGTGTAGACTGCTGGCTAATGTTTCCGGAAAAGCGGCTGATTTTCCAGAAAAACTGGCCAGTCTAGACACAGCCTTACTGTGGGTGTTGGCTAGCAATGTAGTGAGGCAAAGTGGCCTCCCATTGCCTGATAGTGGTAGGGAGCACTGCTAATCTACTGCAAGGAATCTAAAGAGAGGTGCTGGTTTTGATGGATGTTTGGCTCTGTGTGTTCCCTCCATGTGCCATCCTGGCTCTGTACAGTTAGCTGTCACATCAGAGCTTAAGGGAACTGCCTAAAGACAACAAAATCTGCTAAGGTGTGAAGACACTTGGCCAGGTTTGTTGTCAATGGAACATGGACTTAGATCCCTGGAACAATGTCTAGTTACACTAGCATGTCTATGCCCATGACCATGGACACTGATCAGTGAGTGGCGGGACTTTCCACTGCCAACTATGCCAGAGACATCTACCCTCAGCCTCCATTTTATACACCAATACAAACAAGGTTAGTACGGCTCCTCTGATGTGCCCAGGTGCCACCCTCTGACACAGATGGTTGCTTCTTATCACCTTATCCATCTCTGTCTGTCACACTGTCATCCTGGCCCTCGCTTTAGCTTGGGTCAGTGTGTTCCTGTGACCAGTAGAGAATGTGTCAGTATCAAGGCGTTCTTATACCGCCCTTCTGGACTGTGTCTGTGTGAGCGCTCTGTGTCTTGTACCTCTTAGGAATGTGTTTTGTGATATCAGCCTGGCTCCCGTGAGTAGGCCTGCCTCTGGCTCACAATTTACATTTTTATAGCAGCAAGATTTAACCAGTACTTTAGTTCAGGCCTCAGACCTCACGTCAGGCCTCAGATGTTTAAGTCCTTTTTCCTATGACAGCTACTAGGTGTAACGGTGAATATAGGAACTACAACAAAATTTGACGGAGAGGAATATGGAGCAAAGGCATTATAAGCTTTGAAGGAGTTAAAGTTGTGGATGAGTTGGCTTCGCTCTCTGATGGTTTTGAGCAGACGCAACATCTATTCTGAATAAAACACAAGGAGAGGGGTTTAAATAGAGTGGAAAGCAGGGTTCTTGTTTTACCCCATTCTTCTCCTTGCTGACTGAAATCTCCTGTAGAAATAGGCCCCAATGTGACGGGGCATCTAGACAGAGTATGAATGATTGGTGGGCTCTTTGTACCATCACAATGAGACACTGCTTGATTCATAGAATCATCAAATACAAGAACTGGAAGGGACCTTAGGAAGCCATCAAGTCCAGTCCCCTGACCTTATGGCAGGACCAAGAACCATCTAAATCATCCCTGACAGGTGTCTGTCCAACCTGCTCTTAAATATCTCCTGGGATGGAGATTCCACAAGCCATTGAAGCAATTTATTCCAGTGTTCCACCACCCTGACAGGTAGAAAAAGTTTGTTTCTCATGTCTTGCTCACAACACTCCTGTTAATGAATCCCAGAATCATGTTTGCTTATTTTGCAACAGTGTCACACTGTTAACTCATATTTAGCACTATGACCTCAAATCCCTTTCTGCCTGACTCCTTCCTGGACAGTCGCTTCCCATTCTGTATGTGTGAAATTGATTGTTCCTTCCCAAGTGGAGCACTTTGCATTTGGCCTTATTAAACTTCACCCTGTTTACCTCATGTCTGGGCATGAACACACTGTTGGACCCCCAGGGCTTTGCTCAATTCTTTCTTCAAGGATGCTTTGGCCTCTTTCGAGTCTGAGCAATCCATGGGCCACAGCCTCAGACTTTGAGTATAAAAAAGAGCTGGATAAGTTCATAGAGGTTAGGTACATTAATGGCTATGAGCCCAGATGGGTAAGGAGAGGCTGTTGTCAGAGGCTGGAGATGGATGGCAGGAGAGGGATCACTTGATCGTTTGCTGTTTGGTTCACCTCCTCAGGGGCACCATTAGCCACTGTCAGCAGACAAGGTACTGAGCTGGATGATCCCTTGGTCTGAACCAGTATAGCCGTTCTTATGTTCTGAAACCAATATCCAGGGGGGAGAGAAGTGTTTGGGGCAGGGAGCTATTTCCCCAATCTGGTGGCAGAATGATGACAAGATCAAGCCCCTTCTGGCCACTCTGCTGGTGGAGAATCTGCCCCACGTAGTCACCCTGCAGGATAGCTCCCCTCTGCAGGATTGCTGCCCCACTGAGAGCTTTCAGTATCACACCCCTACCAACAGCTCTTCCCTTTCCATGTTATGGGAAACAGTCCCACTCCCAGCTCCTCCCATTTTCCTGGCACAGTCAAACTCTTGCTTTCAGTTATGATATGAGGACACTGTATGACAAATGTGCAGCAGGAGGCAACCCCATCTCAGAGAAGGAGAGAGATGCAGGGCCTGCCAGGGACACACCTGTCTGGGCTGTTGACAGTGAGTGTGTCACAGCTGAGCAGGGGACAGACCCCACCTTACAGCACTGGCTGAGAGGGCAGAGAAGGAAATCGGGCAGGGGGATGGCAGGGGAGCTGCAATGTCTCCTCACTGGTCACTCGGCAGAGGTTGCCCAGGACAAAATGGCTGACGTGGCCTTCCGGCATCCGGGCCCGCAGTCCAGGACTCTGGGTCTGAGAGGCACCTGCGGGACGGCCCTGCCGGAGGGGAGTGATCACACCCCTGGCCTCTCGGGGATGGAGAGTGGGACGGTGGAAGGGTTTTCTAGGACTTTTTTTAATGTGCTCTTGAAATAACCCCTCCGTCTCTTTAAGACAGGGTGCATCGCATGCTGAGGAAGTGGCTGTCTGTGGAAACAATAGGCACCCATCCGATAGAGGGAAGGACGATATTGCCTGGGCAGCTAGGCAGCATGGACTAGAGGGCTCAGTGGTAACCGTATTGCAGTTTGCACTCTGCCTGACTGTCTGTGGAAACACTAAGGACCAGCCGATAGAGGTGAGGACGATATTAGCTGGGCAGCTAGGCAGCATGGATGAGAGGGCTCAGAGGTAACCGCATTGGAGTTTGCTCTCTGCCCAGTTGTGATGCTATTTCTCTCCTCTCATACATACAATGACCGAGAGAGAGGAGAGTCAAGACTCCTGCAGTTGGTTTCTCATTCCCTGTGTGGTCTTCTATGAGTTGCTCACTCTTTGCCTCAGGTCAGCCACCTTATAATCTCAGTGTGTTCACGGTGCTGTTCCTTTGCCAGGAGTATTGAAGCTTCTTCAGTGGCAGGTGCTGCACAGTGGGTTGATAAATACAGGCAAAAACTATTGATTTCTGATCCCTTAGCAACAGCCCCGAGTGCCTGTGGAAAGTGTTTGTGTCTCCCCTCAGCTGTCTGTCTGCAGATCTGTGTCTACTGTCTGCCCAGCCATCCTGGGCATTTCCCTGTTAGCAGATCAACTCTAGAGCACTAGGCATCAACCCTCGGTTCCTTGTTTCTTTTACTAATTGATTATAGTTTCGGACACAAATACACAGAGCAGCCAATTCCCTTGGGGCTCAGCAGAGATTCTGAATCGTCCCATCTCCCACTGGGAAGTCCCATAATGACTGTTCAGAGCTAAACCTGGCTAATGAGCCCAGAGGCACAGACATGGAGACAGAGACCCTGTCCTGAGTGTCCCCAGTCTCCAGCCTGTTTACAGCCAGCTGTCACTTCCCCTAGGCGCTGAGCGATGCCCAATGGGATGGTCCAGAGCTGCTTTATAGACGAAGCAATCCCTGCATCAGCTCTTAGCATGGGACATTGCTGCAGACGGTGCGGTGAGAGAGGTGCGGGGCACGTCTACCTGAGAGAGATTCCCTGGAAGACACTTCCACCTCAGGATTCACAGGTACCATCCACTCCTCTTCCATCCTGTGGTGCATCATGCTGGGAGTGGGAATTAGTCTGTGGCCTTTTTTCCACTGCACAGAGCCTCACGCTCTCAGGGCCCTTCTCATTCTTATTCATAAGAACATAAAAATGGTGAAACCAGGTCAGACCAATGTTCCATCCAGCCCAGTGTCCTATCTGCCCACAGTGGCCAATGCCAGGTGCCCCAGGGGGAGGGAACACAACAGATAATCCTCACGTGATCCCTCCTCTGTCACCCACCTGCAGAGAACAGAGCCCAGGGACACCATTTCCTGCTTTTACATTCTGGCTGACAACTTCAGCTCTAGTGTTAGGGCATTTTGATGGCCCAGGGGATCCGTCAGGAGGAAAGGTGTTAGTAGCTGTACGACACAAAGCAAAAGTCATAGGCTGTGGCCCATGGATTGCTCAGGGTCCACAGAGGGAAAGCTCTCCTTGGAGGAAGTATTCAACTAAGCCTTCAAGAGCCAGATGTGTATACAGGCTCAGACAGTGTCGCTTCCTCCCCTCACATCTGAGGGCTCTGGCTGCTAACAGGGTGGCTGTTTCCTTACTTGTATCTCTTGCAAAGCTAGGGGGTGATGGGGCTCCTCACTGTTACAGATTGAAGGATTTTCCAATGTGGGCCACAAACCTTCTCTCCTGTTGCATTAGAGGGGCAGACTGAACTGTCATGTTGGAAACTTTCTAATAACTAGCCACACCATGGCAGGCCTCCTGTCGGGCAAAATTTCAATCCAAATGCTTAACAACTGTCCAACTGATTAACAGCTAAAATGAGACCTTTTAATTAACAGTGCCAGACTGTCTGCACTCAATGTGATGCTCCCAGCAGCTGCACTCGGCACATCACAGCACTCAGCCATCAGCCTGGCTGCACTTACTGCAGGCTGCCATCCAGGGGGAGTCAATCGGGGGGCTGTCAGGATCCAGGAGACCCTGCAGGAGAGCTTCCACCCCGAAGAGCCCACAGAGCCACCCTAGTCCTCCCCATCGGGGGCTCGTACCCTATTCCTCCCTCACCTCCTTCCACTTACCCCTCCCTAGCCTCCCTTCCTGATGTAAAAAATAAACGACACATATGGTCAAAAATAGAAACTATCTTTATTTAACAAAACTAGGGGGGGTTAACCTCTGGGGAGACTGGGAAAAGGAGGTGGCAGAGGGGAAGAGAGAGGGTGGGAGAGGGGAGGGAGAAACCTGGGAGGAGGGAGTTGGAAGGGGGAAGCCAGGGGAAGAAGGAAGAGGGAAAGTATAAAACTATGGTACGCCATATCTTCAGAACTGTGTACAGATGTGGTCTCCTCACCTCAGAAGAGATATTTTGGCCTTGGAAAGGGTTCAGAAAAGGGCAACTAAAATGATTAGGGGTTTGGAACAGGTCCCATATGAAGAGAGGCTAAAGAGACTGGGACTTTTCAGCTTAGAAAAGAGGAGACTGAGGGGGGATATGATGGAGGTCTACAAAAGCATGAGTGGTGTGGAGAGGGTTCATCAAGAAAAGTTCTTCATTAGTTCCCATAACAGAAGGACTAGAGGACACCAAATGAAATGAATGGGTAGCAGGCTTCAAACTAATAAAAGAAAGTTCTTCTTCACAAAGCAAATAGTCAACCTGTGGAACTCCTTGCTGCAGGAGGCTGTGAAGGCTAGAACTAGAACAGAGTTTAAAGAGAAGTGAGATAAAGTTATGGAGGTTGGGTCCAGGGAGAGCTATTAGCCAGGGGGAGGAACGGTGTCCCTGGCCTCTGTTTGTGGAAGGCTGGACATGGATGGCACGAGACAAATGGCTTGGTCATTGTCTTTGGTCCATCCCCTCCCGGGTAGCTGGCGTTGGCTGCTCTCGGCAGACAGGCTACTGGGCTACACGGACCTTTGGTCTGACCCAGTATGGCTGTTCTTATGTTCTAAGCTCAGGGCTCAGGGTCGGGGGGTCTCACTGGACCACCTAGGTTTTCATGCAAACCTGCTCCTGGGTTCGCCTGTGGCCTTTGGTGGCCAGGCTGGCAGCTATCCTGCCCTAGATGGCCACTTTCCTGTGCCTTGTGCGGAAGTCGTGGACTTTGGAGGCCTCCCCCCAAACCTCGATGAGGTCCACGATCTCCGCACTAGAGCAGGTGGGCGCCCGCCTCTTGCGGCCCTGGGCAGGCTCCCGGGTGTTGTTTATAGTAAAAGGTTCGGAAATGTGGCTAGTCCCAGGGAGGCGCAGAAACAGGCAAACTACTCCTAAATATCTTTTAAACTTTTATTAAAAGGTTTCTACGTATAAATTATGATTTTATCAATTTCTTACATACGTAGGCACCAAATAATTATTAGAATGTCCAATAAGAAAAATGCAATACAATAAAGAAAATTCCTTGAGGTTTCTCTAAATCCCAATAGTTGTTAACAAGGGACTAGGGATTATTAACAGTTACATTTACGTCAGTCTTACTTACGTCATTACTTACGTCATTGGCTGGATAACCGTAGTCAGAGAGTGGTTGTTAACGGTTCTAAATCCTGCTGGAAAGGGATAACAAGTGGAGTTCCTCAAGGGTCTGTTTTGGGACCCATACTGTTCAATATCTTCATCAATGATGTAGATATTGGGATAGAGAGTACGCTTATTAAGTTTGCAGATGATACCAAACTGGGTGGGGTTGCGACTTCTTTGGAGGATAGGGACATAATTCAGAATGACCTTAGCAAGTTAGAGAAATGGTCGGAGGTAAACAGGATGAGGTTTAATAGAGAGAAATGCAAAGTGCTCCACTTAGGAAGGAACAATCAGTTCCATACATACAAGATGGGAAGCGACTGTCTAGGAAGGAGCATGGCAGAAAGGGATCTAGGGGTCATAGTGGACCACAAGTTGAATATGAGTCAACAGTGTGATGCTGTTGCAAAAAAAGCAAATATAATTCTAGGTTGTATTAACAGGTGTGTTGTAAGCAAAACTCGTGAAGTCATTCTGCCGCTCTACTCTGCACTAGTTAGGCCTCAGCTGGAGTACTGTGTCCAGTTCTGGGCGCCACATTTCAAGAAAGATGTGGAGAAATTGGAAAGGGTACAGAGAAGAGCGACAAGAATGATTAAAGGTTTAGAGAACATGACCTATGAAGCCAGGCTTCATGAACTGGGCTTGTTTAGTTTGGAAAAAAGAAGATTAAGGGGGGACATGATAGCGGTTTTCAAATATCTAAAAGGGTGTCACAAGGAGGAAGGAGAAAATTTGTTCCTCTTGGTTTCTGAGGACAGGACAAGGAGTAATGGGCTTAAAGTGCAGCAGGGGAGGTTTAGATTGGACATTAGGAAAAAATTCCTAACTGTCAGGGTGGTCAAATATTGGAATAAATTGCCAAGGGAGGTGGTGGAATCTCCCTCTCTGGAGATATTTAAGAACAGGTTAGATAGACATCTGTCAGGGATGGTGTAGACGGAGCTTGATCCTGCCTTGAGGGCGGGGGGCTGGACTCGATGACCTCTCGAGGTCCCTTCCAGTCCTATGATTCTATGATTCTATGATAAGACTAATCATTTATCTAGAACTCTTAACACTACTACTTAACAATACCTCTAAACAATTTCAGAGAACAATACTTACATTTAACAGACACACAAACTACAACAACAACATATTTGGTATTCGTTATGTTTGGGATACGTTACGCTCTACAGGAACTCGTTTGGTTCGGTGAGCGGGAGGTGGCCCTCGGGTGATCAGTCCTCGGACCTGGCTCATATTCTGCCATCCAATGTTTATTCGGGATTCCTCAGTTTGATGCAGGAGGGGAAGCTGTTTTATAGAGAAAGCTTTTGCACGCTTTTTGTGATAGGCTAGCAGACCCTGTCTGTTAAGTGACAGGAGTAAGGGGGTGAGATGGTTTCCTGTTTTTCCTTTTCTGCCTTATCGGGCATGGAACAATCAGCACAACAGCACGAACTTTTTGGGTCTGGTGTTGGTTCCTGTTCGTCACTGATCTTTAGGTTACATAGTGTAAGGGTTTTCATCAAGGGGAAGTTGACCTTTTGCTTGGATGGCAATACGCGCGAGAGGCCAGGCCAGCAAAGAGTCTGCTTTCACACCAGGAGCTGCCAGCCTGGTCCCGGGAAGAGGCAGAGGGCTGGGTGGCAGCGGGTGGGTAACAAAGTCCCCTCACACTTTTTCCAGCTGGCCCCTATTTCCAAGGTCATGAACCATTACTGAGCACAGAGCTCCATCATATATGGAATTCATATTAAAAAATCCAGCTTTTCATCAATCATTTATCTGAACAAAGAAAATGTCCCATTTCTGTTTGTGTAGGAAACCAACTGACCCAACCATCACACCAGCTACCAGTCATGTCTGTATTGTCTGATATGAATATTGTCTCCCCTTCCAGGATTTCTGCTACAACCATCATCCAAGAACAAGAGCAATAGAAGGTCAGGAAAACTTAGGGTACATATTGGAGGCATTGCTCTACCTCACAGTTCAACCCATTCTCCTCTACTCCATGTCAAATTTGAACACAACCAAAGTCATCAACCCTTCCACCTTCATCCTGCAGGGCATTCCTGGCCTGGAGACAGCCCATGTCTGGATCTCCATCCCCTTCTGCATCATGTACGTTATAACCATCTTGGGGAACTTCACCATCCTGTTCATTGTGAAGAGGGAGCCGAGCCTCCATGAGCCCATGTACTATTTCCTCTGCATGTTGGCCATGACTGACCTTGGTCTGTCCACATCCATCGTGCCCAGAGCACTGAGCATCTTCTGGTTCAATTCCAGGGAGATTGATTTCAGCGCCTGCCTCACCCAGCTGTTCTTCATTCACTGCTTCATAGCAACAGAGTCTGGAATCCTCATAGCCATGGCTGTGGATCGCTACGTAGCCATCTGCCATCCCCTGCGACATTCAACCATTTTGACAAGTGTCACGCTGACCAAACTTGTCCTGGCCATCGTTCTGCGTGGTGGAATGATCACATTGCCCTGCGTCCTCCTAGCAAGGCAGTGGTCATATTGTGGAACTAACATGGTCCCCCTGCCTTACTGCGTGCACATCACTGTGGTGGGGTTGGCTTGTGGTGACACCCGAGCCAGTAGTTACTACGGCCTCTTTGTGCTATCTTGTATTAATGGTCTAGATGTGATTTTTATTGTTGTGTCCTATATTCCAATCCTCAGGGCCATCTTCAGACTCCCCACAAAGGACGCCCGGCTCAAAACATTCAAGACCTGCATCTCCCACCTCTGTTCCATTTTAGTGTTTCACATCCCAGCTCTCTACTTCTCCTTCTCGGGACGATTTGACAAGAAGAAGCCTCACCCTGTCCAAATTCTTATTGCCGTCATGTACTACGTCATGCCCCCCATGTTGCACCCCATCATCTATGGTGTGATGACTAAACAGATCTGGGGTCGGATGCTTCATTGCTTTGTTCACAAAGGCTCCTAACTTCACAAAGACACCTAAGTGCTCTGGCTCACAGACCATGGCTTGTGCTGGCTGCGGAGATGGTGCTTGGCCCTCTTCTCCAAGTGGCTCAGTCATAGAGTCACTCAATCCTGTCCTGATCTTACTGTGCTCTGTCAATGAGAATAACTGGGGCATTGGGCTGTGTGGAAATCGCTAGCTCTTAGAGTGCCCAAGTTTCTAATTTCTTGTAACTGTATCCTTGACCCCTGACTAGTTCCTCAAACACTGACCCCTAATTAAAACCATGCCCTGGGCCTAAATCTATAACTATAGTTGACTTCTTTCCATACTGTGAGGTGAAGTGGCCTCCCACATATGCAGAGGGGAGGAACAGCCTCTAATCCACAATACTTGGTGAAGAATGTGGACAGCCTACTAACCCTTACACTAAATGATCCTGTGCACACCATACTAAAGGTGTGTCTAGTTGAAGTTCTGGAACTTTGAAACAAGCATGCCACCCGCCAGGGGAGATGTGAAGCCCCACTTTCCACCTTCATCCTGTTGGGCGTTCCTGGCCTGGAGACAGCCCATGTCTGGATCGCAATCCCTTTCTGCATGATGTGCATTATAACCCTCTTGGGAAACTTCACCATCCTGTGCATCATAAAGATGGAGTTGAGCCTCCATGGGCCCATGTACTATTTCCTCTGCATGCTGGCCATGACTGACCTGGGTCTGTCCACATCCATCCTGCCCAAAACACTGAGCATGTTCTGCTTCAACTCCAGAGAGATCCATTTCAGTGCCTGCCTCACCCAGATGTTCTTCATTCATTTCTTCATAGCAACAGAGTCTGGGATTTTCGTGGCCATGGCTGTGGATCGCTATGTGGCCATCTGCCATCCCCTGCGACATTCCACCATCTTGACAAGCACCACAGTGACCAAACTTGTTGTAGCCGGGGTGCTGCATGGTGGCTTGGTTACATTGCCCTGTGTCCTCCTGGCGAGGCAGTGGTCATACTGCAGAACTAACATGGTTCCCCAGCCATATTGCGCGCACATGAATGTAGTGGGGCTGGCATGTGGTGACACCCGAGCCAGTAGTTACTACGGACTCTTTGTGTTATCTTGTATTAACGGTCTGGATGTGATTTTTATTCTTGTGTCCTATATTCAGATCCTCAGGGCCATCTTCAGACTGCCCACAAAGGACGCCCGGCTCAAAACTTTTAGGACCTGCACCTCCCACCTCTGTTCCATTTTAGTGTTTTACATCCCAGGGCTCTTCTTCTCCCTCTCGGGACGATTTGACAAGAAGAAGCCGCACCCTGTCCAAATTCTTATTATCAATATGTACTACGTGATGCCCCCCATGCTAAACCCCATCATATATGGGGTGAGGACTAAACAGATCAGGGGCCGGATGCTTCATTGCTTTGTTCACAAAGGCACCTAAGTTTTTCTCCCGGTTCTCTGGCTCACAGACTATGGTTTCTGCAGAGCTGGCTGGGGAGATTGTGCTTGGTCCTCTTCCTTAGTGGGTCAGTCAGAGAGTCGTGAAACTCTTTCCTGATCTTACTGTGCTTTGTCAGTGAAAAGAATTTGTGAATTGGCCTGGGTGGAAATTGCTAACACTTCGAGTATCCAAGTTTCTAATTTCTTGTAACTGTCTCCCTGCCTCCCTGACTATTCCCTCAAAACTTGGCCCCTACACCACTTTAATCCCATCGGGCACATTCCCTTCTTCATCGTATCTCCCATGTCTCCACCACTGTACTGACACTTTTCTCAAAGCCCTTTCACTTTCCTCCCTTCTTCTATCCCTCGCTTGAACATGCTCAACTCTGTCCTCACCATCTGGGCTTCCTCATAACCAAGGTTGGGATGGGAACTGCTACAGACTGACAAGGAGTCTGTCATAAGGATACATTTCTGGGGTCAGTAGGACAGCTAGGAATGGGGGTGTCTGCAATCACAGCGACTGGCAAAACAGAGATTGTGGCTTTGCACACCTTGTCCACTGATCCATGTGAAGGCGAATGTAGTTTAACCTGAATGTAACTGACTGAGTGGTTTGCAACCTTTCGGTGGATTTTCATTATCGATAATCACACTGTGCCTGGTACGCAGGGGTCTGCACTCAAACATTCCAATGGTGATCTAGGTTCCCGTGCTGCAATCTCATGTTCGAATTTGAACTTTTCACTCCTCTTTGTGTCACTGGTTTGAGGAACTGTTGTTTTATTTTTCAACTATCCTGTTTTAAGCTACAATTCCGTTTCTGGGTGTTGACAATGATGCTACTTACTGGACTGCAACCTGTTACATTTTTGAAAACAGTACTAGATTCTGTTTCAGTCCATACTTTCATCCTGACAATAAAGAGTAATAAATCCGAAATGGAAAGTTTGTTGTATTGTGAGAATTGAAAACCTTGCACTGGGCCTAATTCCCTAAATGTAGGTGACTCCAAGCTGTGTAGTGAGCTGGAGTGGCCTCCCACTTATGCAGAGGGCAAAGACAGCCTCTAATCCACAATATATCTAAACTACATTCCTCTTTCGAAAGAGGAATGTAAATGATGACAATCGAAAATTCAAATGAAGTGTGGATTTACATATCTCACACTTTATTTGCATGATCGCATGCAAGTGCTTCTTCGAGAAAACCCGTACACCTAGTTTTTTCAGGAGTAAAGCTTCTTTCGAAAAAAGGTAGGTTTTTTTTGAAAGAACCTCGTTTAGACTGTGGGTTGTTTTTTTTTTAAAAACCCTTTTTCGAAAAAGTGCTCTCACATAATCAGGCAAATGAAGCATGAGATTTGTAAATCTGCCCTTCGTTTGCATTTTTGTTCGGCCTCATTTACATCCCTCTTTTGAAAGAGGAATGTAGTTTAGATATGCCCTTGGTGAAGAATGTGGACAGCATAACAACCCTTATGATAATGGGTCATGTGCACCTAGTTGAAGATATGGAGCTTTGGACCAAGCAGAACAACCCCCAGGAGAGATGTGACACTCTTCTTCCCCGTTGCCCATACAATTTTTCAAGATAAGACTTCTTGATGACACTAAAGCCTTTTTTTTATCCTTCAAGTGGGAGACAACAGTGAATGGTGAGGGGGGTTGTATCAGTCAGCCATCCTCTTGATCCTGTACCTTATGGGAGCATACAGTCTATGCATGGCTCCCAATTGTAGTAACATGAGGGCCTGTAACATAAGCCCTTGTACCACAGGGATGTTATGATATCTGGGGCCTCAAGAGTAAGGATCAGACTTTGTTAATATAAAGCAAAGTGAAACTGTGAGCAAGAGGCAGGCCCTTGCTCACAGAAGTTAGCAAGAACGTGGCTGGTAGTATAGAAACACTCAGGCCTAAGAGGCACTAGGCACAGGCCGTAAGAACATTCCAGATGGGTTGTAACAGAACACCTCATTAAGAAACATCTTGGTACCACCACTCCCCCCCCCCAACACACACACATAATAGGAACAAACAGAGAGAGGTTCTGGATGGCATTATAGTGATCGAACCCCCATGTACACGGTAATGGGTAGATCTACGTAATGTGAGAGAATGCCAACTCAATACTTCAGGAGCGATATAGAATTTGTTGGTGCCTGTGTATAAAAAGTATCCCAAAGAGTTGTCTTTGTCAAGCCAAGGGGGCAGTGTCACATTCCTGGCACTGACTGAGCTGAATCCATTGTCATGGGGTAAATATACAGAGTGGTTCAGTAGAATCCACTGACAATTGTTATTGTACTTTGTTTGCAAATAAGCTTGACCGGGCACCTTCAATCTTTGTGTGGTTTTGTGGTCTTTGGGGGCTATCTTCAAGTCTGCTCTGTTGGCTATTTGACATGAAGAGAAGAACACACATGAACACAGACAAGTGGTTAACATCACTGAAGGAGTAGGAGACTTGTCGGGACACCACACCAGCAAATCCTGATTACTACACCAATCACTAAGGCATGAGATTACAGGGGCCAAAACACAATCATTTTAGATACTGTAGACACCAGGCTGGAAAACTTCTGCCAGCAATTTAGGGCTAAAAGCTTCCTATATGGGGAATGGGTTCATGTTGCAGCCCAGGATGTCAAAGTCCTCTTCTGGCAACAGCCACAACTCGAGCCATACCATGACTGCAAGGATGCTGAAGAAATCTCTTCAGAGCAGTTTATCCATCTACCCCCATCCTGGGAGAGAGCTTGGGTATGCCACCAACAACCAATCCTGCTTAGTGACTATCTCCTTCATGAAGAGTTTTTTGACTGAAGAGACCCTCTAAGGCCAGGAGTCCAAGTCTCTGCCTCCAAACCTGGTTTGATGCTCCCAACCAGGTGATGAAGCCTAGTCCCAGGGCCGAATGATGCTCTGCAGTACAAGTCAGGACACTGAGGCCACTTACACCCATTGGCAGCCTGAGCCCACCTGGCACAGACATTCTGGTGGCTCTGACAGGGTCAAGAGTCACTCAACTCTTTGTTACTCTTCTCCATATACAAGTGTCCAATTTTTATCTCGGTCAGGAGGACAAACCCACCGTCCCTTGGGTTTATGAACAGGTTCACAGAGATGTGACAGAAACCCTCAGAATTTCACAGGGGCCCTGACATCTCACT
The DNA here is from genome assembly GCF_049634645.1 of Pelodiscus sinensis. Classification (NCBI taxonomy): domain Eukaryota; kingdom Metazoa; phylum Chordata; order Testudines; family Trionychidae; genus Pelodiscus; species Pelodiscus sinensis. The sequence goes on along the minus strand of NC_134711.1, from coordinate 334,087,034 downwards.
TCTTCTGGCTGGGAGTCCATTGTGAGGTGAGAGATGATGGTAGTTCCTGGGAGTATCAGAAGCTCCTGAGGTCTCCTTGTCTGTAGTGGGAATCCCCATTGAGAGGGTTATACTGGATCTGGTGGGACCTCCTCCCAAGAAGCAATACTGGGTTTTACTGTATACTCATCCTGACGTACTATCCTAGCCCCTCCCCCAAAGTTGGCCCACTGTGGAAGACCAATGCCTGCAGCATTGCATTGGAGCTGATAAAGCCATTTGCAAGAGTTTGGCTGCCCTAGGAGAGCATCCCTGAGCACGGGGTCAACTTTGCTTCCTGGCTGCTCTTCAAGATGTGCACAATGACCGACCTCAGTGCACCAACCCCAGGTCAATGGTCTGGTTGATGGTCCTGAATGTCCTGCAGCTTCAGAAATTCCTGGTTCAGGTCTGTGTCACTGGAAATACAAATCTGTAAGCAACCCAAGAATTTCAGGAGTGAGACTATAGTCACAGGACAAGGGACCACACTTTTCAATCCAAGGCTGTTGCTGTCTCATAGACTCATAGACTCATAGACTTTAAGGTCAGAAGGGACCATTATGATCATCTAGTCTGACCCCCTGCACAGTGCAGGCCACAGAATCTCAACCACCCCTCTTAGAATAATCCTCTCACCTATATCAAAGATATTGAAGTCTTCAAATACTTTGAAGGACCCAACATGCAGCGAGTCCTTCAGCTGTGATCTGTGCCCAATGCTACAGAGGAAGGCGAAAAACCTCCAGGGCCTCTGCCAATCTACCCTGGAGGAAAATTCCTTCCCGACCCCAAATATGGCGATCAGCTAAACCCTGAGCATGTGGGCAAGACTCACCTCGCCAACCTGTCTTCAATTGGGCATTGCCATCTGAGTCACGGCACCAAATTGTGGAAAAAAACATTGTCCTCACTCTGTGTTTGTAAACAACAAGTAGCCAGAGGCAGTTTTATTACGAGCTTCAGCAAGGGAAAAACTGGTTTGGATGGGGGGAAGCCTCTCCCCCCGAGGCAGGTCTTCAAATACAAGCAATTATGAAGCAGTTTATATACTGTCCATTAGATATAATGACAATAACAATTAGTCTCCTTCCCATTACAAACACCAATGGCTAACAGTCATTTTAGTTCCACCCAGATGCTCCTTATCTCAAGGTCCCTACCAGAGTCAGCGTTCTACCCTTATCTCCATATGGAGGCAAGAGGCAAAGGCAGCGTCTAATTACAGCTCTCGCGTTGTCAGGCCACAGAGTTAGCCTGACTCTTGCTCTCTTGCTAACAAGACCAAGATGGCTGCACACAAATTCCCTTATTCCCTTTTCTTGCCTCCACACTAATGAACCCAGAGGCACAGAAATGGAGACAGATGCAGTCCTGAGTGTCCCCAGTCTCCAGCCTGTTTACATCCAGCTGTCACTTTGCCTAGCGCTGAGCGATGCCCAATGGGACGGCCCCAATCTGCCTTATAGACGTGCAACCCTGCGTCAGCTCTTAACATGAGACGCTTCTGCAGACGGTGCGGTGAGAGAGGTGTGGGACGTGGCTGACTGAGAGTGATTCCTGGGGAAGACACTTCCACCTCAGGATTCACAGGTACCTCCCTCTTCTCCTCGATCCCCTAGTGCATCATGGCTGTGTTGGGATAGGGAGTTAGTCTGTGGTCTTTTTTGCACTGCACAAACCTTAAACCTGGGGGGGGGAAACCTTTCAATTTATCCCCCCCCCAGCTTCTGTATCCTGATCTGGGGTTAGTGCATTTCCGTGGCCATGGGGATCTGTCAGGAGGAAAGGTGTTAGCAGATGTACAAAAAAATCAACCTTCCGAGGCTATGGACCATGGATTCCTCAGACTCCATTGAGGCAAAAGTCTCCTTGTAGGAGGAATTGAACAAAGACCTCGGGGGCCAGCTGTGTGTTCATGCACTTACACTGTCACCTCCTCTCCATACCGGTTAATCAGAAAAAAATATAAAAACAAGCTTTTATTAGATTTAAAAAACCCTACAATTGCAAGCTTAGTAGAGTTACTAGGTGGAAAGAGCCACCAATTGATCTGGGTATTCAGGGGGACTCCCTGGGCTAACAGCTTTCATTACAAAAGAGAAAAAAAACACACTTAACAAGCTCAGACATTAGTTCCAAATTCCTAAACCTGGAAAACAACAAAATCCTGACAGACTTTGCCTTACTTACACATGTAAGAAGTGTGATCTTGGAGACAGACAGGCCTCCCATCTCCTTCAGTCTTGGAAGAAACCGCTCTAAATCTCAAAACCAGAAGAGAAAAAAAAACTCTCTTCCAGTTTGAAATTCCTACCTGCATTGTCATTGGCTGGCCACCCGATACCTGGCTAGTACAGAAGACATAGTTAACCCCTTAATCACCTGTTTACCTTAGACCATTTCTACAGTTTCTCCAGATCATTTTGAATTACCACCCTGACTTCCAAAGCACTTGCAACCCCTCCCAACTTCATATCATCTTCAAACTTAATGAGTGTATGCTCTATGCTAAATCATAGATGAAGATATTGAACAGAACTGGTCCCAAAACAGACCCCAGCGGAATACCACTTGTTATGTCCTGCCAGCAGGATTGTGAACCATTAATAACTACTCTCTGGGAACGGTTATCCAGCCAGTTATGCACCCACTTTACAGTAGTCCCATCTAAGTTAAATTTGTTTAGATTATTGATAACAATATTATGCAAGACTGTATCAAACACCTTACTAAAGTCTCAGTATAACATGTCCACTGCTTCTCCCTTAGCCACAAGACTAGTTATCCTATCAAAGAAAGCTATCTGATTGTTTTCACAAGATGATCCTGCAGAACTCCTCTGTCAATGGCCCTTGGACAACGATTATTTTCAGATCTGTCAATTAGCCAATTTTTAGCCCATGTAACGTGTGCCTTACTGATAATATATTGTTTATATAGTTTTATCTGAGGGTACGTCTACACTACATGCCTCTGTCGGCAGAGGCATGTAGATTTGTTTATTCAGCAAAGGTAAATGAAGCCGCGATTTAAATGATCGCGGCTTCATTTACATTTACATGGCTGCCGCGCTGAGCCGACAAACAGCTGATCAGCTGTTTCTCGGCTTGCTGCTAGTCTGGACGTTCCCCCTGTCGACATCAAAGCCCTTTGTCGGCAGCCCTGGTAAACCTCATTCCACGATGAATAACGGGGCTGCCGACAAAGGGCTTTGATGTCGACAGGGGGAACGTCCAGACTAGCGGCGAGCCGACAAACAGCTGATCAGCTGTTTGTCGGCTCAGCGCGGCAGCCATGTAAATGTAAATGAAGCTGCGATCATTTAAATCGAGGCTTCATTTACCTTTGCCTACAACCCTAATCTACATGCCTCTGCCGACAGAGGCATGTAGTGTAGACACAGCCTGAATGTGTTTCTCACTGAATGAAATAAAAGAAATTTAAAGTCTGTTGTAGGTGCCTAATTCCCTTGATCAGCCAAATTTGTTCTTTGACTCAAGGATGAAATCAGGCTTATATGACAATATGGTTTTCCATCCCCTATGCTGTTGATCAGCATTAATTATATTCCACACTATTTTAAACCATTCATACATCAGCTTTTCCATTATTTTCCTGCCTTGTCAATTTTTTTTTAATTTCTCTTTTTAAAAAAATGTATGTTAAATAGAAAACTTCCTTTCCTTGGCCACTATTTATTTCATGTATATAAGTTTTTCATCTGCTTCCGGATTACTGACTTCTGCTTCAAAATGAGGTGTCTGATTGATTGGTCAGTGTGTAACTCTGGTGTTAATAATTTTAATGTTCAACTGCTAAGGTTGTTTTACATCCTTTCGCTTATTCTCATAGTCGCTGTATAAAATATCATCAGGATCAAGTTTCTTGTAATCTGTGTAATCTGCTGATTTAGAAAGGGTTGATTCAATACGAAATTCTGTAAATAGTAATTAGGGGCATTTGTTATTTGCTTATTAATATTCATTTAGTTGGAGTTAATATTACTAAATAAGGTTTTAGGAAAAGTAGTGATAGACGTCTGAATTAACATACTAAAGAGATAAAAGGGTGTAATTTGCTATAGGTTGTTGCCACTCAGATATTGTGTTGAATGTCCGAGGTAAACATGCGTAGACAATAAAGCAGTTCCTTTTACCCCAGCCGTTCCTGGGTCGCTGTTTCTTCTCTAACACCTATTAAAGTTTCCAAGGTCATGAAACATTATTGAGCATGGAGCTCTATTAAATATGGAATTCACATTCAAAAAGCCACAATGAAAATGTCACATTTCAGTGTGTCAAGAGACCAATCCTTTTCAATGATAACATCAGCTACCCATCGTGCCTGTGTTGTCTGATATGAACATTGTCTCTCCTTTCAGGATTTCTCCTCCAATCATCTTCGTAGAGGCAGAGCAACTGGAAGTCAGGAGAACATACAGTACATATTGGAGGCATTGTTCTACCTCACAGTTCAACCCATTCTCCTCTACCCCATGTCAGATTCCAACACAACCAAAGTCATCAACCCCTCCACCTTCATCCTGCTGGGAATTTGTGGCCTGGAGACGGCCCATGTCTGGATCTCCATTCCCTTCTGCATCATGTACATTATAACCCTCTTGGGGAACATCACCATCCTGTGCATTGTGAAGGTGGAATTGAGCCTCCATGGGCCCATGTACTATTTCCTCTGCACGTTGGCCAAGACTGACTTCGGTCTATCCACATCCATCCTCCCCAAAATGCTGAGCATCTTCTGGTTCAATTCCAGGGAGATCGATTTTCAGTGCCTGCCTCACCCAGATGTTTTTCATTCATGTCTTCATAGCAATAGAGTCTGGGATCTTCGTGGCCATGGCGTTGGATCGCTACATTGCCATCTGCCATCCCCTGAGACATTCCACCATCTTGACAAGTGCCATGGTGACCAAAATTGCCGTGGTGCTGCGTGGTGGCTTGATTATATTGCCCTGTGTCCTCCTGGCGAGGCAGTGGTCATACTGCAGAACTAACATGGTCCCTCAGCCATTCTGCGCGCATATGCCAGTGGTTGGGCTGGCTTGTGATGACACCACAGCCAGTAGTCACTATGGTCTGTTTGTGCTATCTTGTATTAATGGACTGGATGTGATTTTTATTGTTGTGTCCTATATTCAGATCCTCAGGGCCATCTTCAGCCTCCCCACAAAGGACGCCCGGCTCAAGACTTTTGGGACCTGCAGCTCTCATCTCTGTTCCATTTTAGTGTTTTATATCCCAGGGCTCTTCTTCTCCCTCTCAGGACGATTTGACAAGAAGAAGCCTCCCCCTGTCCAAGTTCTTATTAACCACATGTACTATGTGATGCCCCCCATGCTAAACCCCATCATCTATGGTGTGAGGACTAAACAGATCTGGGACCGGATGCTACATTTCTTTTCTCACAAAGGCACCTAAGTTTTTCTCCAGTGCTCTGGCTCACAGACCATGGTTTGTGCAAAGCTGGCTGGAGAGATGGTGCTCGGCCCTGTTCACTGAGTGGGTCAGTCAGAGAGTCACTAAATCCTGTCCTGATTTTACTGTGCTCTATTAATGAGAAAACTGGTGAATTGGTTTGGGTGGAAATCGTTAACACTTAGGGGCTATGTCTAGACTGGCCCCTAACTCCGGAAAAGTCATGCAAAGCAGGTAAGTCAGAATAGGGAAAACCACGGGGGATTTAAATATCCCCCGTGGGATTTAAATAAACATGTCCGCCGCTTTTTTCCGGCTTGGGGAAAAGCCAGAAAAAAGCGTCTAGACTGGCGCGATCCTCCGGAATGAAGCCCTTTTCTGGAGGATCTCTTATTCCTACTTGAAAGGAATAAGAGATCCTCCGGAAAAGGGCTTTATTCCGGAGGATCGCGCCAGTCTAGACGCTTTTTTCCGGCTTTTTCCCAAGCCAGAAAAAAATCGGCAGACATGTTCATTTAAATCCCGCGGGGGATATTTAAATCCCCCACGGATTTCCCTATTCTGACTTACCTGCTTTCCATGACTTTTCCGGAATTAGGGGCCAGTCTAGACGTAGCCAGGGTGTCTAAGTTTCTAATTCTGGTAAATTTCTCCCTGCCTCCCTGACTTTTCCTTCAAACCTGGTCCCAACACCACTTTATTCCCATGAGTCCCATTCCATTCTTCATTGCATCCCCCAGGTCCCCATCTTTGTTCTGACACTTTCCTCAAAGACCCAGCACTTTCACTGGTTCCTCTGCTTCCCTTCTTCTTATCCCTCTCTGGAATATGCTGACCTTTGTCCTCACCAGTTGGGTTCCCTCTGGACCAGGGTTGGGCCAGGAGCTGCGACAGACTGACAAGTAGTCTGTTGTAAGGATACAGCTCTTGGGTGAGCAGGACAGCCAGGAGTGGGAGTGAAATCATGGAAATTTGGCTTCAAATGATGTGGAAGAGGTTCTGGCTGTGTCTGTGATCACTGTGATTGGAAAAACAGAGACTGGTTTTGTGTGCCTTGTTCACTGGTCCATGTGAAGGCGAATGTATTTTAACCTGAGTGCGATGTCTGTCTGGTTTGCAGACTTTCAGTGGATTTTCATTATCGATAGTCATACTGTGCCTGGTACACAGGGGTCGGCACTCAAACATTCCAGCGCTGATCTAGATTCACTTGCTGTACTCTCATGTTCCAATTTGAACTTTTCACTCCTCTCTGTATCACTGGTTAAAGGAACTGTTGTTTTATTTTTCAGATATCCTGTTTTGAGCAACAATTCCATTTCCGGGTGTTGACAATGATGCTACTTATGGGACTGACACCTGTTACATTTTTTAAAATGAGTAATAAATCCAATATAGACAGGATTGCTGTATTGTGACAATTGAAAACCATGCACTGGACCTAATTCCCTAACTGTTGGTGACTGCCAACCTTGTAGTGAGCTGGAGTGGCTTCCCACTTATGAAGAGAGAAAACAGGCTCTAATGCACAATATTTGGTGAAAAATGTGGGCAGCGTATCAACCCCTGCAGTAATGGATCCTGAGCACACCGCAATTGAAGTGTTCCTAGTCAAAGATATGGAGCTTAGGACCAGGCAGGTTAACCCACAGGGGAGATGTGAAGCCACTCCTTCCCGTTGCCCATACGGTTTTCCAAGATTAGACCTCTTAAAGGACACTTATCCTTCAAGTGGGACAAAGCACTGGATGGGGAGGGAGGCTGTATCAGTCAGCAACCCTCTTAATCCCCTATCTTATGGGAGCATACCATATGGTCTATGCATGTCTCCTAATTGTCGTAAGATGAGGGCCTGAAACATAAGCTCATGTATCACAAGGTTGGTGTAGATAGCAATTGTCAATAATTTGATAATATAAAACAAAGTGATGCTGTGAGCAAGAGGTAGGCTGCCGTTCACAAAGGTTGGCAAGAACAGGGCGGGTATTTTAGAAACATTTATTCCTAAGAGGCACTAGTCCCCGGCTGTGAGAATAGAATCATAGAATACTAGGACTAAAAGGGATCTCGAGAGATCATCGAGTTCAGCCCCCTGCCCTCATGGCAGGACCAAATACTGTTTAGACCATCCCTGATAGACATTTATCTAACCTACTCTTAAATATCTCCAGAGATGGAGATTCCATAATGTTTAACTACCCTGACAGTTAGGAACTTTTTCCTAATGTCCAATTTAAACCTCCCTTGCTGAAGTTTAAGCCCATTGCTTCTTGTTCCATCCTCAGAGGCCAAGATGAACAAGTTTTCTCCCTCCTCCTTATGGCACCCTTTTAGATACCTGAAAACGGCTATCATGTCCCCCCTCAATCTTCTCTTTTCTAAACTAAACAAACCCAGTTCTTTCAGCCTTCCTTCATAGGTCATGTTCTCTAGACCTTTAATCATACTTGTCACTCTTCTCTGGACCCACTCCAATTTCTCCACATTCTTGTTGAAATGCGGTGCCCAGAACTGGACACAATACTCCAACTGAGGCCTAACTAGTGCAGAGTAGAGTCAAAGAATGACTTCTCATGTCTTGCTTACAACACACCTGTAAATGCATCCCAGAAATATGTTTGCTTTTTTTTGCAACAGCATCATACTGCTGACTCATATTCAGCTTGTGGTCCACTATGACCCCTAGATCCCTTTCTGCCGTGCTCCTTCCCAGGCAGTCGCTTCCCATTCTGTATGTATGAAACTGATTGTTCCTCCCTAAGTGGAGCACTTTGCATTTGTCTTTATTAAACTTCATCCTGTTTACCTCAGACCATTTCTCCAATTTGTCTGGATCATTTTGAATTATGACCCTATCCTGCAGATTAGTCGCAACCCCTCCCATCTTGATATCATCTGCAAATTTAGAAGTGTTCTTTCCATACCAGTATATAAATCATTGATGAAGATATTGAACAGAGCCAGTCCCAAAACAGACCCCTGCGGAACCCCACTAGTTATACCTTTCCAGCAGGATTGTGAAACATTAATAACTACTCTCTGAGTACGGTTATCCAGCCAGTTATTCACCCACCTTATAGTAGCCCCATCTAAGTTGTATTTACCTAGTTTATTGATAAGAATATCATGCAAGACCGCATCAAATGACTTACTAATGTATACCACATCCACCCCTTCTCCCTCATCCACAAGACTCGTTATCCTGTCAAAGAAAGCTATTAGATCGGTTTGACATGATTTGTTCTTTACAACTTCTTGCTGGCTGTTCCCTATCATCTTCTCATCTTCCAAGCGTTTACAGATGATTTCCTTAATTACTTGCTCCATTATCTTCCCTGGCACAGAAGTTAAACTAACTGGTCTGTAGTTTCCTGGGTTGTTCTTATTTCCCTTTTTATAGATGGGCAGAATATTTGCCCTTTTCCAGTCCTCTGGAATCTCTCCTGTCTCCCATGATTTTCCAAAGATGATAGCTAGAGGCTTAGATACCTCCTCTATCAGCTCCTTGAGTATTCTAGGTGATTTTCAACTTGTTCTTTTTTATTTTATCTTCTAAACCTACCCCCTTCCCTGTAGCATTCCCTATGTTAGGCATTCCTACAGACTTCTCGGTGAAGACAGAAACAAAGAAGTCATTAAGCATCTCTGCCATTTCCAAGTTTCCTGTTACTGTTTCTCCCTCTTCACTGACCAGTGGGCCTACCCTGTCCTTGGTCTTCCTCTTGCTTCTAATGTATTTATAAAAAGTCTTCTTGTTTCCCTTTATTCCCGTAGCTAGTTTGATCTCATTTTGTGCCTTTGCCTTTCTAATCTTGCCCCTGCATTCCTGTATTGTTTACCTATAGTCATTCTTTTTAATTTGTCCTACTTTCCATTTTTTATATGACTCCTTTTTTATTTTGAGATCGTGCAAGATCTTGTGGTTAAGCCAAGGCGGTCTTTTGCCATATTTTCTATCTTTCCGATGCAGTGGAATAGCTTCCTTTTGGGCCCTTAATAATGTCCCTTTGAAAAACTGCCAACTCTCTTCAGTTGTTTTTCCCTTCTGCCTTGCCTCCCATGGGACCTGACCTACAAGCTCTCTGAGCTTACCAAAATCCGCCTTCCTGAAATCCATTGTCTCTATTTTGCTCTTCTCCCTTCTACCCTTCCTTAGAAATGTGAACTCTATGATTTCATGATCACTTTCACCCAAGCTGCCTTCCACTTTCAAATTCTCAACCAGTTCCTCCCTATTTATTATGATCAAATCTAGAACAGCTTCCCCCATGGTTGTTTTTTCCATCTTTTGAAATAAAAGTTGTCTCCAATGCTGTCCAAGAACGTATTGGATACTCTGTGCCCCGCTGTGTTATTTTCCCAACATATATCTGGATAGTTGAAGTCCCCCATCACCACCAAATCTTGGGTTTTGGATGATTTTGTTAGTTGTTTAAAAAAAGCCTCATCCACTTTTTCCACCTGGGTAGGTGGCGTGTAATAGACTCCTAGAATGAAATCACCCTTGTTTTTAATCCTTTTTAGCCTAACCCTTTTAGCATATTCCAGGGGGGTTCGACAGAGGGATGCAAAACAAGAACATCCAAATTGCTAATGAAGCCGGGATTTAAATATCCCACACCTCATTAGCATAAAAATGGCTGCCAGTTTTTTTGAAATGGAGTTGTTTCCAAAAAGAAGGCAGTCTAGACACAGATCTGTCAACAATAAACCCTTTTTCGACAGATCCTGTATTCCTCAAAAAATGAGGTTTACAGGATCTGTCAAAAAAGGGTTTACTTTTGACAGATCCGCGTCTAGACTGCCGTTTTTTTTTTAAACTTGGTTTCAATAAAAAGTGGCAGTCATGTTTATGCTAATGAGGCATGGGATATTTAAATCCTGGCTTCATTAGCAATTTCGACGTGCTTGATTTTCATCTCTCTGTCAACAGAGAGGTGTAGTCTAGACACACCCTAAGAAACATCTTGGTACCAACACCCTGCTCCCCAGATAACAGGAACAAACAGATCAAGATTCAGGACAGGGTCTAAACTGATGGCATGATAGTGGTCAAACCCCCATGTAAAAGTTAAAGGGTAGATCTAGGTAATGTCAGAGGATGCCAATTTGATACATCAGGAGTGATGTGTAACTTGTTGGTACCTGTGCATAAAAGTGTACCCCCAAAGAGTTGTTTTTGTCAAGCGAAGGGGGCAATGTCGCATTCCTGGCCCTGACTCAGCTTTGTCCATTGTTGGGATAAATATACATAGGTTGTTCAGTAGAATCCATTGACAATTATTATTGTACTTTGAAAATAAACCTGGCTGGGCACCTTAAATCCTTCTTTGGTTTTGTGGTCTTTGGGAGCTCTCTCGGCATCTGCTCTGTTGGCTATTTGTGCATGCCAACAGGACACGCAAAGGAGTACACACACACACACACACACAAGTGGTTATCATCATTAATGGAGCAGGAGACCTGTCGGGACACCACACCAGCGAATCCTGATTACTACACCAATCGCCAAGGCATGATGTTACAGTGGTGAAAAGGCAGCCATTTTAGATACTTTAGCCACCACATTGAAAAACTTCTGCCAGTGATTATAGGCTAAAAGCTACCTACCCGGAGAAGGGCTACAGGTGGTAGCTTATCCCAAGAAGAAATGCTGGGTTTTTCTGTATACTCATCCAAGTGCCCACCGGCCGGGGCAGGGCTGGAAAGTCTGACTCAGTCTGGCACATCCGATTCCAACTCCCCCTCAGAGTACGTCTAGACTACAGGCTTCTGTCAACGAAGATTGTCTAGTCTATATCCACTTCTGTTGACAAAGCAAGCCGCTTTGTCGACATGACAGTGCAGATGCAAAGGAGAGCGTAGATGCAATAACGCCTTCAGTCGACAGAACACTGTCAACACAAGGAGTTATTCCTCACAGAATGAGGTTTACCGCTGTCGACAAAACTGCTGAGTTCTGTCAACGTTATGTCAACAGAACTCTGCGGTAGTGTAGACACAGGTATAGTTTAGTCAACAAAAGTCCACGTTTGTCGACAAAACCCTGTAATCTAGACACACCCTAAGAGGAAATGAACCGAGAGGGAAAGAACAAACCCAATGCCGATACTAATCCGGACTCTGTCCTACCTATAAGGTGCCCTTGTTCTAGGGTAGCATGGCAGGGAGGGTGAGGCCTCTGTCCCAGGACAGGCTCCAGCTGCCGTCTATCCACAGGAACGCTCTGTTAGGTTGCATTTTCCAACTCTTTTCCCCAGAGTGAGCCCAGAGAGTGTGCTATGTGGGCAGGGTCCCTCTTCCAGCCTTTCCCCTGCCTCCCACCCAATGAACAGTCCCTACCAGAGTAGGAGTCCATTTCCCTCTTGGCGTGACAAGAGAGATCATAGTTATAGCAGGGAACCTAACAATAGAATAGGGGGATGTTCCTTGTGAGTTCCCTTTGCGAGGTGTTTGGAAGATCATTTGGTGAAAGTTTCGGAACAGTATGATCAGAGTTACTGATCTCTGGGTCCTTTTTGACATCTGTCCATCTACGCATTGCTCCTGGGCATGCACAGGGTAGCCCATTGTATGGGCACGTAAGAATTGCCCCTCGTTTCCTTACTAATCAACTGTAATATTGAAATATACACAAATACACAGAGCAGCCAATTCCTCTCTGACTCAGCCCAAGAGTTCTCCTCTCCCCGCGGGAAGGTCCTTTAATTGTTGTTTACTCCTGAAGGTGGATTAATAGCCCAGAATCCCAGACACGCCATTCTCCTGCCGTTTTTCCATCCAGATACTCGCTTCTCCACCCGGGGCTGAGGTTATCCACTGGGACTGCCCGGAGCTATATAATTAACAGTGCCCAGCCCGGTGCCGGCTCTCGGCGTGGGAGGCTGCTGCAGATGCTGAGGTGAGAGACGCTGTTGCTGGAGGGGGACTCCCAGGGAGGACACGTCCCTCTCAGCACTCACAGGGACCATCTCAGGTGAAGCCCTTACCTGGTAGGAAAACTCAGTGCACCTTGTGCGTGAGGGGACATGGTCCTTTTCCGCTCTGCACGGCCATGAAATATCTCCATGCCCTTGCCGCAGGGGGTGAGTTTGTGTGAGTACCATGGGGCAGAAGGTCAATTTTTGCCGTATACCCCACCCGCCTGGCTGCCGTCCTCCAGCCATGAGGCGGCTGCATTTCAGTGGCACAGTGGAGAACAGCTGTACATTGCCAGGCCACTCGATTCGGCCTTGGCCGGTACTTTGCTCAGGCCCCTCTGAGGCAGAATTAGCGTTTTCATAGAATCATAGACTCCGAGGCCTGGAAGAGTTTTCTGTTGTTTGAAGTGTGTGATCCACTTTGCTCGGCCTGTTCTCACCCACAACAACTTCAGTCCTACTGCTTGTACTTAAGACGAGCACTTTCATTTACTGTCAAGCCCAGTGTAAATAATTGTTATCTGGTGGAGCAACCAGTGTGCACATTCCCTGTTCTCTGTTAAAGGGGGCTCACCCAAATAATTCATTGGGGGGTCTGATCCCATTTGGGAATGGTACTTCAGGAATCTGGGCCCCAAACTGCATTTTTCTGGGCCTGAAGAGGTTCAGTGTCTGTACTTCTCTGTAGTGCGGGAGGGGAGGAGGTATCTCTTCTCCATGTCTTGCCTGGAGGAGACCCGGGATCTGGCGGAAGAGGACTGAGCGGTGAGAAGCCAGAGAGCAGGAAGGCGAGTGGCAGTGGCCATGTCAGCACCCAGGAAGCATCCCCAAGGGTTTTCTGTGACCTCACCCCCATCACACAGACTTTCTGCTTTAAAGCAGGATGGTGCTGGGGTTCTGCCCTGGAGTAATTACAGGAAACTTCTAGGCTGGGCAGGGCCTCGTTTTCCCCAGGTCGTGTGAGAAGACAACTGACCTGTTTTGCCCCAACCCTTCCTGGTGAGGATGGGGTGGTGGCTCCATGCTTATATTCTTACCCAGCTGGCTGGAGAAATATCACCATGAATGCCAGGTAGCTTTGTTCCCACCGATCCCATTGGCTGGGAATTGTGGCCAATAGGAGCTGAGGAAGGGTGCCTACAGGTGAGTGCAGGGCAACACGGAGCCACCTGGTCCCCCTCAACCAAAGGGGAATTGTCCCAGGTAAGTGCCTTTTACCCGAAACCTCTTCTCCAGCCCCCAGCTACTTGCACCAACCTTGCTCCCTCCTAGACCCCAAACTCCAACCCTGAGCCCACTCCTGCACCCTAACTCCTGCCCAGGCCCTGCACCCACATCCCAAGTTCCTGCCCTGAGCCCACTGCCACGTTCCAATCCCCCCAGCCCAAACCTAACCCCTCCTGAACCCAGACACCTCATTACCAGATCCATCACTACTAGCCAGAGCCCTTGTCCCCCAACCCTGAAGCAACACCAGATGCCCCAGAGGGAGCGAACACAACAGGTAATCCTCATGTGATCCCTCCCCTGTCATCCGTTTCCAGACAGACAGAGGCTGGGGACACCATTCCTACCCATTCTGGCTAATAGCCATTGATGGACCTAACCTACATAAATCTATCTAGCTCTTTTTTGAACCCTGTTAGAGTCCTAGCCTTCACCACATCCTCCTGCGAGGAGTTCCACAGGTTCACTGTGCTATGAGTGAAGAAAAACTTCCCTTTGTTTGTTTTAAACCTGCTGCCTATTCATTTCATTTGGTGGCCCCTAGTTCTTATATTGAGGGAATAAGTAAAAAACTTTTCCTATTCACTTTTTCCACACCAGTCATGATTTTATAAACCTCTATCATATCCCCCCTTAGTCTCCTCCCTTGAAAAGTCCAAGTGTTTTTAATCTCTCTACGTATAGGACACATTCCAAACCCCTAATCTTTTTTTAAATCCTTTTCTGAACCTTTTCCAATGCCAAGAGATGAGGCAACCACATCTGTATGCAGTATTCAGATGTGGGCATACAATGGTTTTCTATAGAGACAATACGTTGTTCTCTGTCTTATTCTCTATCCATTTTTTTTAGTGATTCCTAACATTCAATTTGATTTTTTCACTGCTGTTGCACATTGAGTGGATGTTTTCAGAGAACTATCCACAATGACTCCAAGAGCTCTTCCTTGAGTACTTGTAGCTAAATTAGTCCCCATCATATTGTATGTATAATTGGGGTTATTTTTTCCAATGTGTGTTACTTTACATTGATCAACATTAAATTTTATTTGCCATTTTGTTGCCCAATCACTTAGTTTGGTGAGGTCTGTTTGACATTCTTCACAGTTTCCTTTGTTCTTAACTGTGTTGAGCAGTTTGGTATCATCTGCAAATCTGTACGCGTAGTGAAGAAAAACTTCCTTTTGTGTGTTTGAAACCTGCTGCCTGTTAATTTCATTTGGTGACCTCTAGTTCTTCCATTGTGGAAATAAGTAAAAAACTTTTCCGTCTTCACATTTTGCACACCAGTCATGATTGTATAGACCTCTATCACATCCCCCTTTAGCCTTCTTTTTTCTAAACTGAACAGTCCATGTCTTTTTAATCTCTATTTATATGGAACCCTTTCCAAAACCCTAATAATTTTTGTTGCCATTTTCTGAACTTTTTCCAATTCCAATATATCTTTTGAGATGAGGCCACCACATCTGTATTCAGTATTCAAGGTGTGGGCATACTATGGTTTTATATCGAGGCAATACGATATTTTCTATCTTATTCTTGGTCCCTTTTTTAATGATTCCTACCATTCTATTTGCCATTTTTGAGTGCCGCTGCACACTGATAGGATGTTTTCAATGGGTTAGGGTTAGGGTAGCAGGTTTAAAACTAATAAAAGGAAGTTCTTCTTCACACAGCGTGTTGTCAACCTGTGGAACTCCTTGCCGGAGGAGGCTTTGAAGGCTAAGACTATAATAGAGTTTAAAGAGAAGCTGGATAAATTCATGGAGGTTAGGTCCATAAAAGGCTATTAGCCAGGGGATAAAATGGTGTCCTGGGCCTCTGTTTGTCAGAGGCTGGAGAGGGATGGCAGGAGACAAATCGCTTGATCATTGTCTTTGGTCCACCCTCTCTGGGGCACCTGGTGCTGGCCACTGTCGGTAAACAGGATACTGGGCTAGATGGACCTTTGGTCTGACCCAGTACGGCCGTTCTTATGTTCTTATGTTCTAACTATCCACAAGACTCCAAGATATTTCTCTTGAGTAGTTGTAGCTAAATTAGTCCCCACTTTTTCCCACGGAAGATCATGATATAATCTACACGTTTTGTTAGTGTTTAAGGTGCTTCTAGTATATTTGTTGTTTTTTAAGTTTTTCTAGAAGATTCGTAAGGCATGATTTCCCTTTGCAGAAACCTTGTTGACTTCCCCCAATAAATTGTGTTCTTCTATTTGTTTGACAATTGTATTCTTTGCTATAGTTTCAACTAAGTTGCCCGGTACTGATGTTAGACTTACCGGTCTGTAACTGCCAGCATGACCTCTGAAGCTCTTTTTAAATATTGGCATCATGTTAGCTATCTTCCAGACATTCAGGGTCCATCTAAACTACATGGCTCTGTCAAAGGAGACATGTAGATTAGTTTACTCGGCAAAGGGAAATGAAGCCGCGATTTAAATAATCACGGCTTCATTTAAATCAAAATGGCCACTGCACTGTGCCGATCAGCTGATTGTTGGCTCAGCACGGCAGTCTAGACGGGGATCTGCCAACCCCAGAACTCTTCGTTGGCAGATCCTTTATGCCCTGTGAAACGACGACAGAGCCATGTAGTTTAGACACTCCCCAGGAATGGAAACACAGTTAATGCTTCCACAATTTCCCATTTGAGTTCTTTCAGAACTCTTAAGTGAATAACATCTGGTCCCAGGGAGTCGTCACTGTTAAGTTTATCACTTTGTTCCAAAACTGCCTCTAATGACACCTCAATCTGGGACAATTCCTCAGATTTGTCACCTAAAAAGAATGGCTCGGGTTTGGGAATCTCCCCAGTATCCTCAGCTGTGAAGACTGAAGATAAGAATTCATTTCATTTCTCCGCAATGGCTTTATCCTCTTTGAGGGCTTCTTTAGTATCTCAATCGTCCAAGGGCCCCGCTGGTTGTTTAGCAGTTTCGTGATTCTAATGAACTTAAAAAAAAAACCATTTTGCTGTTAGTTTTTGAGTTTGGGGCTAGCTGTTCTTCAAACTCCTTCCTGGCTTTTCTTATTATGTTTTTACATCTAATTTGACAAAGTTTATGTTCCTTTCTATTTTCCTCACTAGGGTTTAACTTCCACTTTTTAAAAGATGTCTTTTTATCTGTCACTGCTTCTTTTACTTGGTTGTTAATCCATGGTGGCTCTTTTTTGGTTCTCTTAAGGCTAGATCTAGACTGCAAGCCTCTTTCAAAAGAGGCTTTTGTCATGGCTCCTTCCCCACTCTGGCATGATAAATGCAGAAGTGGGGGCCAGCAAGTGTACCCCAAAGCCTTATCTACCAGGCTTTGGTATAAAACTTCCCCCAAGATCTTAAAAACCTAGATCTTGGGAATAAAACTTCCGCTGCCACCACCCAAATGTTGCTAAAGAAACCAGGGGAAAGATCATTTGGGAAATCTTCCCCCTAAAACAAAAATCAGGGCACACCATTAACCACTGCCAGGTTAATAAAAGAAAAGAAAGAACTTTTATTATTACAACAATAGTCTGGTTGCAAGTATAATAACTAGAGAGGAAGGTAACAAAATATACTCATGGAGAAACTCCATGGGCCTAGAACTTAGTTACAAAGAAAAGCCAAAACATCTTTTAAGCAGTGCCAGATCTCAGATCCCATACCCAATCCATAACACAATAAAACCTAACGAAACTACCTAAACTTTACCCTACTTACAGAAAATGAAGAATGATGTCTTGGAGAGAGAGAGAGACATGCTTGTCCCTCTCTGTAGCTGCAGAGAACTCTCTGAGAGACAAAAGGGAGAAAAGAAAAAAAAAACCCAAATTCCTTTGTCCCAGTTTGAAAAGTCCCATCTACATTCCTATTGGTCACTCCACCTGGCTAGGTGTAGTTAACCCCTTAATCCCCAGGCTGCTGGCTAACCCTCATAATCATGACAGCTTTTTTGAAAGATACTTTCGAAAAAGCCTCTTTTGAAAAAGAGCTTCTAGACCTTAACCAGTACTTTCAAAAAAGCAATCCGTTTTTTTGAAAGAGAGCACCCAGGCAGTCTGGATGCTCTCTTTCGAAAAAGCACAGTTTGCATTACATAGCGCCTTTTTTCGAAAGAGCACTTTCAAAAAAAGGCGTTATTCCTCGTAAAATGAGGTTTACCGTGGTTGAAAAAACTGCCGTGTTCTTTTGTTTTCTTTCAAAAGAACATGGCAGCAGTCTAGACGCAGGTCAAGTTTTTTCGAAAAAATGCCACTTTTTTGAAAAAAGCCTGCAGTCTAAGACACACCCTTACCTGTGTTTTCTATTTTGTGGTATACATTTATATTGGGCCTCTATTATGGTCGCGGTGAATAATTTCCATGGAACGTGCAGATATTTTTCTTTTGTCACTGTACCTTTTAATTTCTGTTTAACTAACTTCCTCTTTTTTGTGTAGTTCCCCTTTCTGAAATGAAATGCCCCAGTGTTGGGCTGCTAGGGTGTTTTTCCCAAACAGGGATGTTAATTTTATTAGTTTATGGTCTATAATTCCAAGTGGTCCAGTTATAGTTACCTCTTGGATCAGCTCCTGTGCTCCACTTAGGACTAAATCGAAAACTGCCTCTCCCTTTGTGGGTTCCAGAACCCACCGTTCCAAGAAGCAGTCATTTAAGGAATTTTATCTCTGCCTCCCATCCTGAGGTGATGTATACACAGTCAATATGGGGATAATTGAAATCCCCCACTATTAAAATTATGTTTCTATTCAGGTATTTGTACTGTGACCGTAGACCGTGGGCCTACATAGCAAATCGGGGGACGTACGGTGCATCCAGGAGACACCGTTCTGCCACAGAGTTGGAGACCTTCTCCCCCACAAAATGTCAGGTTCCAACACAACCTACTTCACCAACCCCTCCACCTTCATCCTGCTGGGCATTCCTGGCCTGGAGACAGCCCATATCTGGATCTCCATCCCCTTCTGCATCATGTACATCATAGCCCTCTTGGGAAACTTCATTATCCTCTTCATTGTGAAAACGGAGCCGAGTTTGCATGAACCCATGTACTATTTCCTCTGCATGCTGGCCACCACCGACCTAGTTCTGTTTACAACCATCCTGCCGAAAATGCTGAGCATCTTCTGGTTCAATTCCAGGGAGATTGATTTCAATGGCTGCCTCACCCAGCTGTACTTCATTCATGGTTTCTCAGTCATGGAATCTGGGATCTTTGTGGCCATGGCGTTGGATCGGTACGTGGCCATCTGCCATCCCCTGAGACATTCCACCATCCTGACAAACCCTGTGGTGGCCAAGATCGGCCTGGCCATACTGCTGCGTGGCTGCATACTCGCACTGCCCTATCCCTTCCTGGTGAGGCACTGGCCGTATTGCAGAACCAACATCATCCCCCACACGCACTGTGAGCACATCTATGTGGTGAAGCTGGCCTGCGCCGACATCCAGGTCAGTAGTAACTACGGCCTCTTTGTGGTATCTTCAGTGACCAGCATGGACATGTTTTTAATCATTTCATCCTATATCCAGATCCTCAGGGCCATCTTCCGCCTTCCTACAAAGGATGCCCGGCTCAAGACCTTTGGGACCTGTATCTCCCACCTCTGCACCATCTTAGCCTTTTACCTGCCAACCATCTTCTCCTCTATCACCTTTCGTTTTGTCAACAATGTGGCCCTACATTCCCGTGTTCTGATTGGTAATATCTACCTCCTGGGGCCCCCTATGCTAAATCCTATCATCTACGGGGTGAGAACCAAACAGATCCGGGACAGGCTGCTCCGGCTTTTTACTCATAAAGGAACTTCGTAATTTTTTTGTCCTGGTACTTTGGCTCTCAGACTGAGCTCTATTCTGGGGTGACTGGCAGCATGGTGCTGGGCCAGAGCACCTGGATCATTCAGTGGGCAGTCAAAGAAATATGAAATCCTTGTCTTATCTCACTGGGCTGTGCCGGAGGGACAAACCTGGGAATTCATCTATGCGCAACTCAATCACTCCTTGGGTTTCCATCTCTCCAACTGGTGGTAGCTGGACACCAGAGGGCCACACTTCTTCCCCTCATGAGCAAGTCTATGCTCCCTGTCTTTCTTCAAGGTCCAACACATATTTGTTCCTCTTTCCTGTGGGCCCAGCCCAGTTTTAATTTAATTAATGGAGATTGCCTATCTCAGACAGCCTGGTGGGAGGGATAGCTCAGTGGTTTGAGCATTGGCCTGCTAAACCCAGGGTTGTGAGTTCAATCCTTGTGGAGGCTGTTTAGGGATTTGGGGCAAAAATTCATCAGGGATGGTACCTGGTCCTGCTGTGAAGGCAGGGGACTGGACTTGATGGCCTTTGAAGGTCCCTTCCAGTTCTAGGAGATAGGCAATCTCCATTATTTAAAAAAAAAAAAAAAAAAAATCTCCTAGAACTGGAAGGGACCTTCAAAGGCCATCGAGTCCAGTCCCCTGCCTTTACAGCAGGACCAAGTACCATCCCCTAATGGCCTCCCCTAATGGCCTCCTCAAGGATTGAACTCACAACCCTGGGTTTAGTAGGCCAATGCTCAAACCACCTCCCCCACAATTTTGTACCTCTTCCCCCGAGACCTCAGCCATGGTATTGACCACTCTCCTCTCCTCCTCTGCCCCATCAAGCACTGGATCATCTCCAAATTCCTCCCCCTGACCTGGGCTCCCTCCTCTCCTGGGCAGGGACAGAAGCTGATGAAGCCTGATAAGGAGCCAGTGTCCTGGAAGCAGAGGGCCCTGACTCTCCTGGGTTAATGAACTTCTGTGCCTGGCAGGAACCAGAAACTGCCAGGTTCCCTTTTTGACCAGACTTGTATGTGGAAAAGCAGATTCCTGGCAACCCCACCTGGCCCACAAACACATAAGCTAAAAACCAGGCTGTCTGAGTAAAACCCTAGCTGGTGGGAACCCCATTAACTCATGTGCAATTGCATCTGTAACATTCTCTTATGTTTCTTATCTTTGGAGGTAGGGGGCGACCATCTTAAAATTGGTCACTAATGACCGCAGGCACCTGAGGAAATCTCACCCAGAGGAAAGAAAGGGGGAACGGCATGTGCGAGAAAACTCGTTTTCTCCAGAATCTCTGCCAAGGGGTATCATTGCCCTGCTCAAGCTCTTGTAGCTCCGCCCCTATCACCTGCTGTCCTCCCTGTGATGGACAGGAGGAGGCTGGCCAGCATCCAGTGACTAAGGGGTTAATCTCACGTAGCTAGCAAGGATGTTGGCAAGGATCCAGAAGAACCAATAGGAACAGAGTACTGAAATCTGAATTGTGTAAGATACCTTGCCTGATTTCTTTATGTTGGAGAGTGAAACCAAGAGTGGAAAGACACAGAATGATTTTAACCCAGTCTGGACTGCCATGCCTCCAAGGAAAAGTGTATCCAGTCAGGATCAGGGTTTTTTTTTCTATATTTTTGTGGTTTGGTTCGAACTGCTCTGTGTGAATCCATGCTTCGCCTCCCATAGTCACCATCTAAGAGTTGTGCCCAGAGATTTTCTCTGGCTGTGTCTAGAATTAGACACATCGCAATTGCAAATGAAGCGGGGATTTAAATCCCCCCTGCTTCATTTGCATAAACATGGCTGCTGCTTTTTTCTGGCTCGGAGCTTTTCCGGAAAAAAGCACCAATCTAGACGTGGATCTTTCGGAAAATAAAACCTTTTCCGAAAGATCCCTTATTCCTCTTAAAATGGAATAAGGAATAAGGGATCTTTTGGAAAAGGCTTTATTTTCCGAAATATCCACGTCTACGCTGGTGCTTTTTTCCGGCAAAGCTCCGAGCCAGAAAAAAGCGGCAGCCATGTTTATGCAAATAAAGCGGGGGGGATTTAAATCCCCGCTTCATTTGCAATTGTGACGTGTCTCATTTGCATCCCTTTTACGGAAAAGGGATGCAGTCTAGACACAGCCTCTGTGTTTTAATGTGTTTTACTTAGTTGTTCTGTGTCATGATCATGAGGGTTAGTCAGCCGCCTGGGGATTAAGGGGTTAACTACACCTAACTCAGGTAGAGTTAGCCAATAGGAATGTAGGTAGGAATCTCAACGTGGGATGAAGGAATTTTTGGGTTTTCCTTTTTTTCTGAGCGTTCCCTCCGGCGACTGAGGGAGACAGACATGACTTTCTCTCCAAGAAACAATTCTTCACTTTCTGTAAGTAGGGTAAAGTTTAGATAAATCCTTTCGGTTTTATTATTTTATGATTTGGGAAATGAGAGCTGATGTTTTGGCTTTCTTTTGCAACTAAAAGACCATGAAATTTCTCCATGAGTTTGTTATTTTGTTACTTTTCCATCTAGTCATTATACTTGTAACAGGAATATTGTGGTGAGAATAAAAGTTCTTTCTCTTTTCTTTTATTAACCTGGTATTGGCTAATTGTTGTGTCCTGGTTTGTACGTTAGGGCTCAGATTTCCCGAGTGATTTCACATCAATACTTGGGTGGTGGCAGAAGAGATTTTATCCCCCCAAATCTAGGGTTTTAAGATTTTGGGGGGAAGTTTTATACCAAAGCCTGGTAGATAAGGTTTTGGGGTACATTTGCTGGCCCCCCACTTATGCATTTAGGGTACGTCTAGACTACATGGCTCCGTCTACGGAACCATGTAGATTTGTTTGTTCGGCAAAGGGAAATGAAGCCGCAATTTAAATGCAGGCAGTCCCTGGGTTACATGGATCCGACTTACATCGGATCCCTACTTACAAACGGGGTGAGGCAACCCCGCACCAGCTGCTTCCCCCCAGCAGACCAGGGAGACGCGAAGCGGCTTTTCTCAGCAGACACCTCAGCTTGAGAATAAAGGACTGAGGGAAGTGAGGTGTGGGAGAATAAAACTGAGCTCTGGAGAAATGTTTGGCTAGAGTTTCCCCTACAATATGTACCAGTTCCGATTTACATACAAATTCAACTTAAGAACAAACCTACAGTCCCTATCTTGTACGTAACCCGGGGACTTCCTGCAATCGCGGCTTCATTTAAATTTAAATGGCTGCCGGGCTGAGCTAACAAACAGCTGATCAGCTGTTTGTCAGCTCAGCGCGCTAGTCTGGACGCTCCCCTGTCAACATGAAAGCCTTTTATTGACCTCCCCGGTAAACCTCATCCTACGAGGCATAACGGGGAGGTCGATAAAGGGCTTTAAGGTCGGCACGGGAGCGTCCAGACTAGCGCGCTGAGCCGACAAACAGCTGATCAGCTGTTTGTCAGCTCAGCCCAGCAGCCATTTAAATTTAAATGAAGCTGCGATTATTTAAATCATGGCTTCATTTCCCTCTGCCGACCAGCCTAATCTACATGGCTCCATCGCCGGAGCCATGTAGTTTAGACACACCCTCATTGTGCCAGAGTGGGAAAGGAGCCATGACACTCTGTATCACCTAGCAATCAAGTTTGCTTTCTCAAGTGTAGCTTCTGTTCTGTTAATAAAAATCACTTTTTAAAGTGATGATTTGATTCGTGTGTTTTGGATGCTGCAAACTAAGAGGTCAGTTACCAGAGATGGCAGCTTGTTTTCCTCTTTGTTTGTTTTCCAAGCACTCTTGCGGTAAAAGTGCTTCAGATGGGATTCAAGTCCCCGTCCCCCCCATTTTTGGGAGTAAATCACTTGATGGTGGCAGCTCCCCCCAAAGTCAGTACATCTGTGACTCTGTGGAGTTGTAAGCAGAGCCTGCATAGACGAGGGATTGATCATCTTTGCGGGCCCCCACCTTCTGCCCTTGGAGAGCCAACAGTGTGATGAGTCAACAGTGTGATGCTGTTGCAAAAATAGCAAATATGATTCTAGGTTGTATCAACAGGTGTGTTGTGAGCAAAACTCGTGAAGTCATTCTGCCGCTCTACTCTGCACTAGTTAGACCTCAGCTGGAGTACTGTGTCCAGTTCTGGGCGCCACATTTCAAGAAAGATGTGGAGAAATTGGAAAGGGTACAGAGAAGAGCGACAAGAATGATTAAAGGTCTAGAGAACATGACCTATGAAGCCAGGCTTCATGAACTGGGCTTGTTTAGTTTGGAAAAAAGAGGATTAAGGGGGGACGTGATAGCGGTTTTCAAATATCTAAAAGGGTGTCACAAGGAGGAAGGAGAAAATTTGTTCCTCTTGGTTTCTGAGGACAGGACAAGGAGTAATGGGCTTAAAGTGCAGCAGGGGAGGTTTAGATTGGACATTAGGAAAAAATTCCTAACTGTCAGGGTGGTCAAATATTGGAATAAATTGCCAAGGGAGGTGGTGGAATCTCCCTCTCTGGAGATATTTAAGAACAGGTTGTATAGACATCTGTCAGGGATGGTGTAGACGGAGCTTGGTCCTGCCTTGAGGGCGGGGGGCTGGACTCGATGACCTCTTGAGGTCCCTTCCAGTCCTATGATTCTATGATTCTATGAGGCAGGCACCACTTGCAGGCCTATCCATGAGCCCCCCGCCTGCTCCCCCATTCCAGTTTCTTTCCCCAGTCCTCCCCTGTTATATGACCCCTCAATAAATAGTCCTGCTTTTTTCAAGACACAAGTCTTTACTGCTTGCTCTGCAGGCGAGGGGGGAGGTGGAAAAGGAGGGCAGGGTAGGGAGGGGTGGGGGATGCAAGATACACATTGGGAATACAGGGGCTCCTTGTGGAGAGGCAAGGTGGAGATCCCCACAACTGTCCTTTCATGAAACTCTCCCTCAAGGCCTCCCTGACAAGCACAGATGCTTGTTGTGCTCTCCATATGGTGCTGGTGTCTGTCTGCTCATATGCTTTGGCGGACAGTTCAGCCTGTGCCCCCACCCTGAGGCTGTGTCTACACTAGGCCATTTATTCCGGAAAAGCAGACGCTTTTCCGGAATAACTTGCCAGCTGTCTACACTGGCCGCTTGCTTTTCCGGAAAAGCAATGACGATCTACTGTAAAATTGTCAGTGTTTTTCCGGAAAAACTATGGTGCTCCCGTTCGGGCAAAAGTCCTTTTCCGGAAAAGGGCCAGTGTAGACAGCACAGTAGTCTTTTCCGCAAAAAAACCCCGATCGCGAAAATGACGATCAGGGCTTTTTTCCGGAAAAGCATCCTGCCAATGTAGACGCGCTTTTTCCGGAAATACTTATAACGGAAAACTGTTCCGTTTTAAGCATTTCTGGAAAAGGGTGCCAGTGTAGACATAGCCTGACGGAAAAGTCTCCCCCTTGCTCTCACACAGGTTGTGGAGCACACAACAGGCTGCCACCATGAAGGGGATGTTGTGTTCACTGAGGTCCAGATGGGTGAAGAGACTCCTAAACCTACCCTTTGAACAGCCACATACACATTCCACCACCTTGTGGCCCCTGGTGTTGAAACGCTCCTTGCTGTGGTCCAAGCTGCCCATGTACAGGTTCATGAGCCAGGGGAGCAAGGGGTAGGCTGCATCGTCCAAAATGATGATGGACATGTCCACCTCCCCGACTCAGATGGTGCGGTAGGGGGAAAGTGCCAACGTGCATCTTTCAGAGCAGGCAGGAGTTCTGAAAGATGCAGGAGTCACGTGCCTTCCACAACCAGCTGATGTTGATGTTGGTGAAATGTCCTTGTGATCCATGAGGGCCTGCAGCACCATGGGGAAGTCCCCCTTCCTGCTGATAAAGTCCAAGACACAGTGATTGGGGGCCTGTCTGACTCCATTCTCTATTTCTCTCACTGCTTCTCAGTGATGGAGACTGGGATCTTCGTGGCCGTGGCTTTGGGTCACAACATGGCCATTTGCCAACCCCTGAGAAATTCTGCCATCCTGTCCTATTCTCTTCTGGGCAAGATCAGCCTGGCCGTGGCACTGAATGATAGCATCATCACCAAACGCTGTTCCTGGTGGTTTGTCTGAGTGGGGTTGGACTACAAACGTATTTCTGGGAGGCTACAGAAGTGAAGTCCTGGGGTTCACCCTCCCAGGAGTGGGGGACTCCCCCAATCCAGCTAGTTCTGGAAACCTCAGATTCACCTTGAGAGAATGGGGACGGCTCAGGCGGTAAACCTCTTTTTATGAGGAATAACGCCTTTTTTTGACAGAGTTCTGTCGAAAAAAGGTACTATTGCATCCATACTGTACTTTTTCAAAAGAAAGCATCTACACTCTCTTTCAGAACAGAACAGGCTGTAGTCAAGACGCTCTTTTTCGACAGAGGCTTTGTCAACAGTATCTTTTGAGAACGCCTCTGTTGAAAAACCCTGTATTCTAGACGTACCGTTGATATGCTCCCTGTATGGCCAGTGGAGACAGCACAGTACTGTTTTCTGCAAAAAAGCCCCGATTACGAAAATGGCCACCAGGGCTTTTTTGCGGAAAACCGCGTCTAGATTGGCCATGGATGCTTTTCCGCAAAAAGTGCGGAAAAGCATCCTGCCAATCTAGACGTGCTTTTCCGAAAATGCTTTTAACGGAAAACTTTTCCATTAAAAGCATTTCTGGAAAATCATGCCAGTGTAGACGTAGCCTATGTTTACACGTGTAATTTTTGTAACTCAGGTGATGCAAACAAGCAAGAGCACGTGATGAGCTTGAACTGAACTCAAGCTGTGTTCCCAGTCTGTAAAGAGTTCTTGCCAGTGTATAGAAGCTTAGTGGACCCTTCATATCATCCGGTTGAGGCACGTCTAGCATCTAATGCTCTCTGGTGTATGAAATGTAGGTTGTGATTTTGTTTCCTTCTCCGGTAACCATTTTGTCCTCTACACTAGTACTTCTGAGGACACAACATCCATAGTTTTGTACATAATAATTTTGTGTTGTTTGTTTTTAACCAAACAAATGTTTGTTGTTTGAAAGGCAAAGGGAATTGAACTCAGGAACAGGAGCTGGTGACTTCTTCTCTCCACATTGAGGGAGGGATGAACTGGTGTATAAACTGACTTTGCTCAGGCTTCTGACCAGACAAGATGACAAAGCTCTGGATCCTAGACTGGGGAGCTGAGGGAGTTAGTTGGAGCCTCTCTATGGCTGGTTCATGAGGGGCCAGTGAAAGCATTCGTGTACCTGTGGTTGGGTGTGTCTCTGCCCGTGTGTGGCTGGGTAAGTGGAAGACCTGGAGAGGATTGCAGCTTGTCACAGCCTCACAGTGTGAGAAATGGCTGAGATTGCTACGCCAGAGGGATCAGCTCTGTACTCCAGTTCCAGGTTGCACCCTGAGGCAGCCCATCACACCCACACAAAAAGATGCCCTGATAGGCCGGGAGTGCATTTCCCTCTTGTTATGTCCTCAGTTACTGACCGAGTGACTATTGTTACAGCAGGGAAATCAGGACTCTTAGGTTTTATTTGTCATTTACTGTGGGACCTTGGCCGAGTCAGATCTCCCCATGCCTGAGTTTGTCTAGCTGTATAATGGGCATACATCTATAGTGACTTTCCTTTGCTGGGTGTTCTCAAGATCCTTCCCTGAAAGGTGCTTACAGTATGATGAGAGATACTGATGAGGCTGATCTGTTGTCCCTTAGGCTACGTCTAGACTGCAAGCCTCTTTCGAAAAAAAGCGTCTAGACTACCATCAGTACTTTCGAAAAAGCAAGCTGCTTTTTCAAAAGAGAGCACCCAGGCAGTCTAGATGCTGAATTTCGAAAAAGCACAGTTTGCATTACATGGCGTCTTTTTTCGAAATTGCACTTTTGAAAAAAGGCGTTATTCCTCATAAAATGAGGTTTTCTGTAGTAGAAAAAAATGCCGTGTTCTTTCGATTTACTTTCGAAAGAATGCGGCAGCAGTCTAGAAACAGGGGAAGTTTTTTAGAAAAAAGGTTACTTTTTTCGAAAAAACCCTGTAGTCTAGTCACACCCTTAGTGACACCAGAAAATGTTAATTCCTCCATTGTACATTATTAAAATATGAACATATAGATCATTGTTGCAACCACTGTTCTGTGTTTGCACCAAAGCTTGTACAAGGTGGGCCAAGTGAAGTATCTATAAACGCTTATGAGTCACTGGTTCTGTTTATACTATTCTATCTGTATCTTCTTAATTTAGACATATAAGTCCTAGCTATGCACTTGTTTTTCAAATGCTTCTGGGGGACTTCAACAGGACGCTTGGACAGACTGTTGTGAAAGGACTACCAGTCAAGAAGTGAATAGAGGCACTTGATTGACAGTGGGCCTGGAGTGATGCCAATCCACATCTGGTGAGTTTTTCTGTGAATGTTCTGACCAGCATAGGAGCAGTGGTCTCCACATGTAAAAAACTGTTTCATGCATGGACAACTGACTTGCTCATGTGACAAACTCCATTCTCTACTTGTATTTTTCTGCAAAGAACAAAATAATTCCTTCCATGTGGCCTAGAAAGTATAATGGGCCCTAGAGGTTTCTTCATTTTTAACTCAGTCCGACTTCTCACCTCTAGAGGAACTTTGCTCTGAGCTGAAGCTCGAATGAAGGAGTGACAACCCATCCTAATGGTGGATGTACTCTGGTGAGTTGACTTAAGCCAGCAGTTTACTCTATCACTGCTACAAACCTTCACTAAGAACTTTGCAATAGATGTATGTATTTGATTCCTTTAATGATTGTAACTTTCTTTCTTTCTTTCTTCCTTTTAATTGTAGATTGCAAACGATTGTCCGTCAGTGTGCTTTTTGGGTAAGAGCTTTGTCATTTGGTAAGGTTATACATTGACCTGGAAATATGGCTGGTCCTTTGGGAGCAGAAGAACCTTTTCATTTGCTGGGGCTGGTTTTCACAACCTCTCCTCCGTATATGGATTGGTCCTGTTGAGGACACAGGAGTACTGTCTATTGCTTGCACGGTTTCTTGCTAGCCCATGTAGTGAATGGAAGTGCTCTTATCGACCGGTTTGCACTGTAAGTACCCTTGTCTTTAAGCAATTTGCTCTGAATAGACCCTTTGAGAAGTGTTCCCCAGACATCCTTTATTACAGTCAACTTCAGCCAGATCTCTCTTCCTACAATCTACCCAGCCATCCTGGCACTTACAGGGTCTCAGGCCCTATGGAGAGCTAATATTAACCATGGCTTCCATATCAATTAACTATATTTTTAATATATACAAGTACTCAGAGCAGCCAATTCCCCTGTGACTCAGCACGGAGCCCAAGAGTTCTCTTTTCCTCTGAGTCATCCCCTTAATTACAGTTTGCTCTTGAAGATGGGCAATTAGCATATATGCACCAACAGGCTGAGCGAGTCGCCCCCCCCCCCCCGGGATTGCACAGGGCTCTGTTATAAATGTCACGCAGCTCCCCGTGTTGGATGATACGGCAGACGCAGGGCACGTGGCTGCCTGAGGTGATTCTCAGAGAAGGCAGCTCCCTCTCAGCGCTCACAGGTACCATCTCCAGCTGAGGAGCTCCCCTGCTCAAGGAACTCAGGGCGACGTGAGTGTGAGGGGGATAGAGTCAGTCTGCGGAGCTTTCCACGCTGCACAGGCACTACACATCCCAGGGGATGTGTTTGCTTCAGTGTCATGGGACAGAACCTCACCCTGGTCCCTTCATTCCTGCCCACCCTGGCTGACGGCCTCCAGCCCCTTGTTGGCTACATTTCAATGGCAGAGGGGTTCCCTCAGGGTGAAAGGCGTTAGTAGATTAGCAGAGGAATTCTGAGGCTGTGGCATGTAGTTTTCTCAGGCCTCACTGAGGAAAACCTTCTGGTTTAGCAAGGACTGAATAAATATCTTAGGAGCCGGGTGTGTGTTACTGCACAGATTGTCACCTCTTCCCCCTCAATTTCAGGGCTTTGGTAATTAAAGGTGTGTGGGGGGGTGGGGGGGATCCTGACTTTTATCTGCTGGAAAGCCGGGATGTGCAAAGGCTCCTTACTAGAAAAATTATACGGATTTTTCAACATGAGCAAGGCATTGTCTCTCCCGTCCTCTTTCAAGAGCCAGCTGCACTCTCAGCCTTGAAACATTCAAAAAATTGCAAACAGACACCCAGCAAGGGAAATTTTAGCCCAGACATTTAGGCTGTGATTTTACGGAAAAACTTGCCAGCTGTCTACACTGGCCGCTTGAATTTCCGCAAGAACACTGACGATCTCATGTAAGATTGTCAGTGTTCTTGCGGAAATACTATGCTGCTCCTGTTTGGGAAAAAGTCTTTTTCCGAAAGACTTTTGCGCAAAAGGGCAAGTGTAGACAGCATTATTGTTTTCCGCAAAAAAGCCCCGATGACGAAAATGGCGATTGGGGCTTTTTTGCGGAAAACCTCATCTAGATTGGCCACGGATGCTTTTCCGCAAAAAGTGCTTTTGCGGAAAAGCATCCTGACAATCTAGATGTGCTTTTCCGAAAATGCTTTTAACGGAAAACTTTTCAGTTAAAAGCATTTCCGGAAAAACATGCCAGTGTAGACATAGCCTTAAAGTTTGACAAACGTAGAAGCAACAGATTATGAGATGAAAGTGTCAGACAGCCTTAGGTAAAGGAGGTGCGGCTGCACAGTGGCCTCATTTGTGGGTCTCATCTGTGAGTCCCATTCAGCCACACTCTTCTACCCAATAATGCCTGTGGCAAGGAGTTCCACAGGCTAAATGTGAATTATGCAATCTGTTCTCTTTCCTCAATATTATACCTACATTTTCAGTGTAATTGTTTATTCCCTTGTTTCCTTATGTGTTTTACTACTCAGTAAATATAAATAGCTCATCTGTTTCCTTTATTGATAGATTCATAGGGTTTAAGTTGAGAGGGGACCATTAAGTCCAACAGTCTGAATTCCGTATAACCCAGGTCATTACATTTTACCCAGTTCTCTCTTTATTGAGCTCGATAGCTTGTGGCTGGTTAAGACCTGATCTACACTATGGTTTCATCCGGTAGAGTCACAGAGCCATGGGGCATGAAGGGACTGCAAGAGTCACCTAATACGACCCCCAGCAAGAAAGATACAGGATTTGTTGGGTCTTAGTCATCCCACACTGATGGCCTCCTTTGGATCACATCCACGAAGGAGATCAAACAGCCTTCCCAGGCGTCTGTTCCTTTGACCCACTGTTCTCTCTCTTCCGGCTGTTTGTCCTGAGATTTCAATTCAATCTGCCGTGCTGTAGTTTGAACCCACTGACTCTTGCCCTGCCCTTGGCAGCAAGATAGAACAACTCCCCTCCACATTGTCCATGGAAGCCTTTCAAGTGTTTGAAGTCTGCTCTTGTGCCTTCTCCTAGGGTACATCTAGACTACATGCCTCTGTCGCCAGAGGCATGTAGATTAGGCTACCAGACATAGTAAAATGAAGTGGCGATTTAAATAATCGCCGCTTCATTTAAATTTACATGGCTGCCTCACTGAGCCGACAAACAGCTGATCAGCTGTTTGTCAGCTCAGCACGATAGTCTGGACGCGCAGGTGTCGACATCAAAGGTATTTGTCGACCACCCAGGTAAGCCAAAGTTATTTTGGAATAATGGCCTTTATTCTTAAATAACAATGCGAGCATCTACACAACAATTCTGTTATTTCAAAATAATTCCGATATAACAGACAGCTTATTCCTACTTCTGTAAACCTCATTCTACAAAGAATAACGCCTATTCTGAAATAGCTATTTCAAAATAAGGCATGTGTAGATGCTCCACTTCTGCTATTTTGAAATAGCCCCTCACCAGGGCCATTCTAAGTTATTCCTCTTGGAGCTATAGATAGCACGTCTACATTACGGGAGCCTATCTTGGACTAATTTTGAGGCTTTCTTGCAATGTAGACCTGCTATTTCAAAATAAGCTATTTCGGAATAACTATTCTGGAGTAGTTTATTCTGAAATAACTGGGCAGAGTAGATGTAGCCCTTCAGTGCTAAATATTTGGCCCTTATTTCCAACTGGAATTTGTTTCATCTTCCAGCCATTGAATCATAGATTCCTAGAGCTGGAAGAGACCTCAGGAGGTCATCAAGTCCAGCCCCCTGGCTCTGCCTTTCTCTGCTAGATTTCAGGGCCGTTAGTACCATGGTTTTCTTCCCATGATAGTCCCAGCTTAATCATCTTTTTGAGAAGTGAAATGGAGGAAGCTCTTTTAGACTCTGACTGTCAAGCATGGCCCAATTCATCAAAGGTGCCATAGCAATTCGTGTCTCTTCCCTAGCTTCTTCACTGTATCAGGACTAGAATGGATCCAAGCAGAACCCAGCTACAAACGGCCCTGTTCCCCTTTGCATTCCGGTTGACAACTCTCCTCTGAGATCGGTCAGTTAGTTTTCAGTCCATTTAGCGTGGGCTCTACTAATGCTGAAAAACAACAAGATTTTGGGTGGCAGCTCAGGGACTAATGAACGGCAGGTTTAGGTAGGACATTAGGAGAAATTTCCTACCTGTCAGGGTGGTTAAACACTGGAATAAATTGCCCAGGGAGGTTGTGGAATCTCCATCCCTGGAGATATCTAAGAGCAGGTAAGACATATCTATGGGGGATAGTCTAGACAATGCTTGGTCCTGCCATGAGAACAGGGGACTGGACTTGATGACCTCTCAAGGTCCCTTCCAGTTCTAGTGTTCTAGGATTCTATGAAAAATATCTTGAGCTATTGTGGGTAAATCCCACTTCCTCAGATGAATCAACGTGGAAATTATAGACTCCTGGGTAGATATAAAAGCAAAAGCAGTCACCTGCCAATTGTAGGATCAGTGTTAATGACACTGTATCAGATTGGATGTGTCCCATGGAGTTCAATTATTTTTCGAAAGCCTCAGAGAAATCACAGTCTATTTCACCATGGCCATGGACTCTCTAACCTGGCTTTCATTTTAAGGAAGAATGATGGCTAATGAGAATACACACTCATGTCTCTTGCCGGTGCCTTTTAAGATTTCCTGCAACACAAAGAGTAGGAATGATTGATGCAAGGAGCTCAATGAAAATGTAATTGGCATTAGTAGAATGAAAGTTTTCCATAATTCATTTTTCTGAATAAAGATAATCTCATTTTTCTGTGTGAAGAGAGACAATTCTGCTTCACCCATGACAACATACTACAATGATGCATGCGGAGTCTTACATTAACATTTTCTCTCCATCCAGGCATTTGCTTTGTGACCATCACCCTAGACTCTGGGCAAGTACAGGAACACGGGGGAACATATGGTACATGGAAATACTCTATTGTTACTGAAACTTAGAAATCTGCTACCCTGGTAAATGTTAGAGTCCAACACAACCTTCTTCACCCACCCCTCCACCTTCATCCTGCTGGGCATCCCTGGCCTGGAGGCAGCCCAAGTATGGATCTCCATTCCCTTCTGCACCATGTATGCCATGGCCCTCTTGGGAAACTTTGCTATCCTGTTCATTGTGAAGATGGAGTCGAGTCTCCACGAGCCCATGTACTATTTCCTCTGCATGCTGGCTGTCACCGACCTGGTCCTGTGCACGTCCACCCTGCCCAAAATGCTGAGCATCTTCTGGTTCAATTCCAGGGAGATAAATTTCAATGCCTGCATCACCCAGCTGTATTTCATTCACTGCTTCTTTGCTATGGAATCTGGGATTTTCATGGCCATGGCTTTTGATCGCTACGTGGCCATTTGTGATCCCCTGAGACATTCCACTACTTTGAGAAACTCCATCATCACAAAGATTGGACTGGCCATATTGCTGCGTGGTGGCGTGGTCACACTACCCTGTCCCTTGCTGGCTAGTCAGTGGCCATATTGCAGATCCAACATCATTCCCCACACCTGCTGTGAACACATGGCTGTGGTGAATCTGGCCTGCGCTGATACCCGCATCAGTAGCTACTATGGCCTCTTTGTGGCAAACTTGGTGATGGGTCTGGATATGTTTTTTATCACTGTGTCCTATACCCAGATCCTCAGGGCCATCTTCAGCCTCCCCACCAAGGACGCCCGGCTCAAGACTTTTGGGACCTGTGGCTCCCACCTTTTTGCTATCTTAGCCTTTTACATCCCAGGTGTATTCTCCGTCCTTGTGTCCCGGTTTGGTCACAATGTGGCCCAGAATTTCCATGTTCTCTTTGCCAATGTGTGCCTCCTTGTGCCCCCCATGTTAAACCCCATCATTTTCGGTGTGAGGACCAAACAGATCCGGAATAGGATCCTCTGGCTCTTTATTAATAAAGGGCCCTAAAGTTTTCTCCTGGTGCTCTGGCTCTCAGAATGAGCTCTGTACAGAGCTGGCTTCTCACATGGTGTTGGGCCCTCTTCTCTGAATCACTGACTGCCAATCAGAGAGACATGAAACTCTTCCCTGACTTAGCTATGTCTTAGTGTGACAAGCTGTGGAATCGGTCTATGAACAACTCTCTGAGTTGACACCTGTCTAATCACCTGTAACTGGGCCCCAATGTCCCACATCTGCTCTGTGTCTTCCCCTCACAAGGCTCGCCCCTAGTGGTTCCTTTTTTCTTCCCTTCCCCTTATTGCTCACTGGGTCATCTCCATGTCTCTTCTCCACCCGGCTGGAAGGGAGCCATATCAGATTTTCGTGGTGGTGTCGATTTTAACTATGATTCAAGGGTCTGTTTAAGAACTCAGCTTCTAATTTTTTGGCAGGTAATTTAGGAGTTCTCTAAATAATGAGATTCTACATAGACAAAGAATCGTAGGTTGATAATGGGTCATGGTCAACTTACCGAACAAGGAAGGCAAGAATGGTTCTTTGTCTATGTAGACTCTCATGATACCATCTACATGTTTTGTCAGTCTTTAAGTGCCACCTGACCATTTGTTGTTTGTAATTAATGGTTCTTATCTGCCTCTTTTGACTATCCAGATTTTTGGTTATTAGAAACCATTTGTTTTTTTTTTCTATTACATTCCAGTTCGTCTTTCCCCTTGATATTTTTTACCCACTGCCTCTTCTTGGCCATCCGCCCGCCTCCCCCACTTTTCCTTCTTCTGAATATGATTCCCCTATTTACATGCTTCACTTTTGTACCGAACTTTATGAATATTGATGATAGAACAGTATTTCAAATGTGTTTGCTTTGGAGAAACACCCACAGGCTATTTTACATGCACATGGTAGATGAAACATTCATAGTAGTGTCCATTATGAAAGACACAAGGCATCAGAAGATCCTTATCAATTCTCTTCACTTGTGCTATACTGAAACTGCACAGTGTTCATTTTGTTACCAGAATACTAGCAGATATACCTGGTGTTGCTTGGGTCCCAAGTGTAGTAAGGGGTTGTGGGGGCTGTCTAGAGAATAAAAAGAAATTGTACATCAGTTGTGGTCAACCCGTGGATCATGAGCCACATGCGGCTCTTGCCACCCAAAAGTGTAGCTCGCAAAGCTGCTCCTGCACCTCCTCCAAATGGCCCCCGCCCCCTGCTGGCTCCCCTCTGGCCCCCAACTTCCCTGTGCTTACCAGGTCGGAGCCTTGGGGTTTAAAAAATGGTGCCCAAGATGGCGGCAGTCTTAAAGGGGCAGCCTCCTTTTTTTAAAAAAAAATTTTCTTTTGCTTGACAATTCTGGTGTGGCTCTTCACATTTGTTCCACTGCTGTTTTGGCTCCCTTTGTTAAATAGATTGGCCACCCCTGCTGTACATGCTTTAGCTAAAGGGCGGTAATTTTTTCAAAAATGAAGGGGAAAAAGTTGGTATTCAAAAAGAAGGAACGTGATTCAAACATTAGTTAGAACCCATGACTAGACAAAATTTGCAGCTTATGCGTCTTTTACAAGAATAAAAAAGGGTTGGGGTGCAGGAGTGAGGGCAGGGGGATGTTCAGTTTGGGGAGTGTCAGGGCAGGGAGTGGAGGATGCTTGAGTGAGTACAAGTGGTGGGGAAGCTGAGGGCACAGGGTTTGGTGTGTAGGGTTCCAGGCAGGGGGTGCAGAATCCTGGGTAGGGGTTTTGGCATTGGAGGGGGGGCTCAGAGCAGAAGGTGGGAGTGCCGGAATTTGGGCAGGTGTGGGGAGGCCCATGGTAGGTGGTGAGGCAGGGTATGGGGGGCTGAAGGCCCATGGTTCAGTGGGGCTCAGGGAAGGGGGTAGGAGTGCTCGAGTTAGGGCAGGAGTGGGGGGCCTTCGGGTAGAGGTGAGGTGCAGGAATCAGGGTGGGAGGATGGGAACACTGGAGGCCTCAAGGCAGGGTTTGGAGGGTCCCAGAGTGAAGGCAAGAGCTGGAGGATTCAGGCTCAGGGTTTGGTATGTGGGGGGCTCAGGGCAGGAGAGAGAGGTGGAGGACTCTTGGCAGGGAGTGCAGGACTCAGGGAAGAGGGTGGTGCAGGACTGTGGGCCGGGGATGGCGGGCTGGGGGCAGAAGATCTTACTGGGTTATTTCTGGCAGTGAGGGTAGTGCATCTTCAGCAGCAGCTCTGGCTGGCGGCTCCTTCCATGGAGCTGGAGCTGTGCTTCTCAGATATAAAATCCTCCTGGGAGGGGGACAGGCTCTGGAGATTGGTCTCAGCCTTTTGGCGGATTTTGGTGATGTTTCCGGGGTCAGGCCTGGCTTCAGTAGTCCCCGCCCTGGGAAAAGGGCAAAGGGTCCAGGGACTGGCCTCACTCTTCAGTGCCTTCCCCATGGCCTGCAACATGTGTGAGGGGCAAGGCTCCATGGGCTCTTCTCAGGGGGGAGACTCAGGGGGCTGTGGCTGGTCTCCATCTGCCCCCACAATCTGCAGGCAATCTGGGGCAGGGAGCAGAACCTGGAAGCTGGCCCCATCTTCTGGGGCTCCCTCCAGCCTCCAGCACGCCCCCCCCCCCTTCAGTGGCCTACAAGCGGTTTTGGGCTGGGCCATGTTTTCCAGCCTTTCTTGTTGGGAGGTCTCCAGGGGGTCCTGGGCCAGGAGGAACAGTGGGGATGTGGGAGATGAGGTGGCCAGGGGTTGGAGAGTGACTGTTTCATGTTAAAAAAATTACCTCAGATTTACAAAGTACACAAAGAGTTGAAGTGATTGTAAATAAGAAGTGTGTGATGGGGTTTGGTTACAGAAGACCCAGTGAGGTTGTTCCTTAGGGGTCTGGTTATGCCACTGACATTTGCCTTCTTGCTCTCTGGGTCTCCCCACCATCCTGTCCTGCTGGGCCAGATTCTCTGCTCTCTCCCAGCCAAGGCACAGGGTTGAGGTAACCACCCCTTTGAAAACACTGAACCACTTCAGCTCTGGAAGGATGCAGTTCTAGAGAACAACTCCCAGGAAACTAACCCTGATTAGTTGGTTCATGAGTGGTTCATGAGTGAACGAACCTGGCTGATTTTGTTCACTCATGAACCATCAAGTGGAATATTCCATTCACAATGTGCTGGCTAGACTGGATGTAAACTACCTTGTAGGAGATACCACAGGCACAACCACCTTTTGAAATACCGATAAATCATCAAGATTTAGCCCTTTGCAAAGATATGTACAAACAGGAAAATCTTATTCAGCAAACCCCAGTTGTCCCCTGGAAATCTTACATGACATATCCTGCCCAAGATGCGTTATAATTGCATAACAGTGAGGAGGTGCCAGGCTGCTGCTTTGGGGATCAGAATGTACAGCAGTATACCCGTTGAACAAGAGCCTTCAGAGATCTAATTACGCATTTATTAAAAGTGACATCCAAGTCTGGGAGAAGACTTGATTCTGGTCTGTATCACAAGTAAGCCAAAGAGAAGACCAAAGGAAAATGAAAGAGTGTTTTCCATGCCACCCGTCACACGTGCAACATGTGAGGCCCTGAACCTCCCTTGTTCAGTGAGTCTCACCTGAGCTTTCAGTTTGTCAAGCCCCAGCCTCACACATGTTAGTGACTCAACAGACCTTTTGCCGCAGCATCTTGGGAGCCTGTTTGTCTCAACCCCGTTGTCAGACTCTTCATAGCAAATCCCAGAGAAACGCAGCTTCCTTAAGAACGTCAGAGTGGCCATTGTGTCCATCTAGCCCAGTGTCCTGTCTGCTGACAGCGGCCAATGCCAGAAGCCTCAGGGGAAAACTTCCCACTGCCCTGATCGGTCTCTGGGGAGGAGCTGAAGGGGGTCTGGTTCTATATTGTGCGGCGGCAGTGTTGCTGTGCTAATGAAGCTCTTGGCGCCCAAGTAATAGCTGTCCTGATAGCCTTTCCTCGGTCTGCCCACTTCAGAGTGTGCTGCTCTTTCGGTCTAGTTATGGGTCCCCAGCAAGAAAGCTACCAAAACAAACACAGCTGATGGCAGCCACTCCTGGGTTCAATATAGCCTCACTCCTGCTCTTGTGCTACTCCTGGATCGAGAGCAGCTGCTGGAGACCGTGAGCATGGAAACTATCAGCCCAGAGTTCCTCAGCCCCTCATATTGCTCCCATTCACTGGAGCTGAGGTATCCAGTGCTCTGTAGATCTGCCGCTTTGTAACAAGCCTCCTGCTGTGATGTTCCCACAAAGGCTGCAGAAGGGAACCCGGTGTCAGAAGCAGTTGGAAGAGTCCCACACTGAGAGCCAACCGTACCAGTTCCAGTGCCTTATGCAGCCAAGCACCAGCACCTCCTTCCATGCGGGCTGCGGCTGCTCTGCAGGGGCTGGAGCTGTGGGGGACAGGACGTCTGGTCCAGGAGAGCTGGCAACCCTGGAGCAGGGCATGGAAAGAGGCTCACCTGCTGTCTCAGTGCTATAGGCTGGTGATGTGAGCACAGGCTGGAGAACAGCAGCTACATGAATAGTGTACCCATAGTCAATGTACCTGACACCAATTATCTCGGGTGGCCCCACAATATAAGGACGATGGGAGAAACTGCGACTGTGAGGAGTTTGAGGGTCGACAGGGGCTCTCTCAGGGTTTGATTTAGAGGGTCCTTACAAGACCCAATAAATCAAATACTGGAAAATCAACCTCTAGAGCATCGATCCTCCCAGATGTGTAGATGTGTGCTCTGTGTTTTGAAATGGCTTAACCAACACCTCCTGCCTTCTTACCAACTCTGGGGAGGTTCCATTCCACACCCTACACTGGGCAGAGACACTGGAGAAAACTGGCTTTATATAGAAACTTGTTCCACCCTTTTTCCATCTGGGCAAGTTATTGTTATGGCTTTAACGATCAACCTGATTATACACAGTTGCCCCCAGCTTCTGTGTTCAGGGCAGGGAATTTGTTTATGAGCAGAAGCAGGGTGATTAGGACAATAAAGGACTAATCATTAAATTTGGGTTTGGTCCTGCTTTGGGTAGGAGGCTGGACTCGATGACTCCTCAAAGATTTTCGAGCCCCAGGATTCTATGAGACTATGATTCTCCCTTTCAAATATAGGAAGGAAGGATACAAATACCCGGTGAGAATGAAAAGAAGTAAATAAACGGTGTCCCTCAGAGATCTATACTGGGACCAGTGCTGTGCACCATATTCACAAATTATCTGAAAAAAGGGCTAAACAATGAGCATATGTCTACACTGTACGGTTATTTCTGAATAAGCTATTCTGGAATAGTTATTCTGAAATAGCTTATTCTGAAATAGCATGTCTACACTGCAGGGAAGCCTCAAAATGAGTGAGAGGCAGGCTTCCCTAATGTAGTCGTGATATCTCGATTTAGAGGCCCAGGAGACACTGGGGGAAAAGAACATAGAATGGCCCTGGTGAGGGGCTATTTTGAAATAGCAGCAGTGGTGCATTTACACACAGCTTATTTCAAAATAATTCTTCATAGAATGAGGTTTACAGATTTTGGAATAAGCCATCCGTTATTTCAAAAGTATTTTGAAAGTATTTTGAAATAACGGAATAGCTATGTAGACGCTTGTGTTGTTATTTCAAAATAAGGCCAGCTATCTCAAAATAACAGTGAAGTGTAGATGCACCCATAGGTGGCAAAATTTGGAGATAGAAAATTAAACAAAATTCTTTAGTCCAATATAGACCTAGAAGAGTTGAAAAGAGATCTCTGAAAACTCAATGATGTGGCAACCCAATGGCAGATGAAATTCAGTGTCGATCAATTCAAAGTAATACACATGGTAAAATATAATCACAACTATGCATGCAAAACAACAGGATCTCAATTAGCTGTTATCCACAAGGAAAGAGAACTTGGAGTCATTGTGGAAAGTTCTTTGAAAAATCTGTGTAATATTCAGAGTCAATGAGAAAAACTAACAGAATTTTGGAAATTATTAGGAAAGGGATAGATAACATGAGAGAAAATATCAATTGCCTCTCTAAATCCATGGCACACCCACATCTAGAATACTGCGTACAGATGTTGTAACGCCTCAGAGAAGATATATTTTGAGGGGGGAGGGATAGATCAGTGGTTTGAGCCGTGGTCTGCTAAACCCAGCATTGTGAGTTCAATCCTTGGGGAAGCCATGTGGGGCAAAAATTTGTCACAGATGTCTCTTAGCCCTACTGTAAAAGCAGGGGACTGGACTCCATAACCCTTCAAGGTCCCTTCCAGTTCTAGGAGGTAGGCAATGTCCATTAATTTTTTTATATATATTGGATTTGGAAAAGGTACAGAGAAAGGTAAAAAAACAACAAC
Organism: Pelodiscus sinensis; assembly: GCF_049634645.1. NCBI lineage: Eukaryota > Metazoa > Chordata > Testudines > Trionychidae > Pelodiscus > Pelodiscus sinensis. The sequence goes on along the minus strand of NC_134711.1, from coordinate 334,047,087 downwards.
CCAATTTGAGGTGTGGAACACCTTCCATCTGAGGAAATATTAAAAAGTCTAGGGGATGACTAAGGAAGGACATGATAGACATTCTAGAAAATCATGACTGGTGTGGAAACATTGAATATGGAAATGTTTACTCCATCACATAACACAAAAACAAGGGGTCATCCAATGAAATTAAAAGGCAGCAGATTTAAAAGAAACAATATAAGTAATGATTTCAAAAGTTGACCCGTGAAACCCTTTGACTTGGGAATTTGTGAAGGCCACGTGTATAACAGGATTGCACTGAGAACTAGGATTTTCAGCTCGGATAGGGAATGATGAAAGAGGGACATGATGGACATTCTAGAAGATCATGACTGGTGTGGACACATTGAATAAAGAATTGTTTACCCCTTCATATAACACAAAAATTAGGGGTCACCCAATGAAATTAAAGGGCAGCAGATTAAAAAGAAATGACATAAGTAATTTTTTCAACAGTAGACCTGTGAAACCCGTTGACTTAGGAATTTGTGAAGGCCAAGTGTATAACAGGATTCCATTGAGAACTACGTAAGTTAATGGGCAATAAGCCTGTCAATGGTTATCGGGCAGGATGGGCAAGGAACCAACACCATGGTCTGTGTGTCCATAAATTCTGTTTTCCAGAACATGGTAGTGGGTGACAGGCGATGAATCCATTTATGATGTCCATATTCCATTCATTCCTTCTGAACCCGTTGGCATTGGCCAATGTGGGAAGATAGGATACTGGACCAGATGTACCACTGACCTTCCTTAGAAAGGTCATGGTGACATAGACACCAGAAGAATCTACCCTCACCCTGCTATAGACCCCACAACCATCCCAGAGCCAAGGTAGACCCAAGTCCTGAAAGAGTCTTCCCACAGAGTTAGTAACAAATGAATGACATACATTAAAAATTTAAAACTAAGTAGAACTTTCCACAAGATGTAAGAACATTTTTATACTAGAATTTAATGGTTCTTATATTTGTTTTTCTCTCTTTGATATAGGAATGAGATACAGCACCCATTTTAGTTAATTGCTAAGTTATATGCCAAAAAAGAGAGTTTTTGAGTGCCGAAGTTGCTCCTTGAATCATGGATAACAATATCACACCTATCAGCATCTGGAATGTCTCCCTCAAAGCTTCTCTAGGGAAGGAGTGACATGGACATAATCAAGTGAGTGACAGAGGGAGAGGAGAAGAGCCGAGTGGCAGGTGTGGAGCCATTTTGGGAAGAGGCAGAACAGGTGCGGGTCTTTGGTGGAAGTTGAAGACCAACAGAGGAGGCCTTAGAGGACTAAAGTAACAGAAATTAGGAAGGTCCATTCCGTGAGGTGCACACAGAAATATTCCCCAGTGTGTCACATTGGTACTACAAAGTAAGGTCCAGAAAGGGATTAATGTCTCCTTGAATGTCCAGGCAAGTGGTTAAGGGAAGACAGCCCGGCACCATGTCTCCAGCCAGCTTTCCATAGTCCTCCATCTGAGAGTTGACGTAGGAAGAGAAAATTTTAGCTTCCTTTATCAGTAAGGAAACGTAGCAGCCTGTCCCGAATCTGTTTGGTCCTCACCCCATAGATGATGGGGTTCAGCATGGGGGGAAACAGGAGGCACACATTAGCAAAGAGAACATGGAAATACAAAGCCACATTCTGGCCAAATCGATACGTGAGGACAGAGAAGAAACATGGGATGTAAAAAGCTAAGATGGCACAGAGGTGGGAGCCACAGGTACCAAAGGTCTTAAGTCTGGCGTCTGTGGTGGGGAGGCTGAAGATGGCCCTGAGTATCAGGGTATACGACACAGCTATAGAAAGCACATCAAAACCTATCAGCAAGATGGCTGCAAAGAGGCCATAGTAGCTACTGATTCGGATGTCGGCACAGGCCAGACTCACCACGGCTGTGTGCTCGCAGCATGTGTGTAGGATGACGTTGGTTCTGCAATATGGCCACTGCCTCGCCAGCAAGGGACAGGGCAATGTGTTCAAGCCACCACGCAGCAACATGGCCAGGCCAATCTTGCCCACAATGGGGTTGGTCAGGATGGTGGTATGTCTCAGGGGATGGCAGATGGCCACATAGCGATCCAACGCCATGGCCACGAAGATCCCAGACTCAACTGCAGTGAAGCAGTGAATGAAGAACATCTGGGAGAGGCAGGCACTGAAATTTATCTCTCGGGAATTGAACCAGAAGATGCTCAGCATTTTGGGTACAGTGGATGTGGATAGAACAAGGTCGGTGGCAGCCAGCATGCAGAGGAAATAGTACATGGGCCCATGGAGACTCGGCTCCATCTTCACAATGAATATGATGGTGAAGTTACCGAAGAAGGCGATGGCGTACATCACTGCAAAGGGGATGGAGATCCAGACATGGGCTGCCTCTAGGCCAGGGATGCCCAACAAGATGAAGGTGGAGGGGTTGGGGGAGCCAGTTGCATTGGAATGTGTCATGGAATCACGGTGAACGTCTCCAACTCTGAGGCAGAACGTTGTTTCCTGTACGTACCGAAGGTTCTCTTCTATTCCTGTTTGCCCAGGGTTTAAGTTGATGGATGCAGTACAAAAGCCTAGATGGATAAACAATATTAATAAGATACATGACATAAACCACTGGAGGCTACTCTCATGGGTGAATCAATTTGGTCACCCTTCATACACTGGGAAATTACATTTTCATTATTCAGAGTAATGGATTATGAACAACTAACTCTACTAATGTCAATGCCATTTCTTATCATGTTCCGTGTGTCATGACTTCCTGCATTTCTTGTGGGGGAGACCTTAAAAAGCACTAGATGGCAATATGAGTCTGGAATCTGGTTATCCATCATTGATGCATTGAGAACCAGTCTAGAGGATCCATGCTCTTGGGAGTTCCCGATGCACCTGCTTGATAAAAATCTGAGATTGGGCAAAAAACAAATCTTTGCCAAAATAATAGAGAGTCCTGTGGCACCTTAGTGACTAACAGAATTCGTAGGGCATAAGCTTTTGTGAGTAAAACTCATGAAATGGGTTTTACTCACCAAAGTTTATACCCTGAAATATCTGTTAGGCCATGTCTACACCAGGAGATTAATCCAAATTTACTAAATTTGACTTCTGGTTACTCCATATTAGAAAGTCAAAGTTCTATGACCTCCTTTAATGTAGATGTGCTACCTCGGACTCAGAACCCCAGAGAGCATTCTAGGGAGCTGTGGGAGGCCCCCCAGAGGACAATAAGTTTGAATAAGTGGCACCAGAGCATCCACACTAACATTATTTTGGACTTACATGTTTGGGAATAACATTATTACTCATGTAATGTAGGAGACAGAGTATGAATTCCATGGCCCCTTATTCCAGAAAAAGAGACTTGGTAGTGTGGACTTACAAATTCAACCTTGCTGGAGCTAATTTTAGACTAAGGTCCTTATGTAGACCTGGCCTTAATCAGTAAGGTCTACTACCCCGCTGAGATATAATCTTTATCAAGACTGGTATCAGAGAAAACATCCCAACTAGAACACACCTCACAGAAAAGTTCATGGATTCACACAGGGAATGTCGTGCCTGACCAATCTGATTAGCTTCTATGATGAGGTAACTGGCTGTGTGGATCTAGGAAAGTCAGTGGATGTGATATACCTTGACTTTAGCAAGGCTTTTGATACGGTCTCCCGCAATATTATTGCCAGCAAGTTAAGGGAATGTGGATTGGATACATGGACGGTAAGATGGATAGAAAGATGGCTAGAAAGCTGGGCCCAGCGGGTAGTGATCAACAGCTCAGTGTCAGGATGGTGGTCGGTTTCTAGCGGAGTGCCCCAAGGTTCGGTTCTAGGACCAGTTTTGTTCAATATCTTTATTAATGATCTGGATGAGGAGATTGATTGCAGCAAGTTTGCGGATGATACTAAGCTAGAGGGAGAGGTAGATACGCCTGAGGGCATAGATAGGGTCCAGAGTGACTTAAACAAATTGGAGGATTGGGCTACAAGAAATCTGATGAGGTTCAACAAGGAAAAGTGCATTCAACAAGGATGGAAGAATCCCAAGCATTGTTATAGACTGGGTACCAACCAAGTAGTAGTTCTGCAGAAAAGGACCTGGGGGTTACAGTGGATGAGAAGCTGGATATGAGTCAACAGGGTGCCCTTGTAGCCAAGAAGGCTAATGGCATATTAGGCTGCATTAGGAGGAGCATTGCCCGCAGATCCAGAGATGTCATTATTCCCCTTTATTCGGCTCTGGTGAGGCCACATCTGGAGTATTGTGTCCAGTTCTGGGCCCCCCACTACAAAAAGGATGTGGACGCATTGGAGAGGGTCCAGCGGAGGGCAATCAAAATGATTAGGGGGCTGGACCATATGACTTATGAGGAGAGACTGAGGGAGTTGGGTCTGTTTAGTCTGCAGAAGAGAAGAGTGAAGAGGGATTTGAGAGCAGCCTTCAACTTCCTGAAGGGAGGTTCCAAAGAGGCTGGAGAGAGGCTGTTCTCTGTAGTGACAGATGGCAGAACAAGGAGCAATGGTGTCAAGTTGTGGTGGGAGAGGTCCAGGTTGGATATTAGGAAAAACTATTTCACTAGGAGGGTGGTGAAGCACTGGAATGGGTTCCCTAGGGAAGTAGTGGAGTCTCCATCCTTAGAGGTGTTTAAGTCTCGGCTTGACAGGGCCCTGGCCAGGTTGATTTAGTTGGGATTGGTCCTGCGTAGAGCAGGAGGCTGGACTTGATGACCTTCTGAGGTCTCTTCCAGCTCTATGGTTCTATGAAAAGATTTGGACCTCATTCTCTGAGTCTCCATGGAAACACCTGGTTCTTCACAGTAGTGTCCCAAATAAATATAATGTTTGAATGTCTAAGGAATATGGGAGGGGGGGGTGCTCAATCTCGGTTACCCAAGAACACAGCAGAAAAAAAAGGGAGTTCCGAAAAGGCTCTGAGAATGGGGGAAGCTGTTATATGTGCAAAGCCTGAATAAAAAAAAAAGGAATTTTCTTGTAGCACCTTAGGATACCTCTACACATCAAGGCAAAAGTCGAATTAAGTTACTTAACTTCAGCTATGTCAATTACTTAGCTGAAGTCAAAATAGCTTAATTCAGTTCTTTGGCACAGTCTAAAGGAAGTTGAAGAAAGAACACTCTCATGAAATGAGAGTTACAGAAGTTAGAGTAAAAATCCTCCAGCTCAAAATTATTTGTAAATAATGGCTTGCTATGTAGACACACTCTTTATTATTTCGGAATAACATCAATTATTCCGCAAAAATGTTGCTGTGTAGATGGACCCTTGGAGACTAAGGGTATGTGTATACTTGCAGCCTATTTCGGAATAGGGCTGCAAATGTAGGCATTCAGAATTGCAAATCAAGCCTGGGATTTATATATCATGCGCTTGATTTGCATCTTCCCAGCCGGGCGCCATTTTTGAAATTGACAAACCCGGAATAACTGCCCGTTTCTACACGCAGCAGTGAAACGGGTATTCAGAATAAAGCCCTAGTTCGAAATACCTGTTATTCCTCCTGCAATGAGGTTTAACAGGTAGTTCAAAATAGGGCTTTATTTCAAACGCTCGTTTCACTGCCGCATGTAGACACAGGCAGTTATTCTGGGCTTGTCAATTTCAAAAATGGCACCCGACCAGGAAGATGAAAATCAAGTGCGGGATATTTAAATCCCAGGCTTGATTTGCAATTCTGAATGCCTACATTTGAAGCCCTATTCCGAAATAGGCTGCAAGTGTAGACATACCCTAACAAAAATAGATAGATAGATAGATAGATAGATAGATAGATAGATAGATAGATAGATAGATAGATAGATAGATAGATAGATAGATAGATATCACAAGTTTTTGTGGGCACAATCCACATCAGATCAGTGGAGCAACAGGGACAGAAACCTCAAATTTAAAGCAGAAAAAGAAGGAGAGGGGGAGAAAAAACCCCGTCTATTAGGCTACTTCTAGACAGTGGGGCTATTTTGTGATACCAAAAGTATCCTGAACTACCAATTCCATGTTTTTAAATGCACTCGTTATGTCAAAATATAGTTTGAATATATTTTGAAATAGCGAGCGCACTATACTGGCCTCCCTAAAACCATTGTTTCTTGGGGGTTAAGGGGCCTGTTGGAATAGCGCTTTATTTTGAAATTTGGAAAATCATGTAAAGGGAAATCCTGCCTTACTAAACTACTAGACTTTTTGAGGGAGTCAACAAGCATGTGGGCAAGAGGGATACAGTGGATATAGTGTACTTAGATTTCCAGAAAGCCTTTGACAAAGTCCCTCACCAAAGGCTATTAAGTAAAGTAAGTTGTCATGGGATAAGAGGGAAGGTCCTTTCATGGACTGATAACTGGTTCAAAGAATAGTGATAGAAATGTAGCCGTGTTAGTCTGGGGTAGTTGAAGCAAAATGCAGGACAATGTAGCACTTTAAAGACTAACAAGATGGTTTATTAGATGATGAGCTTTCGTGGGCCAGACCCACTTCCTCAGATCAAATAGTGGAAGAAAGTAGTCACAACCATATATACCAAAGGATACAATTAAAAAAAATGAACAAATATGAAAAGGACAAATCACATTGCAGAACAGAAGGGGGATGCGGGGGGGTGGGAAGGGGGAGGAAGGAAGGTAAGTGTCTGTGAATTGCTGATATTAAAGGTAGGGAGAGTGGGATGTTTGTGAGTTAATGGTATTACAGGTGATAATTGGGGAAACTGTCTTGGGAATGGGTGAGAAAGTTCAAATTCTTGTTAAGTCCTTGTTGGCAAGTGTCGAATTTTAACATGAATGACAGTTCAGAGGATTCCCTTTCAAGTGCAGATTTAAAATGTCTTTGTAGCAGAATGCAGGTGGCTAAGTCATTTAGAGAGTGTCCTTTCTGGTTAAAGTGGCAAGAAACTGTTTTCTCTTTGTGATCTTGTCTGATATCTGTTTTGTGGGCATTAATCCTTTGGCGAAGTGTCTGAGATGTTTGTCCAATGTACATAGCAGACGGACACTTTCGGCACATGATAGCATAGATTATATTTCTGGATGCGCAGGCAACCCTGGTACCTTCCCTTGCAACAAACCCCGTTGCCAGCTTTGTCCACATATTCATTCTGCTGATACCATTATTGGACCTAACCAAGTGAGTTATAAGATCAAGAACACATATTCCTGCGCATCCAGAAATATAATCTATGCTATCATGTGCCGAAAGTGTCCGTCTGCTATGTACATTGGACAAACATCTCAGACACTTCGCCAAAGGATTAATGCCCACAAAACAGATATCAGACAAGATCACAAAGAGAAAACTGTTTCTTGCCACTTTAACCAGAAAGGACACTCTCTAAATGACTTAGCCACCTGCATTCTGCTACAAAGACCTTTTACATCTGCACTTGAAAGGGAATCCTCTGAACTGTCATTCATGTTAAAATTCGACACTTGCCAACAAGGACTTAACAAGAATTTGAACTTTCTCACCCATTACCAAGACAGTTTCCCCAATTATCACCTGTAATACCATTAACTCACAAACATCCCACTCTCCCTACCTTTAATATCAGCAATTCACAGACACTTACCTTCCTTCCTCCCCCTTCCCACCCCCCGCATCCCCCTTCTGTTCTGCAATGTGATTTGTCCTTTTCATATTTGTTCATTTTTTTTAATTGTATCCTTTGGTATATATGGTTGTGACTACTTTCTTCCACTATTTGATCTGAGGAAGTGGGTCTGGCCCACGAAAGCTCATCATCTAATAAACCATCTTGTTAGTCGTTAAAGTGCTACATTGTCCTGCATTTTGGTTCAAAGACAGCAAACAAGACTAGGAATAAATGGTCAGTTTTACAAATGAAGAGAAGGAACTAATGTGGTCGTCCAAGGATCTGTCCTGGGAACAATCCTACTCAACTTATTTATAAATGATCTGGAGAAATGGATAAACAGTGAGGTGTCAAAATTTGCAGATGATACTAAACTGCTCAAGATTGTTAAGACCAAAGCAGACTGTGAAGAGCTTCAAAAAGATCTCACCAAACTAAGGGATTGGGCAACAAAATGGCCAATGAAATTTAATGTTGATAAATGTAAAGTAATGCCCATTGGAAAACAGAATCCCAACTATACGTACAAGATGATGGGGACAAATTTATCTACAACTACTCAAGAGAGAGATCTTGGAGTCATTGGGGATAGTTCTCTGAAAACATCCACTCAGTGTGCAGCAGCAGTCAAAAAGCAGAGAGAATGTTATACATTTTTAAAAAAGGGATAGCGAATAAGACAGAAAATATCTTATTGCCTCTCTATAAAACCGTGGAACGCCCCCATCTTGAATACTGCATACAGATGTGGTCACCTCATCACAAAAAATATATATTGGAATTGGAAAAGGTTTAGAAAAGGGCAAAAAAAGTGATGAGGAGCCTGGAAAGAGTTTCATATGAAGAGAGATTAAAAATACTTGGACTTTTCAGTTTAGAAAAGAGGAGACTAAGGGGGAATATTATTGAGGTTTATAAAATCATGACTGGTGAGGAATAAGAGAATAAGGAAAAGTTATTTGTTTATTCCCGCAATATAAGAACTAGAGGTCACCAAATGAAATTAATAGACAGCAGGTTTAAAACAAACAAAAGGAAGTTTTTCTTCACTCAGCACACAGTCAACCTGCGGAACTCCTTGCCAGATGATGTGGTGTATCAAATTGGAGATTTGTGTCTCAAATTAGAGATTCAAAATTAGTCTCTCAGGTGCTACAGGGCCACTCATTGTTTTTTTAAAAAGTTGTTTGAATTTACAGATAAACATGGCTACCCCTCTGAAGTTACTTCTAAACTTGCTCCCTAGTTTGAGCTAGGGATGCAAATGTAGCCGACCGAAATTGCTAATGAAGTGGGGATTTAAATATCCTGCGCTTTATTAGCATATTCTCGCCCGCACATTATTCTGCTGGCCAGCTGATTCGAGCCTCATTTTTTGAGGAGTAACGTTAGTTCAAACCAAGGGGTTTGATTAGAACTAACCGGTCCAGGAGTGCACTTCCTGGTTCGAATCAGCTGGATCTATCTACCCCGATAGATGTCTCCAGTGATGCAGATTCCACAACCCCCCTAGGCAACTTATTCCAGTGTTTCACCACCCTGACAGGTGGGAAGTTTTTCCTAGTGTCCAACCTCAACCTCCCTTGCTGCAGTTTAAGCCCTTTGCTTCTTGTTCTATCCTCAGAGGCCAAGGAGAATGGGAGGGCGGTGAAGCACTGGGATGGGTTCCCTGGGAGCGGGGAGGGGGAATCTCTACCCCTAGAGGTGTTTAAGTCCCAGCTTGACAAAGCCCTGTCTGGGATGATTGAGTTGGGGTTGGTCTTGCTTTGGGCAGGGGGCTGGACTCGATAACTCCTGAGGCCTCTGCCAGCCCTGGGATTCTAGCTGACTCTCTTGCCCCATTAACCACCAGAGCCCTGCAAAGCAAGGGGAGGAGGCGACAGTCTCTGGGCATTGACACACAGCTGGCTCCTGAGGTCTTCACTCCGTTCCTGCCCAAAGAGAGCTTTTGCCTCAATGGTGCCTGAACAAACCACAGGCCTCCACCTCAGACTTTGGCTTTGCAGCATAAACCTGCTAATTCCTGCCATCCCTGCACCATGGAAATGTGCCTCCCTTGGGCCGGAGGCATCGGCTGAGGGCACACAGCCAAGCGGGACAGTTTGGCCAGTGACACTGGCGCACACACGCTCTGTGGCAAAGCCTCTGGATAATCGGTGGCCATGCAGAGTGGAAAGCGCTTTCCTTCCGAGCGCGCCCACATTGCACTGGGTCTGTGGAGCAGGGGAGCACCCCAGAAGGAGATGGTACCTGTGAATTCTGAAAGGGACGTGTCTTCTCTGGGAATCCCCCTCAGGCAGCCGCCTCTGTCAGCCCAGCCTCTGCAGCAGCCTCCCATGACGAGCGCCACTGGGGTGAGCACGGTTTATAACCCAGCTCTGGGCAGTCCCAGTGGGGTTCATTCGGCCTCCAGCAGAGAAGAGATCTGGATGTTAATAGGTGGGAGACCAGCCTGTTGGCACCTCCCTGCTGTTTATCCAGCTCTAGGGGTAAACAGCAATTAAGGGACGGTCCCACCGGGAGAGGAGAACTCCTGGGCTCTCCGCTGAGTCAGAGCGGAATTGGCTGCTCTGGGCCTTTGTGCATATTGCAAAAACTGTTGTTGGTTGGTAAGAGAACTCGGGTTAACATTAGCTGCCCACAGGGTCTGATACTGTGTGAATCCTAGGACAGCTCGATAGACTGTAGAGCTGGAAAAAGATGACCAAGGGCAGACATGAGAACCTTCTGCAGTATGGAAGGATCTTCAAAACCCCTAATTAATTTTGAAATAGCGGTTTGGATGGGTAGCCGGCTGTTATTTCGAAATAACTTTGCTGTGTAGACATATCCTTAGTGTCTGTAGCTGAGGGGCAGCACATTGGGCATGGAGCCATTGCTGTCCATAACAGCTGCTTCCAGGAGTGGTGCAGGACCGGGGCAGGAGTACGCCTGCATTAACCCTGCTGTTCCACCACCCAGACGCTATCTCAGTTAAATGGTGCCCAGACAGAGCTTGCTTCCTGAACCCCTGTCTCAGCTCTGAACCCCCTCCTGCACCCAACTTCCTGCCTCCGACATGAATCCCCCTGCACCCAAACTCCTCCCCAGAGCTTGCTCCCTGAAACTCCTCCTGGACCAATAGCACCCACCCTTGGCTAACCCTGGAGCATCTCCCATACTCCGAACACTTTGGCCAAGACCAGAGTCTGCACCCCAACTCCCTACCCCAGCCTTCTGAAAGTGAATGAGGATGAGGGGGCAGGGGGATGGAGTGAGCAGGGTGAGGCCTCAGAGAAGGGATATAGCAGGGATGGGAAGGAAGTGGGGGAAAGATATTTGGGTTTGAGGTAGATCTTACATTGCACTCACAGTGAACTAGTGATCTTGTGCTTTAAAAGGTTGGAGATCCTGGCCTAAGAGGATTTGAATCAAGCAGTGTCTTTCCCTGATGTTGCTCCCACCTTGTTATAGCTTCTGGCATGTGACGGGAACTTCACTTTTCCACGCAAAATTCCTCAGCACAGCGAGGGGAATCTCCATGCAGTAGATGGAGGCCAGCGTCACATGAGGTGGTCACATGCCCTTGCGTGCTTTCAAAACTTTAGGTAAAAGAAAATGAGACTTGTATTGAAGTAGGACAATCTTATTCAGGGAAGCAGAATCTTTCCACTAATACATTACATGAGATACATTGTATAAAACACATCCTCATCACATCACCATAGTAAATATGGGGGTGCCATGGGGTTGCTTTGGGGCACAGGGTGTTACACCTTCCCCGTTCATTTACTGCAGGAGTGGGTGTCACCGACGAAGGGCATGTCTTCACTTGCCATATCAGAGATTGATCTTCTGGCATTCGATTTAGAGGGTCTAGTTAAGACCCGCTAAATGGAATGCTGAGATGGCTCCAGTCAGCACTGATACTCTTGGCAGATGCGAGGAGTCAGGGAAGCTGACTTGAGCATTTGCTCCTGTTGGCCTCCTTCTCTGAAAATGCCAGAATCCAGATAGCCACATACACAGCCAGGATCACTCAAGAGACCACATCACTGACAAAGCTGTTGAGCATCTGCTGACAGGCGCTCCTGTAAGACAAAACAAACATAGACTGTTCCCTCCTCCCCAATCCACCCTCTTTGCAGGAAAGGGAGTGGTAACTCATTTTAAAGCTAGCAGTTTTTATTCAGACTCACTGACATCCAAGTCTTGTCTAAGACTGACCGAGACTATCTCCCTTCCATTGTTTGAGCTGTGAGGAGTGAAACCCCTTCAATATGCTTTTCTTTCCTGACTGAGTTTCTACCTGGCAGACAGTGGGACTAGCTTTGTTACAGATTCTGACAGGTCCTGTCCAAATTGGACTAAGGCTGTGTGCTTTTTCCTTTACCTGTTGATACATGACCATATTCCCTATCTGCCAAAATAAAGATATTTTGGCCCTGGAAAGGGTTCAGAAAAGGCCAACTAAAATGATGAGAGGTTTGGAACGGGTCCCACATGAGGAGAGGTTAAAGTGACTGGGACTTTTCAGTTTAGAAAAGAGGAGACTAAGAGGGGATATGATAGAGGTCTATAAAATCATGAGTGGAGAGGGCCGATAAAGAAAAGTTATTTATTAGTTCCCATGATAGAAGAACTAGAAGACACCAAATGAAATTAATGGGTAGCAGGTTTAAAACTAATAAGCGGAAGTTCTTCTTCACAAAGCGTGTTGTCAACCTGTGGAACTCCTTGCCAGAGGAAGCTGTGAAGGCTAGGACTATAATAGGGTATGTCTACACTACCCCCCTAGTTCGAATTAGGGGGGTAATGTATGCATACCGAACTTGCTAATGAAGCCCGGGATTTGAATTTCCCGGGCTTCATTAGCATAAAGCCGGCGCCGCCATTTTTAAAACCCGGGTTGTGCGAACCCCGTGCCGCGCGGCTACACGCGGCACGGACTAGATAGTTCGGATTAGGCTTCTATTGATAAATTTGTGTGATTGTGTAAGTTAGGTCGAACATGGAAGGACACAGGGAGGTACTGGGTACAGACTGTAAGCCAAAGGGGAGTATTGGAACATCTTAATAAGAAATGTCTTGGTACAAAAACTCCCTAAAAACTAATGCACATACCAACCTAGGTTCAGGACTGGGTCGAAATTGACAGCATGAAGGATAGTAAGTGAGCCACCCTTCCATAAGGTGAGGGGTGGTAACTAGGCAACACAGGGTGGTATCCTGGTACGTAAAGAAATGATGTAAGTTGTTTGTACCTGTCTATAAAAGGACACCGCAAAGGGTGCTCTCCGGCCGACCTTGGGGGGGAGGCGCACTAGGCGCCTGAACGGCAGGTGTCATTGCCTAAACTTACAGAATGCACAGTAGCTTAACTTTGACTAACTGCTGTTATTATCTGATATATGGCAATAGGCCTGCCCGGCGTTGGTACCTTGTCAACGCGGGCCATAGTGCCCAGTGGTGTAACATTGTACTGATCTCTGTTACCAACTGGCAGAACTTCGCATTTGACAATAAACCTGCTCGATTGATTTCAAACCTTGCCTGCATCTGTCGTTTCTGGGGCCTCTCAGAGATCTCTTGTGTTGACCCAAGGGCACGGGGTCTAACGCTCTAGATAAAGGGAGTACCGATTGTTACGCATGCAGCCGACAGTTTAACAACGGAGTAGAGGTCCTGTCAGGAGCGCGCCAGGACAACCCTGACCCGACGACGCTGACACTGACAGTCCAGACCACCGAAGGTACCGAGGTGCGAAAACACCGAGGTACGACAGCATGATTTTCCGAAAATGCTTTTAACGGAAAAGTTTTCCGTTAAAAGCATTTTCGGAAAAGCGCGTCTAGATTGGCAGGACGCTTTTCCGGAAAAGCACTTTTTGCGGAAAAGCGTCCGTGGCCAATCTAGATGCGCTTTTCTGCAAAAAAGCCCCGATCGCCATTTTCACCATTGGGGCTTTTTTGTGGAAAACAGTACTGTGCTGTCTACACTGGCCCTTTTGCACAGAAGTCTTTTGGGAAAAGAATTTTGCCCGAATGGGGGCAGCATAGTATTTCCGGAAAAGGGGCTGATTTCTTACAATAGATTGTTAGTGCTTTTCCGGAAATTCAAGCAGCCAGTGTAGACAGCTGGCAAGTGTTTCCGGAAAAGTGGCTGATTTTGCGGAAATATTTGCCAGTCTAGACACAGCCCTCATGTGTGGCCAACAGCCAGCTGCCTGTAATCGGGTGAAAGTTTTTTCTACTCCTCCATGTCCCCCTTTCTTGAGCGAGGGAAATCATTTCTGATCTTAATGCCGTGGGAACCACCCAGACTGCTTCTGGTTCCCCTTATCTGGCTGCTAAGATTAAGTTTGCTTCATTTTGCCACACCTTCCTCTCCCAGTGGTTCCCCTTACTTACTAACTCTGCCAGGCTGGAATCTGGTTTTGTAGAGTTATTAAATCAATGTGTTCTGAATGTCCCTTTCTGGGTGCTGCTAGAGGAGCTATGTCTTTTCCATTTCCTGGTTGCCACCGTTTTCCCTCTCTGGCTCCCCTCTTTGCCTCCTCATCTGCCCGATTATTCCATTTTGACTCCTTGGTCTCCTTCTTGACTGCCCTGACTTTTCCCACATGTAGCACAGTGTCCTATGGCTCTGCCAATGTCCAGACATATGTCAGTTTGTCTGCATGGGCTATGGGCTTCCCATCTGCGGACCTCATCCCTCTCTTCTTCCATTCAGGGACCCAATCCACCAGGGACCGGAGGACCCAGTCTGAGTCAGTGAAAATAGCTACCTTTTGTGTGTGTGTGGGTGGGTGGGTGGGTGGGGGCATTCAAGGGCTACTGCTATGGCCACTATTTTTTAAATAAATAAATAAAGATTGCCTGTTTCCTAGAATGGACATGGAGTTGAGTCCAGTCCCCTGCCTTCTCAGCAGGACCAAGTACCATTCCTGACAAATTTTTGCCCCAAATCCCTAAATGGCCTTCACAAGGATTGAACTCACAACCCTGGGTTTAGCTATCCCTCCCACTCCCTGCTACTGGGGCAGAATGTGGGGTCCACCATCCACTCAGCAACTCACCTGGAGGCATTTTTACAGCAGCAAAACCTGCCTGCAGATGGCCAGTCTCATAAAAACAAGAGCCATCCACAAACCACACTACATCTGCTATTTCCTGCATTTCATTCAGCACAGCCCCTCCCTTGTAGCACGGTGGCTCCTGAGGCCGTGTTTCAGATAACGGTCATTCATGCTCTTCTTCCTCTATTAGGAGGCCATAAGGAACTGGAGACAACACGGGGGGGTTTCTCCAGAGCTACATTTTTGTTTAACAAAGCAAGGGTCCATTTTGCCAGTCGGGGGCTGGACACACAGCCATTGTTGATCTTCCCAGTGGGTACATACGTCACTAGGGAGTGGGTTGTCTTTAACAACACAAGAGACAATCCCACCGGATATTCCCAGTGTCTCAGTGCCCAGACAAGTGCTAGAACTTCCTTTCCACATGGAGTGAATCCCTTTTTTATCTCACTCAGGGTCTTGGAGGCATAGGCCACAGGTAGGAGACCTTTCCCATGGTTCTGGCTTAGTATAGCTCCCATCCCTTTGTCTTTGGTTGCCAACTGTATTGCAAATAGTTCTCCCACCAGGGGGTAGAGTAGAGGTGGGGTTTGAGCTGGAACTTGTTTTAGCTGGGTCATGGCCTCCTGTTGCTGAGAAGCCCAACTCCACTCTGCTCCTTTCTTCAGTAGTTCATGCAGGGGAGCTGCTTTTTCTGAAAGGCCTTCAATAATGTCTCAGAGCTTCAGGGGTAGCTGAGTTAGTCCGTTACAGAGAAAAACAATGGTCTGATAGCACTTTAGGTTACATCTAGACTACAGGCTTTTGTCAACAGAGGCTTTGTACTGTCAACAAATCCTCTGCCGACAAAGAGCGTCTAGACTACAGCCAATTGTGTTGACAAAGCAAGCCGCTTTGTCGACAGAGAATGTAGACGCTCTCTTTTGAAAAAGCACAGTGTGGATGCAATAGCGCCTTTTGTCGACAAAAGGTGTTATTCCTTGTAGAATGAGGTTTACCGCCATCGACAAAACTGCTGCGTTCTGTCAACTTACTGTTGACAGAACTTGGTGGTACTGTAGATGCAGATATAGTTTTGTCAAAAAAGTCCACTTTTCTCAACAAAACCCTGTAGTCTAGACACACCCTTAGGGTGTGTCTAGACTACCTAGTTTTGTGGACAAAAGTGGACTTTTGTCGACAAAACTATACCAGCGTCTACACTACCGCTGAGTTCTGTCGACACAACGTCGACAGAACTCAGCAGTTTTGTCAACGCTGGTATACCTCATTTTACGAGGCATAACACCTTCTGTTGACAGAAGGTGTTATTGCCTGTAACGTTGCGTCCAGACTACGGAGTTCTGTCGACAAAGCAGCTTGCTTTGTCGACAGAACTCAATGTGTCTGGACGCTCTTTGTCGACGGAAGTTTTGTCAACAGTATCTGGCGACGTACGTACCCTTATAGACTAACAAAACATGTAGATGGTATAATGAGCTTTCATGGGTACAGCCCACTTCTTCAGATGACCGGAGTATGAGTAGGGAATATGAAAACTCAAAATAAATAGGAGAATGGAAAGGGGGAGTAGAGAAAGATGCTCTGTCTCCCACTGCCCTTCCTTTTTCTTAAAGTATCTGGAGAATGGGTGCTAAACCTAAGCAGATAAAAATCAGTCAGTAGATAGATTGCTAAGGCAGGAAGGATACCACTCAGAAATCTGTTAGGACCTTAAGTGGTAGAGTCCCACCAGCCTAAATCTCGGTTGAGTCCCTGAAAATACCATCCTGGCCACCATGGATGTAGAAGCCCTCTACACCAATGTTCCACACAAAGACGGATTACAGGCCATCAGGAACACCATCCCCGATAACAGCACTGCACACCTGATTACAGAGCGCTGCAGTTTGGTCCTCACACACAAGTACTTCCAGTTCAGAAACAATTTCTATCTCCAAATCTTTGTTCCTACACTATAGGGTTGGGTTTTTTTTGTTTTTTGTTTTTTTTTTACAAAAGGGAGCAATGCATTGTGCCTCATTGAATCCCTGTAGAGTTTTTACTTCAGCTGGAGGTCCAGACAGGCTTTTGTTTGGGGTATAATCAAGGAATATGTGGCACCTGAGTCTACCAGTAAATTCTGTCCGAGGGCCCCTCCTGCAAACTTCACACAAACAGTGAATCTCCCCCATTCATCCGTATTTAATTGTGTTCTGCCAGCTTTGCTAGGAGCTCAGGGTTAGGCAGACTGTC
Source organism: Pelodiscus sinensis (assembly GCF_049634645.1). Taxonomy (NCBI): domain Eukaryota; kingdom Metazoa; phylum Chordata; order Testudines; family Trionychidae; genus Pelodiscus; species Pelodiscus sinensis. Next base: position 334,030,180 of record NC_134711.1, on the reverse strand, counting down.
TATTGCTTCCTTTGACTCGTATTTCAAGAGCCGCTTCCAAATTTCCCCCCACCATGGGTCTGGGGTTCTGCCTCACCCCTTAAGAGGTCTGTCTCCCCTCTCCTTTCCCTGAGTGCTATTTGGGGTAGTTATGGCAGCCATCTTCTCCGGTTTCTTTTTAGGAGTGTGAAGGTCTTTTTGAACCTCATCAGCCTGCTTTGCTATCTCTACAATATCTCTTATTCGAGTGGCTGCCAGATCCGTACCCATAAAGGCCATAAGAATCAAGGGGAAAATTCCTTGGTTAAAGCTTGTTTGAAAGGAAGGACTGAAAACCTGGATTGACAGCATCTGTTTGCCCAGCATGTTTCCGTGCTATTTCCTTTCTGGCTATGTCACTTTCTGCTCTCTCCCTGGCTTCTTCTTTCTCCTGATGGAATACAAGGGTGGGGCTCTCTCCCGGGAAGAGGGTTTGTATTACTTCCCTCTGTACATTTGTGTGCTTCTCTGTATCATCTGCTCCATGGGGGGCTCCCATTTGGATATCATAAGGGAGCCCTGCAAAATCCTTGGAGGTCATACACTCCCTGCACATAGCTGCCACACCAGCCGGAGTGAATCCAGCCCCGTCAGATATTTTACCAACCACCCCAGGGCTGTGTTTCTATTCAGAGGGCTGACGGATTTCCCTACAGCCCTAATCTGGTCTGGGGTGAAGGGTCTCGTTTCTACCCATTACTCTGTTCCTCCATCACCTCCCCTGGGTCCCTTCCTTGTGACAGAGCTATTGATTATAGGGGCTACTGGAGGTGGTCTTTGCAACTCTTCCAGTGACTTCCGTAGGGGACTATATGGAGACTGCACGACAGGATTCAGGGAGAACTCATTAGAGTCCTTCCCCTCATCATTGCAATAAGGGGGGATGGATCGGGATCCTCCCTTGCCTCTGCATTTTCCTCCCAGCTGCAATTCCCTCTGATCTCTGCCAGGATCCCCCTTTGTTGCCCTAACTGAGACTTAAGGGCACAAATTTGTCTCCGGCATTCCCCGTGGTCTGCCCAAGTGCTGCCGTGGGAGTTTTTTAAAAGGGCTCTTACTGCTATTTCATTCTTGGTGGCCTGCTGTTTCAACACTGACCCTTCTGCAACTTGCTTCAGACCCTCTCTCAGTCACACACCTCCCCCTGCATTCCGACAATCTGAGCACCTTGAATCAGACTTGTAGCTCTGATACCGTCAGATTCTGCCTTCAGATGAATCGCTTCAGTTTCCTTTTCTGCTCTGACTCTCTCCAATTCCTGCACTCTCATTTTTAGCTGATCTATCTCCTCATCCAGTGCTGTAGCAACCATCCACAACCCTTGCCAAGCAGCTCTCTTCTTGTCCCCTAACATTCGGATCTCCCCACTTTCCTGCATCACCCCAGGTATTCCATTGCTTCTGGAGCTGCAGGAAGGCTCCCTGGCCAGTAAAGGAACCAGCCTTCCAGGATCCATGACCCCCTTGTGCCTGAACAAAATCTGCCAAGCTGTTTCCCAACATGACTTGCAACTGTACTTTCTTCCCAGATGTTTCCCTGTCTCTGGACATAATTCTTCACTTGAGCAGGCAATCACCCTTAGTTCTGAGTCCCAATAACAGAATGTATCCGTAAATTTTTACGGATAACCGTATTCTGGCTGGATAACCATAGTCAGAGAGTAGTTATTAATGGTTCACAATCCTGCTGGAAAAGTATAACAAGTGGGGTTCTGCAGGGGTCTGTTTTGGGACCAGCTCTGTTCAGTATCTTCATCAACAATATAGATATTGCCATAGAAAGTACGCTTATTAAGTTTGCAGATGATACCAAGCTGGGAGGGGTTGCGACTGCTCTGGAGGATAGGGTCATAATTCAAAATGATCTGGACAAATTGGAGAAATGGTCTGAGGTAAACAGGCTGAAATTTCATAAACACAAACGTAAAGTGCTCCACTTAGGAAGGAACAATCAGTTTCACACATACAGAAAGGGAAGCGACTGTCTAGGAAGGAGTACGGCAGAAATTGATCTAGGGGTTATAGTGGACCATAAGCTGAATATGAGTCAGCTGTGCTGCTGTTGCAAAAAAAGCAAACATGATTCTGGGATGCATTAACAGGTGTGTTGTGAGCAAGGCACAAGAAGTCATTCTTCTGCTCTACTCTGTGCTGGTTAGGCCTCAGCTGGAGTACTGTGTCCAGTTCTGGGCACCGAATTTCAAGAAAGATGTGGAGAAATTGGAGAGAGTCCAGAGAAGAGCAACAAGAATGATGAAAGGTCTAGAGAACATGACCTATGAAGTAAGGCTGAAAGAATTGGGTTTGCTTAGTTTAGAAAAGAGAAGACTGAGGGAGGACATGATAGCAGTTTTCAGGTATCTAAAAGGGTGTCATAAGAAGGAGGGAGAAAACTTGTTCATCTTGGCCTCTGAGGATAGAACAAGAAGCAATGGGCTTAAACTGCAGCAAGGGAGGTTTAGGTTGGACATTAGGAAAAAGTTCCTACCTGTCAGGGTGGTGAAACACTGGAATAAATTGCCCAGGGAGGTTGTGGAATCCCCATCTCTGGAGATATTTCAGAGTAGGTTAGATAAATGTCTATCAGGGATGGTCTAGACAGTATTTGGTCCTGCTAGGAGGTCAGGGGACTGGACTTGATGACCTCTCGAGGTCCCTTCCAGTCCTAGTATTCTATGATGAACTCACAAACTGTGACATGGGCACTTGTAGGGAGCCCCATCCCGTCTTCTTTTACCTCCTATTGCAATGGAAAAATTGCCAACTGTTTGTACCAACCGTCTCCTTCCTCTCAACCATCTTCGCTTGGGCCTCTAAAATCTGTTACCCGGGTTCTTTCAACCCAAACCTCTCGGTAACTTTTACTCTCTGCAAGGTGGTGTCAGGAAATCATTCAGGGGAGACACTGTTGTCCGACCGATAGATAGGTGGTACAAACAGGATGACACAAGAGTGCTTTCACTTAAAGCTAAACTAATTAGTCCCAAGCACTGACACATGTCTGCAACCGGTTAGTAAAACACCCCCACCTTTGATAACTACCGAAGTTGAGTGTGGCTCTCGAGTGACACTAGGCAGGCTTCCGATGGTTAGTCTTCCGTCTGCTGGCGGAGACGAACATGCGTCCTGATGTGAAGAGACCTCAAGTAGTCCTCGAAGTCTCCCTCCAAGTGTTCCCCAAAATTGCCTCCCTAACTCAAACTTTCCTTCTCTATTTATACATTAGTATTACAATAACTTGTCACTCAAAAACTTGTTAGATATACATTAAAATTTTAAAGCTAACTAAAATTTTCCACAAGATGTAAAAACATGTTTGTACTAGAACTGATTGGGTCTTATAATTGTTTTTCTTTCCTTTAAAATAGGAATGAGATACAGCACTAATTTCACTTAATTGCACAAAGTAGCTCCTTGAATCATGGATAACAATGTCACGCCTATCAACATCTGGAATGGCTCCCTTGAAGTTTCACTGAGGGAGGAGTGACATGGACATAATCAAGTGAGTGACAGAGGGAGGAGAGGACAGCCAAGTGGCAGGAGTGCAGCCTTGTTAGGAAGAGTCAGGGCAGGTGCAGGTCCTTGGTGGAAGATGTGGGCCATGAGATGTGGCCTTAGAACACAAAGTAACAAAAGTGAGAAATATCAGAGGGGTCACCGTGTTAGTCTGAATCTGAAAAAGCGGCGAGGAGTTTTGTGGCACCTTGTAGACTAACTGAAGTGTAGGAGCATAAGCTTGCGTGGGCAAAGACCCACTTCGTCACATGCATGGAGTGGAAATTTCCAGAGGCAGGTATCAATATGCAGGCCAGAATTAGGCTGGAGATGACGAGGTAGATCCAATCAAGGAGGAGGCCCACTTCTAGTAGCTGATCTGGAGGTGTGAATTCCAAGAGAGCAGAAGCTGTTTTTGTAGTTAGCGAGCCATTCACAGTCTTTGTTTCATCCAGAGTTGATTGTGTCAAACTTGAAGATGAACTGTAGCTCAGCAGTTTCTCTTTGAAGTCTGGTCCTGAAGTTTTTTTGCTCCAGGATAGCTACCTTTAGATCTGCAATTGTGTGTCCAGGAACACAAAAGTGAGAAAGGTATCCATTCCAGGACATGCACACAGAAGGATTCCCCACGGTGTCACATTGATACTACTAAATAAGATCAGGAAAGGGATTAATGTCTCCGTTAATGTCCAGGCAAATGGTTCAGGGAAGAGAGACTGGCATCATGTCTCCAGTCAGTTTTCAATAGTTCTCCATCTGAGAGCTAACGTAGGAAGAGAAAACTTTAGGTTCCTTTATGGGTGAAGAAATGCAGCAGCCTGTCATGGATCTGTTTGGTCCTCACCCCGTAGATAATAGGGTTCAGCATGGGGGGAAGCAGGAGGCACACATTAGCAAAGAGAACATGGAAATACAAAGCCACATTCTGACCAAACCGGTATGTGAGGACAGAGAAGAAACATGGGATGTAAAAAGCTAAGATGGCACAGAGGTGGGAGCCACAAGTCCCAAAAGTCTTAAGTCTGGCGTCCTTGGTTGGGAGGCTGAAGATGGCCCTGAGTATTAGGGTATACGACACAACTATAGAAAGCACATCAAGACTCATCAGCAAGATGGCCGCAAAGAAGCCGTAGTAGCTACTGATGCGGATGTCGGCACAGGCCAGCTTCAGCACGGCTGAGTGCTCACAGCATGTGTGAAGGATGACGTTGGTTCTGCAATATGGCCACTCCCTCGCCAGCAAGGGACAGGGTAATGTCATCAAGCCACAACGCAGCAACATGGCCAGGCCGATCTTGCCCACAATGGGGTTGGTCAGGATGGTGGAATGTCTAAGGGGATTGCAGATGGCCACATAGCGATCCAAGGCCATGGCCACGAAGATCCCAGACTCCACTGCAAGGAAGCAGTGAATGAAGAACATCTGGGAGAGGCAGGCACTGAAATTTATCTCTCGGTCATTGAACCAGAAGATGCTCAGCATTTTGGGTACAGTGGATGTGGACTGAACCAGGTCAGTGGCAGCCAGCATGCAGAGGAAATAGTACATGGGCCCATGGAGACTCGGCTCCATCTTCACAATGAACATGATGGTGAGGTTACCGAAGAAGGCGATGGCGTACATCACACTGAAGGGGATGGAGATCCAGACATGGGCTGCCTCTAGGCCAGGGATGCCCAACAAGATGAAGGTGGAGGGATTGAGGGAGCCAGTTGCGTTGGAATGTGACATGGAATCACTGTGAAAGTCTCCAACTCCGAGGCAGAACGTCGTCTCCTGTCTGTTCTGTAGGTTCTCTTGTCTTCCCGTGTGCCTGGCGTCTAAGGTGTTGGACGCAGTACAAAAGCCTAGATGGATACATAATATTAACAAGATAAATGACATAAACCACTGGAGGCTACTCTCATGGGTGAAGCAATTCGGCTTCCCTTTGTACACTGGGAAATTACATTTTCATTATTCAGAGTAATGGATTATGAACAACTAACTCTACTAATGCCAATTCTGTTTCTTATATTGTTCTATGTGTCAGTCATTCCTGCAGGTCTTGTGGGGGAAACCTTAAAAGGCACCAGCTGGCAATATGGGTCTGGATTGCTGCAATGGGAGCGGGGCATAGAGGGTCCATGCTCTTGGCAATTCCCTATGCACCTGCTTGATAAAAATATGAGATTGGAAAAAAATCAAATCTTTACCAAAAGAACGGAGAGGTCTCTGGCACCTTAGAGACTGACAGAATTCTTAGGTCATTAGCGTTCATGGGTAAACAGCTATACTAGGAGATGAGTCCGAATTTACTAACTTCGAATTCTGGGTACCCGATTTTACAAATTCAAAGTTCTATGACTTCCAATGAGGAAGAATTGAATGGAGTGCTCCATTAATATGAATGTGCTACCTCGGACTCAGAACCTCTAGGAAGCTTTGGGAAGCCTCCCAAAGGCCAATAAGTTTGAATACGTGGCACCAGAGCATCCACATTAATGTTATTTTGGACTTGGTAGTTTGGATGTATCACTTACAAATTCTAACTTACAGGCTAAGGTCCTAGTGTAGACCAGGCCTTAAACAGTAAGGTCTACCCCTTTGAGATGAAATTCTTGCCAAGACGGGTATCAGAGGAAAACATCCCAACTAAAACACACAGCATAGAAAAAAATCTGGACCTCATTCTTTGAGTCTCCATGGAAACACCTGTTTCTTCACAGCAGTGCCCTAAAGGAACATAATGTTTGAATGCCTAAGGAGTATGGTGGGGGAATAACCTACTTTGAATACGCGCTTAGTCTTTTTTACCCAAGAACACAGCAGATAGAAAAGGGAGTTCCAGGACAAGTTCTGAGAATGGGGGAGGCTGTTATATGTGTAAAGCCTGAAAAGGGTGGAATGAAACTAAAAAAAAAAAGAATTGTCTTGTAGCACTTTAGGATGCATCTACATAGGAGGACAAAAGTCAAACTAAACTACGCAAATTCAGCTACATCAGTTGTGTAGCTGAAGTACAAATAGCTTAATTCAGCTTTTGGCGCTGTCTACACAGCAGGAAGTCGAAGGAAGTGCACTCTTCCTTTGACTTCCATTATTCCTCATGAAATGAGGGTTACAGAAGTTGAAGTAAAAATCCTCCAGCTCAACATTATTTCGAAATAATGGCTTGATGTGTAGACATGCTCTTTGTTATTTTGGAATAATGTTACTGTTTAAATGTACCCTTAGAGAGATAGATAGATAGATAGATAGATAGATAGATAGATAGATAGATAGATAGATAGATAGATAGATAGATAGCTGTCATAAGCTTTTGTGGGCACAATCGACTTCAGATAAGTGGAGCAACAGGGATAGAACCCCCACATTTAAAGCAGAAAAAGAAAGGAGAGGACGAGAAAAAAAACCCTGTCAATTAGGCTACATCTAGACAGTGGGGCTCTATCGACAGGGCTTGACAAACCGTTGTTTCTATTCACCCGTGGCGAGTAGATTTCAGCCGGTTGCTCCGTGCACCCCATCATGCGCATGCTCAGTGTGAGGCTGGCGAGTAGCTCTCTCTGCAGTTTGTTGAGCCCTGTATAATACCAAAAGTATCCTAAAATAGCAATTCCACATCTTTCAATGCGCCCTTTATATCAAAATATATTTTGTTACAATGGGCACACTATTCCGGCACCCCTGAAACCATTGTTCCACGCGCGTTGAGGGACTTGTCGGAATAGTGCTTTACACTGACATTTGGAAAATCATGTAAAGGGAAATCATGCCTTTGAGGGGGTCAACAAACATGTGGACAAGGGGGATCCAGTGGATATCGTGTACTTAGATTTCCAGAAAGGCTTTGTCAAGGTCCCTCACCAAAGGCTCTTAAGTAAACTACTTTATCATGGGGTAGGAGAGTAGGTCCTTTAATGGACTGATAACTGGTTACAAGACTGGAACCAAAGGGTAGGAATAAATTGTAAGTTTTTCAAGTGGACAGAGGTAACTAGTGGGGTCCCCCAGCTGTCTGTTCTAGGACCCATCCTATTCAACTTATTTCTAAATGGTCTAGAAGACAGTCATAGACGTGTTCCCAACATCCCAAGAGTTACTAACATCTAAAGACACCTAGTGCTTCAAAAGGACAAATACCACTGGACAATGTTATAATAAAGCCAATTTCACTCTGAAAAGCATTTCCGTGTGTCACGTTACTGGATTTTCAGGGGAGCAGTCAGATCACTGCTGCACCATGGGGGGTGTTTGTTGCAAAGTGTATACCAAGGGGTCCATGTGAGGAGTCCCATGAAAGCTTCTGTTCTACTGATTCTGTACGTGCTATTCATGTAATTGTATAATATCTGTATGTGGAGTTCAAAACATGTACTCTGTATGGATGCTGGAAAATTCTCTGTCTGCGGCTGAGCAATGGGTATATACAGAATCAGTAGAACAGAAGCTTTCATGGGACACCTCACATGGCCCCCTTTGTACCAACTTTTGGGGCAAATACCCCCCCCATAGGTGCAGCAGTGATCTGGCTGCTCCCCTGAAAATCCAGTAACGTGACTCACGGAAATGCTTTTCAGAGTGAAGTTGGCTGTATTAAAACATTGTCCATTGGCATTCGCCCTTTTGACACCCCCAACACAAAATTGATGCAGGAAGGGATGCAAGAAACATCACTGAGGGCATCATAGGCCTCCCCATGTTTTGGCTTGTGTCATTGAAGCTTCTAATCCAATGTTAGAAAGAACAGAGCAGAGCTGGACAAGTGTATGGAAACCAAATTTGCTTAAAACAGGCTTCATCACGGCAAGGTGTGTCATAATGACAACAGTACCCTCACCCGGTTTTATAAACCCAAGGTAAGACTTGGTAAAAACCATAGTCACATTGATCTCACCCAAAGCTAAAGAAAATAGTAAATTCATCCAGACCGACTCTGGCTAATCCCTGAAATCCAAACACCACTAAGTTAATTTAGAATAGTGATAGAAATGTAGCCGTGTTAGTCTGGTGTAGCTGAAACAAACTACAGGACTATGTAGCACTTTAAAGACTAACAAGATGGTTTATTAGATGATGAGCTTTCGTGGGCCAGACCCACTTCCTCAGATCAAATAGTGGAAGAAAATTGTCACAACCATAGATACCAAAGGATACAATTTAAAAAAATGAACACATATGAAAAGGACAAATCACATTTCAGAACAGAAGGGGGATGTGGGGGGGAGGGGGGGAAGGAAGGTAAATGTCTGTGAGTTAATGATGTTAGAGGTGGGGAAGGGTGGATGTCTGTGAGTTAATGGTATTAGAGGTGATAATTGGGGAAGCTATCTTTGTAATGGGTAAGGTAGCTGCGGTCTTTGTTCAGCCCCCCACAGAGAGTGTCAAATTTTAGCATGAATGCCAGTTCAGAGGATTCCCTTTCAAGTGCAGATTTGAAGGTCTTCTGAAGTAGGATGCAGGTGATTAGGTCATTGAGACAATGTTCTTTCTCCTTAAAAGCCTCCCTACAGCAACTCGGTAACAAATCCACACAGAAACACCTTGGCTACGTCTACACTGGCCCCTTTTCCGGAAGGGGCATGTAAATTTCACTAGTCGTCGTAGGGAAATCCGCGGGGGATTTAAATATCCCCCGCGGCATTTAAATAAAAATGTCCGCCGCTTTTTTCCGGCTTTTAAAAAAGCCGGAAAAGAGCGTCTAGACTGGCCCCGATCCTCCGGAAAAAGCGCCCTTTTCCGGAGGCTCTTATTCCTTTGAAGTAGGAATAAGAGCCTCCGGAAAAGGGCGCTTTTTCCGGAGGATCGGGGCCAGTCTAGACGCTCTTTTCCGGCTTTTTTAAAAGCCGGAAAAAAGCGGCGGACATTTTTATTTAAATGCCGCGGGGGATATTTAAATCCCCCGCGGATTTCCCTACGACGACTAGTGAAATTTACATGCCCCTTCCGGAAAAGGGGCCAGTGTAGACGTAGCCCTTCTGACCCCCGACCAGGATTTTTCTATCTGCTTCCCAAGATCCATAAACCTGGACATCCCAGATGCCCCATCATCTCTGGTATTGGCACACTCACTACTGGTCTATCCAGCTATGTAGACTCTCTCCTCAAACCCTACGCAACCAACACCCCCAGCTATCTCCGAGACACTACTGACTTCCTAAGGAAACTACAAAACATCGATAACCTCCCCAATAACACCATCCTTGACACCATGGATGTAAAAGCACTATACACCAACATCCCGCATAAAGACGGATTACAAGCTATTAGAAACACTATCCCAGAGGACACCACTGCCAACCTGATAGCAGACCTATGTAACTTTGTTCTCACACACAATTATTTCCAGTTTGAGAACTACTTATACCTCCAGACCAGCGGCACAGCCATGGGTACACGCATGGCCCCACAGTGTGCTAATATCTTTATGGCTGACCTAGAACAACGTTTCCTCAACTCCCGTCCCCTTTTACCCCTTCTCTACTTACACTACATCGATGACATCTTTATGATCTGGACGCATGGCCAAGAAACACTGAAGACATTCCACAGAGATTTCAACAACCTACACCCCACCATTAACCTCAGCCTGGATCATTCCACATGAGAGATCAATTTCCTGATCAATAAAAAAGCAAATTGAAAGAGCCAAACGAATACCTAGAAACCATCTACTACAAGACAGACCCAAGAAAACCAACAATAGAACACCACTTGTCATCACCTACAGCTCCCAACTTAAACCTGTCTAATACATTATCAATAAATTACAGCCTATACTGGAACAGAATACTAAACTCCGAGAAGCTCTGGGAGACAGACCCATAGTCTGTTATAGACAACCACCTAACCTCAAGATGATACTTACCAACAACCACAGGACATACCACAGTAATACCAACCCTGGTACCTTCCCTTGCAACAAACCCCGTTGCCAGCTTTGTCCACATATTCACTCTGCTGACACCATTATTGGGCCTAACCAAGTGAGTTATAAGATCAAGAACACATATTCCTGCGCCCCCAGAAATATAATCTATGCTATCATGTGCCGAAAGTGTCCGTCTGCTATGTACATTGGACAAACGTCTCAGACCCTTCGCCAAAGAATCAATGCCCACAAAACAGACATTAGACAGGATCACAAAGAAAAAACAGTTTCTTGCCATTTCAACCAGAAAGGACACTGTCTCAATGACCTATTCACCTGCATCCTACTTCAGAAGACATTCAAATCTGCACTTGAAAGGGAATCCTCTGAACTGGCATTCATGCTAAAATTCGACACTCTCCGCGGGGGGCTGAACAAAGACCCCAGCTACCTTACCCATTACAAAGATAGCTTCCCCAATTATCACCTCTAATACCATTAACTCACAGACATTCACCTTCCTTCCCCCCCCCCCCCCGCATCCGCCTTCTGTTCTGAAATGTGATCTGTCCTTTTCATATGTGTTCATTTTTTTAAATTGTATCCTTTGGTTTATATGGTTGTGACTATTTTCTTCCACTATTTGATCTGAGGAAGTGGGTCTGGCCCACGAAAGCTCATCACCTAATAAACCATCTTGTTAGTCTTTAAAGTGCTACATAGTCCTGTATTTTGTGTAAGTTAATGTAGGTATTCTCATCCCCCTTTGAATAGGCATCTTGTCCCTTTGCCACGAAAACATAATGGTGGTGTGCCTCAGTTTCCCTTTCCACACAGCACCTTATGGCTGGAACCTTCTTTGTCCTGTAAGACGTTCCAAGATCAGTTACAGGCATTAACCATGATCTATCAATATCACAAGGTCCTTTAACGTAAATCTGGTACATTTCTTGGCAGGTTCAATTTTTTTTTCAAAACATTATGCACATTGTACATTTTATAGTTCTGTGTAACAACAGCACATTGGTTACAAGAGTTAACATCAGCAATAGGAACAAATCCATATCCAGTGTCCATTGACAGCACTTTCTCTCATACCACATCTTTCACTCCTCACCATTGAAGTCTTGGATCTTCAGGTTAGAACTGCAAGTCTTCTTTGCCAAAGCAAGTTCAGCTCCTGTCTCTAGACCTGTGGGCTCAAAACCGGGCTCCACAAAGACAAAGGGCTGGCTGGGTGTGTCTCCCTTGCTCACAATGGCCATGGCAGTCTCCCCCTCCCCCTAGTCAGTGGGGTAACAACAAAAAGCTGTAGACTCACAAATCTCTCATCCTTCAACCTCCAACCTTTATTTCCACATGGAACTAGCTATCAAATTCCCTGATCGATTACCAGTGTCCACAGTGTCCAGAGATGGGAGCTTAACTGTCATCTTCTGCATCCTAGAGAGAGTGAGCACACAGCTGTTCTGCTCTGCACACTTAGCTACACAGTCTAGCTTCCTATGAATCTGGGACACACACCGTCCACCCTCATCATCAACCTGGGAACACTCCTGTCCCAAACACACTGACTTCCCAGCAGGCAGGTTGCATACAGTCACTTGATTCTCAGACTGCTCCAATTCTCTGGCTTTTTCTGCCTCATCTGAAATAATCCTCTGTCTCTCTGAGACCTCTCCTCACCCATCCACATTGGATCTTTCTAAATCCAGTCATTGCAGTCAGTGCTAACAGACAATGTCTGTCCATCAGGCACTGAAACACGTGGTCCATACATCAAGCTGCTGCTTTTTACAGACAGAGCTTTCCCTTGAATGCCTTCTCCAAGCCGGGACCTGTCCCCTCTCTCAGTCGCAGCAAACTGCTTGCTACAAGCACTGCAAGGACTCTCTTCCCTATGAGCATCCTTAAGCCACAGTTCATCATTCTCTGGCCCTGCAGTTCATCGGGAGCTCCCAGTGCGATGGTGCGGCCAAATCGCCATTAGCTGCCTAAACTGGGGGATTAGCCACTAGGACAAACTGCAAGGGAAGGGGTGGATTCTCCAGCCCCACACACTTGCAGATGTGGATACGATGCTTTTCTGTAAGATCGACTTGGGGGCTTGTCTACATTGAAATGCTACAGCAGGGCTGCCCTGGTGCTTCAGAGTAGACAGTACGTTCAACAATGACAGAGGGTCTCCTATCGGCATAGATCACCCGCATCCCGCTGAGGTGGGAGCTAAAATCATAGAACACTAGAGCTGGAAGGGATCTTGAGAGGTCATCAAGTCCAGCCCCCCACCCTCGTGCAGAACCAAACACCGTCTAGATCATCCCTGAGAGATGTCAATCCAACCAGCTCTTAAATGTCTCCAGTGATGCAGATCTACACAGTCCCTGGAATAAGCAATTTATTCCAGTGTTTTTTCACCCTGACAGTTAGGAAGTTTTTCCGAATGTCCAACCTAAACCTCCCTTGCTGCAAATTCAGCCCATTGTTTCTTGTCCTGTCCTCGGAGACCAAAGAGAATGGGAGGGTGGTGAAGCACTGGGATGGGTTCCTTAAGGAGGGGGTGGAATCTCCATCCCTAGAGGTTTTTAACTCCTGGCTTGACCAAGCCCTGGCTGGGATGATTGAGTTGGGGTTGGTCCTGCTTTGAGCAGGGGGCTGGACTCGATGCCTCTTGAGGTCTGTTTTAGCCCCGGGATTCTAGGATTCTGACTGACTCTCTTGCCGATTAACCAGCAGAGCCCTGCAAAGCAAGGGGAGGAGGCGACAGTCTCTGGGCATTGACACACAGCTGGTTCCTGAAGTCTTCACCCAGTTCCTGCACAAAGAGACGTTTTGCCTCAGTAGTGCCTGGGCAAACCACAGTCCCCTGCCTCAGACTTAGGCTTTGCAGCATAAACCTGCTAATTCCTGCCATCCCTGCGCCATGGAAATGCGGCTCCTCGGGGCTGGAGGCCATCAGCTGAGGGCACACAGGCAAGCGGGACAGTTTGGCCAGTGACACTGGTGCACACACACCCTGTGGCAAAGGCCCTGGGCAATTGGTGGCTGTGCAGAGTGGAAAGCACTTTCCTTCCGATCGCGCCCACATTGTGTTGGATCTGTGAAGCAGGGGGGCCCCCCAACAGAAGATGTTACCTGTGAGTGCTGAGAGGGATGCGTCTTCCCTGCGAGCCTCCCTCAGGAAGCCGCATCCCTCACCTCTCTCAGCCCAGCGTCTGCAGCAGTGTCCTGTGCCGAGAGCCGGCATTGGGGTGAGCACTGGTTATAACACAGCTCTGGACAGTCCCAGTGGGGTTCACTCGGCTTCCAGGAGAGAAGAGATCTGCATGTTAGTATGTGGGAGACCAGCTTGCCGGCACCTTCTGGCTGTTTATCCAGCCCTGGGGGAAAACTGTAATTGAGGGAAGGTCTCAAGGGGGGAGGAGAACTCCAGGGCTCTCTACCAAGTCGGAGCGGAATTGGCTGCTCTGGGCCTTTGTGTGTATTGAAAAACTGGTGTTGATTAGGAAGAGAATTCGGGTTAACATTTGCTGCCCCCAGGGTCTGATACCGTGTAAGTGGCAGGATGGCTCGGCAGACTGTAGACCGCAGATCTGGAGAAAGATGACGGCTACACGTGGCAGTCAAATGTTAAATCGAATTAAGTTCTTAGTTCGAGTTAACTGTTACACCTCATTCCATGAGTTACTAAGGACTTAGTTCAAGTTAACATCTGACTGCCGCGACTAGCCGTGGGCAGTTAGTTCGGACTAGGGGGATTTAAAAATGGTGCCCGGATGGGAAGATACAAATAAAGTCTGGGATATTTAAAACCCAGGCTTCATTTGCAACTTCGAATGCCTACGTTAGCCTCCCTAATTTGAACTAGGGGGCTAGTGTAGACATACCCCTCCTAAAGCACCCTAAGGGATCCCTCTCCTGTCATCCATTCCCAGCTTCTGACCAACAGAGGCTACGGACACCGTCCCTACCCATCCTCAGTAATCGCCATTGATGGACCGAACCTCCACGAATTCATCGTGGTGTAGTGGGTCCAGTACAAGGCAGTGCTGATCTGCACAGTGCAGACATGGCTGACAGTGGTCACCAACCAGTCGATTGGGATCGACCAGTAGATCTTGGAGCCTCTGACAGGGGATCCCGACTGGTTTGGCCGGGAAGCTATCCAATGCTGGCACTTCAGTTGCCCCTCCCTCTACTGCTATGCCCGTCCTGCCCGCTGCCTTGGAGCTGCTTGCTGTGCAGGATGTGGGAGGGAGAAGGGGGTGTGCTGATGTCAGGGTGTCCCTCCTCCCCCCCACTTCTGTACCCCACCTCCACATGGAGAGAAGGGGGTAGAGGGAGCTTGGCAATGCAAATCTCTGTCACTCTCACACCGTGTGTGTCTCTGCCATTCTCACAAACACGCAGGGTCCTTCTCTCATCTCCCGACCTAACACACCTGTGGGGGGTGGTGGTTACTTTTCTACTGCTCGCAAAGTGGGTTAGTTTTGGGTTTTGACTGGTCTCTGATGCTTAAATGTAATTGTTTGAGGAGTGAGTTGTGAAATGCCGAACCTGCCATGGCTGCAGTCATTATCCCCATGGTAACTGCTGCTCCTGGATGTGGCTGGCCTCTCCCTGCAGCCCTAAAAGATGCAGAGCTGGGGTCTCCACATGCTGTCCTGGCCTGCAGTCACTGCTCCTGCAGCTGCCATTGATGAGTAACAGGGAACCGTGGCCAGGAGAAGCTGTGGGCTCAGGGCCTGTACCTGAAGGGCAGCACATGGGGCCATGGAGCCGTTGCTGTACATGCCAGCTCTTTTCAGGGGTGGTGCAGGGCCAGGGCAGGGGTAAGCCTGTATTAACCTCACAGCTCGTCCACCCGGAGGGCGTCTCGGTTAAACGGTGCCCAGCCAGAGCCTGCTTCCTGAACCCCTGTCCCAGCCTTGGACCTCCTCCAGCAGCCAGCCTTCTGCCCCAGATGCGAGTCTCCCTGCACCCAACCTCCTTCCCAGAGCTCGCACCCTGAAGCCCTTCCTGAACCCCTATTTCCCACCCTGGGCAAAGCCCGGAGCTCCTCCCACACTGTGAACCCTTTAGCCCAAGACCAGAGCCTGCACCCCTAACCCAGCCTGATGAAAGTGAGTGAGGAAGGGAGGTGAAGGGGGACAGAGCGAGCAGGGTAAGGCCTCAGCGAAGGGGGGAGGAGGGGCGGGGCCTCGGAGAAGGGGCGGGAAGGACATGGGGTGAGGGTATTTGGGTTTGAGGTAGATCTTACATTGCACTCACAGTGAACAAGTGATCTTGTGGTTTAATAGGTTGGAGACCACTGGCCTAAGAGGATTTAAATCAGTGTCTCATCCCGGTGATACAAACTTTCCACCCATCTTCTGTACTCAGGCTCGGAATCCCTAGAAACACAGCCCCATGTTAGTCTTTGCTCCTCAGGAGTTTCTGAGGGCTGAGTTGTGGGCGACTGAGGGGAAGGGGTGATGTTGCTTCCCCCTTGATGTAGCTTCAGGCATGTGACGGGAACTTCACTTTTCCACGCAACATTCCACAGCACAGCAAGGGGAAATCTCCATGCAGTAGATGGAGGCCAGCGTCACATGAGCTAGTCCCATGCCCTTGCGTGCTTTCAAAACTTTAGGTAAAAGAAAATGAGACTTGCACTGAAGTAGGACAATCTTATTCAGGGAAGCAGAATCTTTCCACTAATACATTACATGAGATACATTGTATAAAACACATCCTCATCACATCACCATAGTAAATATGGGGGTGCCATGGGGTTGCTTTGGGGCACAGGGTGTCACACCTTCTCACTTCATTTACTCCAGGAATGTCCATCACCGACTAAGTCCACGTCGTCACTTGCCATATCGGAGATGGATCTTCCGGCATTTGATTAAGAGGGTCTAGTTAAGACCCACTAAATAGAATGCTGAGGTGGCTCCAGTCAGCTCTGAGACTCCTGGCAGTTGCGAGGAGTCAGGGAAGCTGACTCGAGCATTTGCTTCTCTTGGCCTCCCTCTGTGAAGATGGCATCAAGATGTAAGCCAACTCCAGCTACATATTTTATGTAGCTGGAGCTGTGTACCTTAAACCGACCCTCCAGGTCTAGTGTGTACCTTAAACCGACCCTCCAGGTCTAGTGTGGACCTGGCCTAATGCAGATGCAGTGTGTCCAGGGCCCTCTTTAGGTGTTCCAATATTGTCGTATTACGCACAGGTGTTCAGTGTATGTTTTAATACTTTGTGCATGAGGTTCGTGATCTCCAAAGCCAGCGAGTGGGCCTTGTCTAGGTTGCTAGAGTCATCTCTGTGTGTCTGTGCAGTATTGTTTATGATAGTGCTTTTTCAAGTGGTAATAACATCAAAGCCCAGGCTGGCCAACAAAGGAGAAAGAAAGAGCATGAAGCAAGGGCCTAGTGAAAGGCCTGAGACCTGCACCAAAGTGAGCAAAAGTGTTGCTATGAGTAACAGAGAGGCCTTCTCAAAAGCAGATGTTTGTTGGCAAGTGATGGTCTGGGATATGAACTCGGTGCTAGCATGGCTAGCAAGGACCCCACAGGCCAGCACACGATAAAACAGTTGGGCAAAAAGTAATGAATAGTGTTGTTGTAACTGAAAACCACAAGAGTGAAAGGAGATGGGGAATAGGAACGCTTTGGAGAAAAGCACGAGGGGAGGTACCAAAAGTGACATTAATGCATAAGAAGAGATGTAAGGTGTGTATCACAGATTGTTTGTCTCTGTCTAGAAATGTTGGGGCACATCAACGTAACACTTTATCGGGCCTAGAGGAAATAGTGAACTCATACTATAGAGTGAGCCGAGTCCATTGTCACAGGTACAAACACATAAAAGAACCCATCCCAGTTTGCACTGGATATGGATGCATCTGAGAGGGTCCAGTGGAGGGCTACCAAAATGACGAGGGGGCTGGAGCGCATGACCTCCGAGGAGAGGCTGAGGGATCTGGGCTTGTTCATTCTGCAGAAGTGAAGAGTGAGGGGGGATTTGAGAGCAGCCTTCAACTTCCTGGGCAGGGGATGCAAAGAGGATGGAGAGAGGCTGTTCTCAGTGGTGACAGATGGCAGAATGAGGAGCAATGGGCTCAAGTTGCAGTGGGGGAAGTCTAGGTTGATAATTAGGAAAAACTATTTCTCTAGAAGCACTGGGATGGGTTCCCTAGGGAGGGGGTGGAATTTCCTTCCATAGAGGTTTTAAGTCCCGTCTGGACAAAGCCCTGGCTGGGATGATTGAGTTGGGATTGGTCCTTCTTTGGGCAGAGGGCTGGACTCAGTGACTCCTGAGGTCTCTGCCCATCCTGGGATTCTCTGATTCATTTGATGATTCTCTGTTCTGTTCACTCCCGCTGGGCCAAGGGAGGGAGACGGGACATGGGGCTAGATGGACCTGTGGTCTCACCCCGTAGGGCCGTTCTTCTGTTCGTATTGTTCTCCTCACACTGAGGGATCGGCAGACTGAGTCATAAACTCACCCCATCAGGGTTCTGTCCAGGGCAAAATGGCACCGCTCGGGTTCCTCGGCTGGAGAACTGGCGGCAGTGGGGGAGCGTGG
Organism: Pelodiscus sinensis; assembly: GCF_049634645.1. NCBI lineage: Eukaryota > Metazoa > Chordata > Testudines > Trionychidae > Pelodiscus > Pelodiscus sinensis. Next base: position 334,012,242 of record NC_134711.1, on the reverse strand, counting down.
AACTTGATGGAGACCATCTACTACTGGTCCATGAGTGGCTAGTGAAAGCGTTTGTGTAACTGCAGGACGGTGTGTCCCTGCCTGTGTGTGGCTGTGTGGGCGCGGCCTAGAGAGGATTGTGACGTGACAGCTCCACAGAGTGAAAGGGGCTGAGATCTCAATATGTCCATCTTGCCCCTCGGGGAAGTCCAACACCTCTCTCCAGTAGAGAGGATCTGCTAGACTCTGTGTCCTTTCCCCACTGGTCGCACGCAGTGACTGATGGAGAGAGCGTGGTCACAGCAGGGAATTCAGGACTACGGGGTTCTGTGAGCTAATCACTGTGTGCAGGTCACCCCGTGCCTCAGTTTACCTCTCCGTATAATGGGGACATGCTCCTAGTCACTTTCCTTTCTTAGGGGTTTTGGAAGGTTCTCTTTCTTAGTAGGTGCTGCAGAAGGTTCTCCTGTCTGCCCTCGGACAGCTTTCTCCAGATCTGTCTGTCTACAGGCTACCGAGCCATCCTCCACTTACACGGTATCAGATCCTGGGGGGAGCTAACGTTAACCCGAGTTCTCTTACCAATCAGCACTCATTTTTGCAATACACACAAAGTCCCAGAGCAGCCAATTCTGCTCTGGATTGGCGGAGACCCCAGGAGTTCTCCTCTCCCTGTGGGATGGTCCCTTAATTGCTGTTTATCCCCAGAACTGGATAAACAGCAGGGAGGTGCTGGTCTCCCGCCTATTAACACGCAGATCTCTTCTCCGCTGGAGGCCGAGTGAACCCCACTGGGATGGCCCATAGCTGGGTTATAACCAGTGCTCACCCCGGTGCCGGCTCTCGCTGTGGGATGCTGCTGCAGATGCTGGGCTGAGAGATATGTGGGACGCGGCTGCCTGAGGGAGGCTCGCAGGGAAGACACGTCCCTCTCAGTACTTAAAGGTACTGTCCCTTGCTTGGGGGCTCCCCTGCTCCACAGACTCAGTGCCATGTGGATGCACTAGGAAGGAAAGTGCTTTCAATCTGCACAGTCACCAACTAGCCAGGGCCTTTGCCACAGGGCGTGTGTGCACCAGTGTCACTGGCCAAACTGTCCCGCTTCACTGTGCGCCCTCAGCCAATGGCCTCCAGCCCCAACGAGGTGCATTTCCATAGCGCAGGGATGGCAGGAATTAGTAGATTTATGCTGCGAAGCCAAATTCTGAGGTGGGGGCCTTTGGTTTGCCCAGGCACCACTGAGACAAAACGTCTCTTTGTGCAAGAACTGGGGGAAGACCTCAGGAGCCAGCTGTGTGTCAATGCCCAGAGACTGTCGCCTCCTCCCCTTGCTTTGCAGGGCTCTGCTGGTTAATGGGGCAAGAGAGCTGGTTAGAATCCCAGGGCTGACAGAGACTTCAGGAGGCATCGAGTCCATCCCGCTGCCCAAGTCAGGACTTACCTCAACTCAATCATCCCAGCCAGGGCTTTGTCATGATGGGACTTCGAAACCTCTAGGGATGGAGATTCCACCCCCTCCTCTATGGAACCCATTCCAGTGCTTCTTCACCCTCCTACGGAAAGAGTTTTTCCTAATATCCAACCTAGACCTCCCCCACTGTAACTTGAGCCCATTGCTCCTTGTTCTGCCACCTGTCACTACTGAGAACAGCCTCTCTCCATCCTCTTTGGAACCTCCCTTCAGGACGTTGAAGGCTGCTCTCAAATCCCCCCTCACTCTTCTCTTCTGCAGATTAAATAAGCCCAAATCCCTCAGCCTCTTACTTTTATCTGCTGGAAAGTTTGGAGGTGTGAAGGTTCCTTACTGGAACCTGTATTATAATTTTTCAGTGTAGGCAAAAGCGGCGAGGAGTCCCGTGGCACCTTATAGACTAACTGAAGTGTAGGAGCAGATTCAGACTAACACGGCTACCCCTCTGATACTTGAGTGTAGGCAAAATATCTTATCTCCTACACTCATTGCAGAAGTTGGCTGTGTTCTGAATTAAAAAAAAAGAAAACAAACAAAACAAAGAAAACATTTCAGCTGGAAGCAGACACCCATTGTGGGAAATTTTGGTTCACCTGGTTAAGGTTTGACAAACTTATATGCAATTGAATATGAGGTCTCCTCATTGAAGTTATTAAACAGATTTAATGAAACGTGGTACCAACAGCGCCACCCACAAAGGCAATCCAGTTGTGAATCCCATTCAGTTCAGCTCTTTGTTCCAATAATGTCAGGGGCAAGGAGTTCCATAGGTTAAATACGAATTATGTAAAAAAAATCTTTTCTCACTATTGCATGTTCAGATATTCCATATCATTACATGTTCCCTTCTTTGTGTGTTATGAAAAATCAGTAAATTTATAGCCCCGTCTACTTTCTTTGTTAATAGATTCATGGCACTTAAAGTCTGAATTCCTGTATAACACAGGACATTACATTGCACCCAGTTTCCTCTGCATTGAACTTCCTTACTTATCTGGTTATGGTGTGACAGGCACTAGGATTTATCATTGTAGAATCACAGAGGCAGAGGTTTGAAAGGGACTGGAAGGGTCATCTAATATGAGCATCCCCCAAAATGCAGGAGTTCTTGTAGCTCATTCATGCCAGATTTCTGGCCACCTCCCTGCCTTTGGAAACCCTTCAGTGTCCGTGCTCAAATGCCCTTCCATGGCACACATAGCTTTGACCTACTCTCATGTGGTTGAGCACTGTTCGGGGGTCCTTTCCTAATCTACTTTTTCAGAAAGTGAACGTACCTGGTTCCCTGAGCTTGCTCATTTGGCTTGTTTTCCCTCCCTTCGATCATCCTTGATGCTTACCTCTGGGTCCCCTCCACTTGGCTACATCCTTCCTGTAGAGCGATGAACCAAAATATGCACTCTACCCTAACGAAGGCCCGACCTGCCCTGAGTAGGCCATCCCCACTATGGGTGTGTCTAGACTACATGGTTCAGTCGATGGAGCCATGTCGTCTAGACACACCCTATAAATCCAAGATACATTCCAAGGTACTTACTGTAAAACAACTTTAAGTGGGGAACCTTTTTTTCCCCATGGCTGACTTCCTTTTGCGCAACGGTTTTTTTGGCCGACTTAAGTGCGGGGAATGGGAGGACTTATAACACATTAGTTCCTGCTAGTGTCAATGATTTTAGAGTGGACCACACATCAATGTTTATTTTATTCCTCCTGGAATGAGGTTTAACAGGTAGTTTGAACCAGGGCTTTAATTTGAACTACCAGGTCCTTGCTGCGTGTAGATGCGGGCAGTTAGTCTGGACTTGTAAATTTCCAAAAATGGCAACCGGCCGGGAAGATGGAAATCAAGCGCGGGATATTTAAATCCCGGGCTTGAATTGCAACTTTGAATGCCTACATTAGCCTCCCTACTTCGAAGTAGGGGGCTAGTGTAGACATATCCTTAGAGACTAATTTTGAATATATAATTTGATACACAGAAGCCTGTGAAGCAACATTTTAACATGGCCGGGCCCTCATTAATGGATTTTAAAGTAGCCAAGTAATTGCAGGAACCAACTAGATATATATAGGCTACGTCTACACTGGCCCCTTCTCTGGAAGAGGCATGCTAATTGAGAACTTTGGAATAGGGAAATCCGCGGGGGATTTAAATATCCCCCGCGGGATTTAAATAAACATGGCCACCGCTTTTTTTCCGGCTTAGGGAAAAGCCGGAAAAGAGCATCTAGACTGGCGTGATCCTCCGGAATAAAGCCCTTTTCCGGAGGATCTCTTATTCCTACTTGCAAGTAGGTATAAGAGATCCTCCGGAAAAGGGCTTTATTCCAGAGGATCGTGCCAGTCTAGATGCTCTTTTCCGGCTTTTCCCCAAGCCGGAAAAAAAGCAGCGGCCATGTTTATTTAAATCCCACGGGGGATATTTAAATCCCCCGCGGATTTCCCTATTCTGAAGTTGTGAATTAGCATGCCCCTTCCGAAGTAGGGGCCAGTGTAGATGTAGCCATAGAGAGAGAGAGAGAGACAGCAGAACTGGCCTTCATATGCCCATTCAATACTATCTCCCAGGGACTGAACAAAATTGTGAACTGGAGGAACCATTATATTCAACACTCAACTGACATTCAAAGCTAAGTATGGGACACTTCCAGCCCAGTCCCGCAGCCTCATTCAGCACAGGTACTATAATTCACAGGTTTTTTTCTCCCCTTCTCCCTTCTTTTTCTGATTTAAATGTGGGGTTTCTGTCCCTGTTGCTCCACTCATATGAAGAAGCATGTTGTGCCCATGAAAGCTCATGATATCTATCTATCTATCTATCTATCTATCTATCTATCTATCTATCTATCTATCTATCTATCTATCTATCTATCTATCTATCTATCTATCTATCTATCTATCTGTTTTTTGTCAGTCTCTAAAAGTATGTCTACATAGCAACACTATTTTGGAATAATTGACGGAATTGTCAATTCTTCACTATAGTGATTTCACAGGACTTCAAATTTGTAAAATTGAGTGCCCAGAAGTCAAACATAAAGTAAATTCAGACTAATCTCCAAGTGCAGACACGACCTACCAGATTTATCAGGTCATAAGCTTTGGTGAGTAAAACCCACTTCATCAGTTTTACTCACAAAAGCTTACACCCAAATAATTCTCCTAGGGTATGCCTAACCAGTGGGGCTATCTCAGGATACATCCAATACCCCCAAAATAGCTGCCTCACATCTTTTAAATGCACCCATTATTTGGAAACATTTTTCAAAATAATGGCCGTGCTACTTCAGCATCCCTGTAACCCTTGTTTCCCAAATTTTAAGGGATATTTAAATAATATGCTATTTATTTTGAAATTTGGAGGTGTGCATAGCACAAATTGCATATCTTATTTTCACTTTAGGGTTCTCAAGTATTCCTTAGCTTGGAATAAGCTATGCAAATTGCATATCTTGTTTCAAAAGTATTTCCAAATAGCCTTTTATGCTGTCTAGACAGCACCAAATTTTGAAATAACATGGAACAAGGGTTACAGGGATGCCGGAATAAAATGCCCATAATGTCAAACAATGTTTTGAAATCACATGTGCATGTAAAAGATACGGAAGAGCTATTTTGGGATGTCTCCAGTATCCCGAAATAGCTCCACTGTCTTGACATACCCTAAGGTGCCACAAGATTCTCCATTGTTTTGGCAAAGATTTGTTTTATCCCAATCTCAGATTTTATTCAAGCATGTGCATTGGGATCTCCCAAGAGCATGGAAGCTTTTGCCTGGCTCTCACTGCAGCAATGATGGATAACCAGAATCCAGACCCATATTGCCAGCTGGTGCCTTTTAAGGTCTCCCCCACAAGACATGCAGGAAGTCATGACACATGGAACAAGACAAGAAACGGAATTGGCCTTAGTAGAGTTAGTTGATCAGAATCCATTAATCAGAATAATGAAATTGTAACTTCCCAGTGTGCGAAGGGCAACCAATTTGCTTCACCTATGAGAGCAGCGTCTGATAGTGTATGTCGTGAATATTATTAATATTCTCTGTCCATCTAGGTGTTTGTACTATGTCCATTACCTGAAACCCTGGGCACACGGGAGAACAAGAGAACGTTCAGTAGAGACGGGAGACAACATTCTGCCTCAGAGTTGGAGTCGTTCACCGTGATTCCATGTCACGTTCCAATGCAACTGGCTCTCCCAATCCCTCCACCTTCATCTTGTTGGGCATCCCTGGCCTGGAGGGGGCCCATGTCTGGATCGCCATCCCCTTCAGTGTGATGTACGCCATCGCCTTCTTGGGTAACTTTACCATCATGCTCATTGTGAAGATGGAACCAAGTCTCCATGGGCCCATGTACTATTTCCTCTGCATGCTGGCTGCCACTGACCTGGTCCTGTCCACATCCACTGTACCCAAAATGCTGAGCATCTTCTGGTTCAATGACCGAGAGATAAATTTCAGTGCCTGTCTCACCCAGATGTTCTTCATTCACTGCTTCACTGCAATGGAATCGGGAATCTTTGCATCCATGGCGTTGGATCGCTATGTGGCCATCTGCAATCCTCTGAGACATTCCACCATCCTGACCAACCCCATTGTGGGCAAGATTGGCCTGGCCATGTTGCTGCGTGGTGGCTTGATCACATTGCCCTGTCCCTTGCTGGCGAGGCTTTGGCCATATTGCAGAACCAATGTCATGCTTCATACATGCTGTGAGCACACAGCAGTAGTGAATCTGGCTTGTGCTGACATTCGCATCAGTAGCTACTACGGCCTCTTTGTAGCAGTCCTTCTCTTGGGTCTTGACGTGCTTTATATAGCTGTGTCATATACCCTGATACTCAGGGCCATCTTCAGTCTCCCCACCAAGGACGCCAGACTTAAGACTTTTGGGACCTGTGGTTCCCACCTCTGTGCCATCTTAGCCTTTTACATCCCAGGTCTCTTCTCTGTCCTCACATACCGGTTTGGCCAGAGTGTGGCTTTGCATTTCCATGTTCTCTTTGCTAATGTGTGTCTCCTGTTCCCCCCGATGCTGAACCCCATTATCTATGGGGTGAGGACAAAACATATCCGGGACAGGCTGCTCCGGCTCTTTACTCAGAAAGGGACCTAAAGTTTTCTTGTGATACTTTGGCTCTCAGATGGAGGACTGGGCAAAGCTGGCTGGAGACATGCTGCTGGACCCTCTTCCCTGATCCACTTGCCTGGTCATTCAAGGACACATTAATCACTTTCCTGAATTTATTTTGTACTATCAGTGTGACACATTGGGGTATCTTTCTGTGTGTATCTCATGGAATGGACCTTTCTAATTTCTGTTAATTGGTCCCCTAAGGAATCATCTCCTGATTCACATCTTCCACCAAGGACCCTCACCTGTTCCTAAAATGGCTCCACACCTGCCGCTTGGTTCTCCTCCGCTACCTCTGTCACTCACTTGATTATATCCATGTCACTCCTCCCCCAGAGAAACTTAAAGGGAGCCATTCCAGATGTTGATAGGTGTGACGCTGTGCATGATTCAAGGAGCTACTTCAGCACTCAAAAACTCTCATTTTTTGGCAGATAACTTGGCAATTAACTGAAATGAGTACTGTATCTCATTCCTATATCAAAGAGGAAAAACAAATATAAGACCCATTCACTTCTAGTACAAACACGTTCTTACATCTTGTGGAAAGTTTTGCTTAGGTTTAAAAATTTAATGTATACTTTTCATTTGTTACGAACACTGTGGGAAGACTCCTGGGATAAATCTCAGCTCTGAGAGGGCTGTGGGGCCTAGTGCACTACAGCGGAGCAGAGAGGTAGAGATATCCCGGCTCTATAACACCATGACCATTCTGAGGAAGCCCAGTGGTCCACCTTGTCCAGTCTTCCAACACTAGCCAATACGAAGGGATTCAGAAGGAATTAATGGAATATAGGCATCATAAAGGGATTCATCACCTATCACCCACTAACATGTTCTGGAAAACCGACATTATGGACACATGGACCGTGTTGTTGGATCCCTGCCCACCCTGCCTAATACCCGTTGATGGCCTTATTGTCCAGGTATTTACACTTGGCCTTCACAGTCAAAGGGTTTCACAAGTTGACTGTTGAAAAAATTATGTGATTCGCTTCTTTTTAATCTGATGCCCTTTAATTTCATTGGCTGACCCCTAGTTTTTATATGGTGTGCATAAGTAAACAACATATCCTTATTCACTTTTTCCACACCACTCATGATTTTATAAACCTCTATCATATTCCCCCTTAGTCTCTTGTTTTCTAAAATGAAAAGTCCACGTTTTTTTAATCCCTTTTCATTAAAACAGGTCAGGATCCGTTCTCAACCCCTAATAATTTTTGTTGCATTTTTCTGGACCAAGGACAGGGTTGTCCCATTACTCAGTGAAGAGGGAACAATACAATATGAGATACTGTAGAATAGGTAGAGGTGCTTAATGATGTCTTTGTTTCAATTTTCACCAGGAAGAGTGGTAGTAATTAGGCGGTTGGCATAGTGAATGCCTGTGAAAATAAAGTAGGAAAATAGGAAAAGAACATGTCAACAATTGCTTAGGAAAAGCTAGATGTTTTCGAGTCACCATGGCCTGATGCAGGGCATCTTAAAATACTTTTCCCTACTCTGTTCACTCCCTCCGGGGTACCTGGCATTGGCCACTGTCAGCAGACAAGATACTGGGCTAGATGGACCTTTGATCTGACCCTGTCTGGCCATTCTTGTGTTCTTATAACTTCTTAGGTGAGGCAGAAACCCTGCTGGGATTCCACAGAGATGGACTTAAGCATCCTGGGATAGCTGTCTTCTGGTACTGCACAGAACTTCTCCAGACAATTCCTGCAGCCTGGGGCATCCCTCCTCTGCTCAGGAGGAGCTGAGTGAGTGCAGGACTTTGGATCTTTGAAGGCCAGGAATGGTGTTCTTTGACAGCACCTCGCCTATACAATTGTAAAGGAAGCCCAGAGAAGGGGCACGTGAAGGGCTCTGGGCTGGGCAGTTTGTTCCCTGACCTTCAGAGCTCACAGAGGGGGGCTCTGGGCCTGGGGAAAGAGAAGAACTCACCTGTCTGGAAGTCTGTCCTAGTCTACGCATGTTTTGTCCCATCTTCGCCACTGCTGAAGCTGAGAGCATAAGAATGGCCAGACGGGGTCAGACCGAAGATCCATCCAGCCCAGTGTCTTGTCTACCCACAGTGGCCAATGCCAGATGCCCCAGAGGGAGGGAACACAGCAAAGAGACCCATCCGGGCTAATCCTGAGCTGGAAAAAATGGCCGGGTGCCACTAAAGTGGCCCCCATTGACGCCAGCTGGAGATCCAGCCCAGGGCAGCCAATGGAAAAAGAGACTAGATCTGAACCATTTCTGCTGACTGCGCATTGCCTGCTGACTGGCTGCAGTAGGGGAGCGGTGAGAAAGTGAAGGGGGATTTTCATGAGTGAGATTGGATGGCTCAGTCCTGATGGCCGTGGCGCCGTGCTGGCTAACTGGTCCCTTGGAGGGAATCTCTGCAGACAGGCACCATGGAGCAAACCCACGAGGCTCAGCTGCTGTCCCTGGACTTAGAGGCAGCCCCTGTTATTCAGAGATGCTGTGAGTTGGCCTGGTGTGAAGGATATAGAATCCTAGAATCCTAGAATCCCAGGGTTGGCAGAGACCTCAGGAGTCATCGAGTGCAGCCCCCTGCCCAAAGCAGGACCAACCCCGACTCAGTCATCCCAGCCAGGGCTTGGTCAAGCTGGGACTTAAACACCTCTAGGGATGGAGAATACACCCCCTCCCTAGGGAACCCAGCCCAGTGCTTCTGGTGAAATAGTTTTTCCTAATATTCAACCTAGACCTCCCCCATTGCAAATTAGGACATTTGCTCCTTGTTCTGTCACCACTGAGAACGGCTTCTCTCCAGCCTCTTTGGAACAATCCCACCCTTCCCCCTTCCCCTCTGCAGGAAGTTGAAGGCTGCTAGCAAATTCCCCCTCACTCTTCTCTTCTGCAGACTAAACAAGCCCAAATCCATCAGCCTCTCCTCGTAGGTCACGTGTTCCAGCCCCCTCATCATTTTTGTTGCCCTCCGCTGAACCGTCTCCAATTCATCCACATCATATGCAAACTTCTTTTACGCTTCTGTACCAGTGACAATGGACTCAGTCAATAATAGAATTTCCACTCCATGCATCTGACGAAGTGGGTCTTTGCCCATGAAAGCTTATGCTCCAATAAATCTGTAAGGGTATGTCTACACTAGCCCCCTAGTTCGAAGTAGGGAGGCTAATATAGGCATTCGAAGTTGCAAATCAAGCCTGGGATTTAAATATCCCGCGCTTGATGTGAATCTTCCCAACTGGTCGTTATTTTTTGAAATTTACAAGTCCGGACAAACTGCCCGCGTCTACACGCGGCAGGGACCCAGTAGTTCGAATTAAAGCCCTAAATCGAACTACCTGTTATTCCTCCTGAAACTGTTTTATCATGTGCTGGCTTGGGGTGTCCTTGTCCCATCCTGGTGGAAGGTATTTACATGTTCCGTGGGAGTTAGCCATGCTAGCCATACTGCATCGAGTTCATGTCCCAGACACTCACTTGCCGAGAAAAAACATCTGCTTTTGAGAAGGTCTCTCTGTTACTCATAGCAACACTCTTGCTCACTTTGGTTCAGGTCTCAGACCTTTCACTAGGCCCTGCCTCTGCTCTACCCCTTCTCTGAGGCCACCCCCTTCTCACTGCATCACCCTGCCTCCCCCATCCTCACTCACCTTCACCAGGCTGGAGTAGGGAGTTGGGGTGCAAGCTCCGGTCTTGGCCAAAGTGTTCAGAGTATGGGAGGGCTCAGGGTGGGTGATGTTGGTCCAGGAGGGGTCCTACTTTGAAGTAGGAATAAGATCCTCCTGAAAAGGGCGCTTTTTCTGGAGGATCGGGGCCAGTGTAGACGCTCTTTTCCGGCTTTTCTAAAAGCCGGAAAAAAGCGGCAGACATTTTTATTTAAATGCCACGGGGGATATTTAAATCCCCCTCGTATTTCCCTATTGCGATTTCAAAAATTACCATGCCCCTTCTGGAAAAGGGGCCAATGTAGACGAGCCCCTAAAGTATATATTGGGTTGGGAGATGAGTGAAGGACAGTGTGGCTGTGTCTAGATTACATGCCTCTGTCGGCAGAGGCATGTAGATTAGACACATAGGCAAAGTCAAATGAAGCCGCGATTTAAATGATCGCGGCTTCATTTAAATTTACATGGCTGCCGCGCTGAGCCGACAAACAGCTGATCAGCTGTTTGTCAGCTCAGCGCGATAGTCTGGATGCTCCCCTGTCGACATCAAAGCCCTTTGTCGCCAGCTCCATTATTCCTCGTGGGATGAGGTTTACCGGAACGGCCGACAAAGGGCTTTGATGTCGGCAGGGGAGCGTCCAGACTAGCGCGCTGAGCGGACAAACAGCTGATCATCTGTTTGTCGGTTCAGCGCGGTAGCTATGTAAATTTAAATGAAGCCGCGATCATTTAAATCGTGGCTTCATTTGACTTTACCAAACAAACAAATCTACATGGCTCTGTCGACGGAGCCATGTAGTTTAGACGTACCCTGTGTGTTTGTGAGAATGACAGACACATTCAGTGTGTAAGAGTGACTGAGATTTGTATTGTTGAGCTCCCTCCATACCCTTCTCTCTGTGTGGAGATGGGGTACAGAAGAGGGGGGAGGAGGGACACCCCGACATCAGTGCCCCTCCCTTCTCTCTCTCACTCCCTGCACACAAGCAGAAGGTAAGTGCATTATAAGTTCTACCTCATGCCCAAATACCCTCACCTCATGTCCTTCCCGCTCCTTCTCTGAGGCCCCGCCCATGCTCCCCCCTTCTCTGAGGCCTTACCCTGCTCACTCTGTCCCCCTTCACCTCTCTTCCTCACTCACTTTCACCAGGCTGGAGTTGGGGTGCAGGCTCTGGTCTTAGGCTAAAGGGTTCAGAGAGTGGGAGGGGCTCCGGGCTTAGCCCAGGGTAGGAGCTTGGGATCCAGATGAGTTTCAGGGGGCAAGTGCTGGGAAGGAGTTTGGGAGCAGAGAGACTCATATCTGGGGCAGGAGAGGGTTCAGGGCTGGTAAAGGGGTTCAGGAAGCAGTCTCTGGCTGGGCACCTTTGAACTGAGACTCCTTCCAGGTGATGGAGCAGTGGGGTTAAGGCAGGCTTACCGCTGCCCTGGCCCTGCACCACTCCTGAAAGGAGCTGGCATGTACAGCAACGGCTCCATGGCCCCATGTGCTGCCCTTCAGTTACAGGCACGGAGCCCACAGCTTCTCCTGGCCACGGTTCCCCGTTACTCATCAATGGCAGCTGCAGGAGCGGTGTCTGCAGGCCAGGACAGCATGTGGAGACCCCCAGCTCTGCCTCTCTTAGGGCTGCAGGGACAGGCCAGCCAGGACCAGGAGCAGCAGTTACCATGGGGATAATGACTGCAGCCATGGCAGGTTCGGCATTTCACAACTCACTCCTCATTTAAGCATCAGAGACCAGTCAAAACCCAAAACTAACCCACTTTGCGATCAGTACAAGAAGTAACAACCACCCCCCACAAGTGGTTGAGAGCAGCCTTCAACTTCCTGAATAGGGTTCCAAAGAGGATGGAGAGAGGCTGTTCTCATGGGTGGCAGAAGCAGAACAAGGAGCAATGGTCTCAAGTTGAGGTGGGAGAGGTCTAGTTTGAATATTAGAAGAAAAGATTTCCCTAGGGGCGGGATGAAGCATGGGGATGGTTTCCCTAGGGAGGAGGTGGAATCTCCATCTCCAGAAGTTTCAAAGTCCTGGTTTGACCAAGCCCTGCCTGGGATGACTGAGTTGGGTTGATCCTGCTTTGGGCAGGGGCTGGACTCGATGACTCCTGAGGTCTATGCCCATTCTGGGATTCTAGGATTCTGTGATTCACGTGATGGTTCCCTGTTCTGTTCATTCCCTATGGAGCACCTGCCATTGGCCAATGAAGGAAGACGGGACACAGGGCTAGATGGACCTGTGGCCTCACCCCGTAGGGACGTTCTTCTGTTCGTATCGTTCTCCTCACACTGAGGGAGCGGCAGACTGGGTCATAAACTCACCCCATCAGGGTTCTGACCAGGGCAAAATGGCACCGCTCGGGTTCTTCGGCAGGAGAACTGGAGGAGAGGGGGTGGGGAAATGGCTGAAGACCATCTACTGCTGGTCCATGAGTGGCTAGTGAAAGCGTCTGTGTAACTGCATCAGGGTGTGTCCCTGCCTGTGTGTGGCTACGTGGGCACGGCCTAGAGAGGATCATGACGTGGCAGCTCCACAGTGTGATGGTGGGTGAGGTCTCAGCACCTCCATCTTGTCCCCGGGGAAGTCCGTCATCTCTACCCAGTGGAGAGGCCCTGCTAGACTTTGAGTCCTTTCCTCTCTGGTCGCATGCAGTGACTGATGGAGAGAGAGTGGTCACAGCAGGGAATCCAGGACTACGGGGTTCTGTGAGCTAATCACTATGATCATGGCCGTGTCAGGTCACCCTATGCCTCTGTTTACCTCCCTGTATAATGGGGACATGCTCCTAGTCGCTTTCCTCCTTAGGGGTTTTGGGGATCCTTCCGTGCTGCAGAAGGTTCTCCTGTCTGCCCTTGGTCATCTTTCTCCAGATCTCTCTGTCTACAGTCTACCGAGCCATCTTGGCATTTACATGGTATCAGACCCTGAGGGCAGCTAACGTCAACCCAAATTCTCTTACTAATCAACAGCATTTTTTCCATACACACAAAGGCACAGAGCAGCCAATTCTGCTCTGACTTGGCAGAGAGCCCAGGAGTTCTCCTCCCCCCTTGAGACGATGCCTTAATTACTGTTAACTCCAGAGCTGGATGAACACCAGGGAGGTGCCGGCAGCCTGGTCTCCCACCTATTAACATGCAGATCTCTTCTCCGCTGGAGGCCGAGTGAACCCCCCTGGGACTGCCCAGAGCTGGGTTATAACCAGTGCTCACCTCGGTGTCGGTTCTCGGCGTGGGACACTGCTGCAGATGCGGGGCTGAGAGACATGCAGGACGCGGCTGCCTGAGGAAGAGTCTGAGGGAAGACACGTCCCTCTCAGCACTCACAGGTACTAGCTCTAGCTGAGGGGCTCCCCTCCTCTGCAGACCCAATGAAATGTTTGTTCACTACGAAGGAAAGTGCTTTCCACTCTGCACAGCCACCCATTACCCAGGGCCTTTGCCACAGGGCGTGTGTGCACCAGTGTCACTGGCCAAACTGTCCCGCTTGGCTGTGCGCCCTCAGCCAATGGCCTCCAGCCCCGAGGAGGCGCATTTCCACGGCCCAGGGATGGCAGGAATTAGCATGTTTATACTGCAAAGCAAAGTCTGATGCCTTGGCCTGTGGTTTGCTCAGACTCCACTGAGGCAAAAGCTCTCTTTGTGCAGGAACTGGGTGAAGACCTCAGGAGCTAACAATGTGTTAATGCCCAGAGACTGTCGCCTCCTCCCCTTGCTTTGCAGGGCTCTGCTGGTTAATGGGGAAGAGAATCAGTTAGAATCATAAAATCGCACAGCTGGAACAGGCCTCAGGAGTCATCGAGTCCAGCCCCCTGCCCAAAGCAGGACCAACCCAACTCAATCATCCCAGCCAGGGTTTTGTCAAGCTGGGACTTAAAAACCTCTAGGGATGAAGATTCCCTCCCCCCCCCTTCCTAGAGAACCCATCCCAGCATTTCTCCTCCCTCCCATTCACCTTGGTCTCTCAGGACAGGACAAGAAGCAAAGGGCTGAAATTGCAGCAAGGGAGGTTTACGTTGGACAATTGGAAAAACTTCCTACCTGTCAGGGTGCTGAAACACTGGAATAAGTTGCCTGGGGGGGTGTGGAATCTGCATCACTGGAGACATTTGGGAGCTGGTTGGATTGACATCTCTCAGGGATGATCTAGACGGTGTTTGGTTCTGCATGAGGGCAGGGACTGGACTTGAAGAGCTCTCAAGGTCCCTTCTAGATCTAGTGTTCTATGATTTTAGCTCCCACCACAGCGGGATGTGGGTGATCTATGCCGCTAGGAGACCCTCTGTCCTTTTTGAACGTACTGTCTACTCTGAAGCACCAGGGCAGCCCTGCTGTAGCATTTCAATGTAGACAAGCCCCCAAGTCGATCTTACAGAAAAGCATCGAATCCACATCTGCAAGTGTGTGCGGCTGGAGAATCCACCCCTTCCCTTGCAGTTTGTCCCAGTGGCTAATCCCCCAGTTTAGGCAGCTAATGGCGATTTGGCCACATCATCGCACTGGGAGCTCCCGATGAACTGCAGGGCCAGAGAATGCTCATAGGGAAGAGAGTCCTTGCAGTGCTTGTAGCAAGCAGTTTGCTGCGACTGAGAGAGGGGACAGGTCCTGGCTTGGAGAAGGCATTCAAGGGAAAGCTCTGTCTGTAAAAAGCAGCAGCTTGATGTGTGGACCACTTGTTTCAGTGCCTGATGGACAGACATTATCTGTTAGCACTGACTGCAATGACTGGATTTAGAAAGATCCAATGTGGATGGGTGAGGAGAGGTCTCAGAGGGATGAGGATTATTTCAGATGAGGCAGAAAAAGCCAGAGAATTGGAGCAGTCTGAGAATCAAGTGACTGTATGCAACCTGCCTCTTGGGAAGTCAATATGTTTGGGGCAGGAGTGTTCCCAGGTTGATGATGGATTTAAAAGTAGCTAAGTAGTTTCAGGAACCAACTAGAGAGAGAGAGAGAATAGCAAATAAAAGGAAATAACTTTTCCTTATTCATTTTTCCCATACCAGTCATGATTTAATAGTCCTCTATCATACACCCGCTTAGTCTTCTCTTTTCTAAACTGAAATTTCCAAATCTTTTTAATCGCTCCTCATATGGGACCTTTTCCAAACTTTTAATAATTTTTGTTGCCCTTTTCTGAACCTTTTCCAGTTCCAAGATATCTTTTTTTGAGATGAGGCGACCGCATCTGTACACAGTATTCAAGATGCGGGAGAACCGTGGTTTTATAGAGAGGAAATACAATATATTTTGTCATACTCTCCATGGGTATGTCTACACTACCCTCCTAGTTCGAACTAGGAGGGTAATGTAAGCATACCGCACTTGCAAATGAAGCCCGGGATTTGAATTTCCCGGGCTTCATTTGCATAAGCGGGGAGCCGCCATTTTTAAATCCCCGCTGCTTCGAACCCCGTGTAGCGCGGCTACACGGGGCTCAAACTAGGTAGTTCGGACTAGGTTCCTATTCTGAACTACCATTACTCCTCATGAAATGAGGTGTATCGGTAGTTCAGAATAGGCACCCTAGTCCGAACTACCTAGTTCGAGCCCCGTGTAGCCGCGCTGCACGGGGTTCGAAGCAGCGGGGATTTAAAAATGGCGGCTCCCCGCTTATGCAAATGAAGCCCGGGAAATTCAAATCTCGGGCTTCATTTGCAAGTGCGGTATGCCTACATTACCCCGCTAGTTCGAACTAGCGGGGTAGTGTAGACATACCCTATCTCATTTTAAATGATTCCTAACCCTCTAGTAGCTGTTTTGACTGCCGCTGCACAGTGAGTGGATGTTTTCAGAGAACTATCCACAATGACTCCAAGATCTCTCTCTAGAGTAGTTGCAGTTAAATTAGTCCTCATTATATTATATATATCGTTGGGATTATTTTTTCCAATGTGCATTACTTTACATTTATCAACATTGAATTTAATTTGACATTTGGTTGTTCAATCAACAGATTTAGTCACTTAGTTTGGTGAGGGCTTTTTGAAGCTCTTCACAGTCTGCTTAGTCTTCGCTATGTTCAGCAGTTTGGTATCATCCGCAAATTTTGCCACTTCACTGTTTACCTCTTTCTCTAGATCATTAAGAAATAAATTGAATAGGATTGGTCTTAGAACAGACAGTTGGGGGACCCCACTAGTTACCTCTCTTCACCCAAACAACTTACAATTTATTCCTACCCTTTGGGTACGTCTAGACTACCGGGTTTTGTAAGCTGCTTTGTCGACAGAACCCTGTAGTCTAGACACAACCCTACAGGCAATAACACCTTCTGTCGACAGAACTCTGTCGACAGAAGGTGTTATGCCTCGTAAAATGAGGTATACCAGCGTCGACAGAACTGCTGAGTTCTGTCGACGTTATGTCGACAGAACTCAGCGGTAGTGTAGATGCTTGTATAGTTTTGTCGATAAAAGTCCACTTTTGTCGACAAAACTCAGTAGTCTAGACACACCCTTTGTTTCCTGTCTTTTAACCAGTTCTCAATGCATGAAAGCAACTTTCCTCTTCTCCCATGATAACTTACTTTACTTAACAGCCTTTACTTAACAGACCTTGTCAAAGCCTTTCTGGAAATATAAGTACTCTATATCTACTGGATTCCCCTTGTCCACATGTTTGCTGATCCCCTCAAACGCATGATTTCCCTTTACATGATTTTCCAAATTTCAAAATGAAGCACTATTCTGACAAGTCCCTCAACCCCTGTGGAACAATGGATTCACAGGTGCCGAAATAGTGTGCCCATTATTTCAAAATATATTTTGAAACAACGGGGGCATTTAAAGATGCAGAATTGCGATTTTAGGATACCTCTGCTATACCGATATAGCCCCACTGTCCAGATGTAGACTAATTATGGTTTTTTTTCTCCCCCCCTCCTTTCTTTTTCTGCTTTAAATTTGGGGTTTCTATCCCTGTTGCTTCACTCATCTGAAGTGGGTTGTGCCCACAAAATCATAGAATCATAGAACCATAGGACAGGAAGGGACCTCAAGAGGTCATCGAGTCCAGCCCCCCGCCCTCAAGACAGGACCAAGCTCCATCTACACCATCCCTGACAGATGTCTATCTAACCTGTTCTTAAATATCTCCAGAGAGGGAGATTCTACCACCTCCCTTGGCAATTTATTCCAATATTTGACCACCCAGACAGTTAGGAATTTTTTCCTAATGTCCAATCTAAACCTCCCCTGCTGCACTTTAAGCCCATTACTCCTTGTCCTGTCCTCAGAAACCAAGAGGAACAAATTTTTTCCTTCCTCCTTGTGACACCCTTTTAGATATTTGAAAACCGCTATCATGTCCCCCCTTAATCTTCTTTTTTCCAAACTAAACAAGCCCAGTTCATGAAGCCTGGCTTCATAGGTCATGTTCTCTAGACCTTTAATCATTCTTGTCGCTCTTCTCTGTACCCTTTCCAATTTCTCCACATCTTTCTTGAAATGTGGCGCCCAGAACTGGACACAGTACTCCAGCTGAGGCCTAACTAGTGCAGAGTAGAGCGGCAGAATGACTTCACGAGTTTTGCTTACAACACACCTGTTGATACAACCTAGAATCATATTTGCTTTTTTTGCAACAGCATCACACTGTTGACTCATATTCAACTTGTGGTCCACTATGACCCCTAGGTCCCTTTCTGCCATGCTCCTTCCTAGACAGTCGCTTCCCATCTTGTATGTATGGAACTGATTGTTCCTTCCTAAGTGGAGCACTTTGCATTTCTCTTTATTAAACCTCATCCTGTTTACCTCTGACCATTTCTCTAACTTGCTAAGGTCATTTTGAATTATGTCCCTATCCTCCAAAGAAGTCGCAACCCCACCCAGTTTGGTATCATCTGCAAACTTAATAAGCGTACTCTCTATCCCAATAGCTACATCATTGATGAAGATATTGAACAGGACGGGTCCCAAAACAGACCCTTGAGGAACTCCACTTGTTATCCCTTTCCAGCAGGATTTAGAACCGTTAACAACAACTCTCTGACTACGGTTATCCAGCCAATTATGCACCCACCTTATCGTGGCCCTATCTAAGTTATCTTTGCCTTGTATATCAATAAGAATATCATGCGAGACCGTATCAAATGCCTTACTAAAATCTAGGTATATGACATCCACCGCTTCTCCCTTATTCACAAGGCTCATTATCTTATCAAAGAAAGCTATCAGATTAGTTTGGCATGACTTGTTCTTCACAAACCCATGCTGGCTATTCCCTATCACTTTATTACTTTCCAAGTGTTTGCATATGATTTCCTTAATTACCTGCTCCATTATCTTCCCTGGGACAGACGTTAAACTAACCGGTCTATAGTTTCCTGGGTTATTCCCTTTTTTATAGATGGGCACAATATTTGCCCTTTTCCAGTCTTCTGGAATCTCCCCTGTCTGCCATGATTTTTCAAAGATCATAGCTAAAGGCTCAGATACCTCCTCTATCAGCATCTATTGAGCATCTCCGCCATTTCCAAGTTTCCTGTTACTGCTTCTCCCTCCTCACTAAGCAGTGGGCCTACCCTGTCCTTGGTCTTCCTCTTGCTTTTAATGTATTTATAAAAGGTCTTCTTGTTTCCCTTTATGCCTGTAGCTAGTTTGATCTCATTTTGTGCCTTTGCCTTTCTAATCTTGCCCCTGCATTCCCGTGTTGCTTGCCTATATTCCTCCTTTGTTAGTTGTCCTAGTTTCCATTTTTTATATGACTCCTTTTTTATTTTGAGATCATGCAAGATCTCCTTGTTAAGCCAAGCTGGTCTTTTGCCATATTTTCTATCTTTCCTACACAGCGGAATTGTTTGCTTTTGGGCCCTTAACAACGTCCCTTTGAAATACTTCCAACTCTCCTCAGTTGTTTTTCCCTTCAGTCTTGCTTCCCATGGGACCTTACCTACAAGGTCTCTGAGCTTATCAAAATCTGCCTTCCTGAAATCCATTACCTCAATTGTGCTGGTCTCCCTTCTACCTTTCCTTAAGATCATGAACTCTATTATTTCGTGATCACTGTCCCCTATACTGTCTTCCACTTTCAAGTTCTCAACTAGTTCCTCCCTATTTGTTAAAACCAAATCCAGAACAGCTTCTCCTCTGGTAGCTTTTTCAACCTTCTGAAACAGAAAGTTGTCTCCAATGCAGTCCAGAAACTTTTTGGATAGCCTGTGCCTCGCTGTGTTAGTTTCCCAACATATGTCTGGATAGTTGAAGTCCCCCATCACCACCAAATCTTGGGCTTTAGATAGTTTTGTTAATTGTTTAAAAAAGGCCTCATCCACCTCTTCCACCTGGCTAGGTGGCCTGTAGTAGACTCCTAGCATGATATCACCCTCGTTTTTTACCCCTTTTAGCTTAACCCAGAGACTCTCTACACAGCTATCTCCTATGTTCATCTCCACTTCAGTCCAAGTATGTACATTTTTAATATACAAGGCAACCCCTCCTCCCTTTTTTCCCTGTCTGTCCTTCCTGAGCAAGCCGTACCCTTCCATACCAACATTCCAATCATGCATCCCATCCCACCAGGTTTCTGTAATACCAATGATATCATAGTTGTATTTATTGGTTAGCAATTCCAGTTCTTCCTGCTTATTACCCATACTTCTCGCATTTGTATATAGGCATCTAACATACTGATTTTATCTTGCCTCCCTGTTGTGCCCTGACCCTCCTTGATATCATAAGATTTTGATGTTATGGGTTTGGACCATCTGCACATGCGCAGAACGATCTGCGCATGTGCAGATCGCCAGACAGTATGGCGAGCCCCGTGGATCGGTGAGCCCTGTATATATCTATCCCCCTAAACTCCCTCTATCTATCTATCTATCTATCTATCTATCTATCTATCTATCTATCTATCTATCTATCTATCTATCTATCTATCTATCTATCTATCTATCTATCTATCTATCTATCTCTAAGGGCACATTTAAACAGTAACATTATTCCAAAATAACAAAGACCATGCCTACACATCAAGCCATTATTTCAAAATAATGTTGAGCTGGAGGATTTTTATTCCAAATTCTGTAACCCTCATTTCACGAGGAATAATTGAAGTCAAAGGAAGAGTGCACTTCCTTTGACTTCTGGCTCTGTAGACACCGCCAAAAGCTGAATTAA
Source organism: Pelodiscus sinensis (assembly GCF_049634645.1). NCBI lineage: Eukaryota > Metazoa > Chordata > Testudines > Trionychidae > Pelodiscus > Pelodiscus sinensis. The sequence goes on along the minus strand of NC_134711.1, from coordinate 333,991,888 downwards.
ACTATTTGTACTTCAGCTACACAATTGTTGTAGTTGAATTTGCGTAGTTTAGTTTGACTTTTGTCCTCCTGTGTAGATATATCCTAAAGTGCTACAAGACAATTCTTTTTTTTTTCTTTTTTTTTTCTTTTTTAGTTTCATTCCACACTTTTCAGGCTTTACACATATAACAACCTCCCCCATTCTCAGAACTTGTCCTGGAACTCCCTTTTCTATCTGCTGTGTTCTTGGGTAAACAAGACTAAGCACGTATTCAAAGTCGATTATTCCCCCACCATATTCCTTACGCATTCAAACATTATGTTCCTTTGGGGCACTGCTGTGAAGAACCAGGTGTTTCCATAGAGACTAAAAGAATGAGGTCCAGATCTTTTCTATGGTGTGTGTTTTAGTTGGGCTGTTTTCCTCTGATACCCATCTTGGCAAGAATTTCATCTCAAAGGGGTAGACCTTACTGTTTAAGGCCTGGTCTACACTAGGACCTTAGCCCGTAAGTTCTAATTTGTAAGTGATACATCCAAACTACCAAGTCCAAAATAATGTTAACGTGGATTCTCTGGTTCCACGTATTCAAACTTATTGGCCTTTGGGAGGCCTCCCGCAGCTTCCTAGCGTTCTCCCTGCGCTTCTGTGTCCGAGGTAGCACATTCATATTAATGGAGCCTGCCTTGCACTCTGTTCAATTCTTCCTCGTTGGAAGTCATAGAACTTCGAATTTGTAAAATCGGGTACCCAGAATTCGAAGTTAGTAAATTCGGACTCATCTCCTAGTATTGCTTTTTACCCAAGAACACTTATGCCCTAAGAATTCTGTCAGTCTCTAAGGTGCCAGAGACCTCTCCGTTCTTTTGGTAAAGATTTGATTTTTTTCCAATCACATATTTTTATCAGGCAGGTGCATAGGGAATTCCCAAGAGCATGGACCCCCTATGCCCCGCTCCCAATGCAGCAATCCAGACCCATATTTCCAGCTGGTGCCTTTTAAGGTATCCCCCACAAGACCTGCAGGAATGACTGACACGTAGAACAATATGAGAAACAGAACTGGCATTAGTAGAGTTAGTTGTTCATAATCCATTACTCTGAATAATGAAAATGTAATTTCCCAGTGTACAAAGGGAAGCCGAATTGCTTCACCCATGAGAGTAGCCTCCAGTGGTTTATGTCATTTATCTTGTTAATATTATGTATCCATCTAGGCTTTTGTACTGCGTCCAACACCTTAGACGCCAGGCACACGGGAAGACAAGAGAACCTACAGAACAGACAGGAGACGACGTTCTGCCTCGGAGTTCGAGACGTTCACCGTGATTCCATGTCACATTCCAATGCAACTGGCTCCCCCAATCCCTCCACCTTCATCTTGTTGGGCATCCCTGGCCTAGAGGCAGCCCATGTCTGGATCTCCATCCCCTTCAGTGTGATGTACGCCATCGCTTTCTTCGGTAACCTCACCATCATGTTCATTGTGAAGATGGAGCCGAGTCTCCATGGGCCCATGTACTATTTCCTCTGCATGCTGGCTGCCACTGATGTGGTTCAGTCCACATCAACTGTACCCAAAATGCTGAGCATCTTCTGGTTCAATGACCGAGAGATAAATTTCAGTGCATGTCTCACCCAGATGTTCTTCATTCACTGCTTCCTTGCAGTGGAGTCTGGGATCTTCGTGGCCATGGCCTTGGATCGCTACGTGGCCATCTGCAATCCCCTGAGACATTCTACCATTCTGACTACCCCCATTGTGAGCAAGATCGGCCTGGCCATGTTGCTGCGTTGTGGCTTGATCACATTGCCCTGTCCCTTGCTGGCGAGGCAGTGGCCATATTGCAGAACCAACGTCATCCTTCATACTTGCTGCGAGCACACAGCCGTGGTGAGTCTGGCCTGCACCGACATCCGCATCAGTAGCTACTATGGCCTCTTTGCGGCCATCTTGCTGATGGGTCTTGACGTGCTTTCTATAGTTGTGTCGTATACCCTGATACTCAGGGCCATCTTCAGCCTCCCAACCAAGGACGCCAGACTTAAGACTTTTGGGACTTGTGGCTCCCACCTCTGTGCCATCTTAGCTTTTTACATCCCATGTTTCTTCTCTGTCCTCACATACCGGTTTGGTCACAATGTGGCTTTGTATTTCCATGTTCTCTTTGCTAATGTGTGCCTCCTGCTTCCCCCCATGCTGAACCCCATCATCTATGGGGTGAGGACCAAACAGATCCATGACAGGCTGCTGCATTTCCTTATCCATAAAGGAACCTAAAGTTTTCTCTTCCTACATTATCTCTCAGATGGAGGACTATGCAAAGCTGGCTGGAGACATGATGCCAGTCTCTCTTCCCTGAACCATTTGCCTGGACATTCACGGAGACATTAATCCCTTTCCTGATCTTATTTTGTAGTATCAATGTGACACCGTGGGGAATCCTTCTGTGTGCATGTCCTGGAATGGACACCTTTCTCACTTTTGTTACTTTGTGCTCTAAGGCCACATCTCATGGCCCACATCTTCCACCAAGGACCTGCACCTCCCCTGACTCTTCCTAACAAGGCTGCATCCCTGCCACTTGGCTGTCCTCTCCTCCCACTGTTACTCACTTGATTATGTACATGTCACTCCTCCCTCAGTGAAACTTCAAGAGAGCCATTCCAGATGTTGATAGGCGTGACATTGTTATCCGTGATTCAAGGAGCTACTTTGGCACTCAAAAACTCTTTTTTTTTACATATAACTTAGCAATTAAGTAAAATGAGTGCTGTATCTCATTCCTATTTTAAAGGAAAGAAAAACAACTAGTTAGTGAGGGAATTTGAGGGAACACTTGGAGGGACACTTCAAGGACTACTTGAGGTCTCTTCACATCAGGACGCATCTTCGTCTCCGTCGGCAGACAGAAGACTAACCATTGGAAGCCTGCCTAGTGTCACTCAAGAGCCACACTCAACTTCAGTAATTATCAAGGGTGGAGGTGTTTTACTAACCTGTTGCAGACATGTGTCAGTGCTTGAGACTAAGTAGTTTAGCTTTAAGTGAAAGCACTCTTGTGTTATCCTGTTTGTACCACCCATCTATCGGTCGGACAACAGTGTCTCCCCTTAATGATTTCCTGACACCACCTTGCAGACAGTAAAAGTTACCGAGAGGTTTGTGTTGAAAGAACCCGGGTAACAGATTTTAGAGGCCCAAGCGAAGATGGTTGAGAGGAAGGAGACGGTTGGTACAAACAGTTGGCAATTTTTCCACTGCAATAGGAGGTAAAAGAAGACGGGAAGGGGCTCCCTACAAGTGCCCATGTCACAGTTTGTGAGCTCATCATAGAATACTTGGAGTGAAAGAGACCTCGAGAGGTCGAGTCCAGTCCCCTGCCCTCACGGCAAACAGATGCTGTCAATCCAGGTTTTCAGTCCTTCCTTTCAAACAAGCTTTAACCCAAGGCACTTTCCCCTTGATTCTTATGGCCTTTATGCGTACGGATCTGGCAGCCACTCGAATAAGAGATATTGTAGAGATAGCAAAGCAGGCTGATGAGGTTCAAAAAGACCTTCACACTCCTAAAAAGAAACCGGAGAAGATGGCTGCCATAACCACCCCAAATAGCACTCAGGGAAAGGAGAGGGGAGACAGACCTCTTAACGGGTGAGGCAGAACCCCTGACCCATGGTGAGGGGACATTTGGAAGCGGCTCTTGAAATACGAGTCAAAGGAAGCAATAGACAGTCTGCCTAACCCTGAGCTCCTAGCAAAGCTGGCAGAACACAATTAAATACGGATGAATGGGGGAGATTCACTGTTTATGTGAAGTTTGCAGGAGGGGCCCTCGGACAGAATTTACTGGTAGACTCAGGTGCCACATATTCCTTGATTATACACAAAAAAATACCCTGTCTGGACCTCCAGCTGGAGTCTTCGAGTCCAACCCCTGCCCAAAGCAGGACCAACCCCAACTCAATCTTCCTAGCCTGGGCTTGATCAAACCAGGACTTCGAAACTTCTAGAGATGAAGATTACCCATCTCCCTAGGGAAACCCACTTCATCCCGCCCCTAGGGAAATCTTTTCTTCTAATATTCAAACTAGACCTCTCCCACCTCAACGTAAGTCCATTGCTCCTTGTTCTGTTTCTGCCACCCCTGAGAACAGCCTCTCTCCATCCTCTTTGGAACCCCATTCAGGAAGTTGAAGGATGCTCTCAAATCCCCCCTCACTCTTCTCTTCCCTCAGCCTCTCCTCGTAGGTCATGTGCTCATCATTTTCCTTGCCCTCCACATGACTCTCTACAATGCGTCCCCATCCTTTCTGTAGTGGGGCCCCCAAATTAGACACAATACTCCAGATGTGGCCTCACCAGAGCCAAATAAAGGGGAATAATCAATTCTCTAGATCTGCTGGCAACGCTCCTCCTAAAGCACCCTAAGGGATCCCTCTTCTGTCATCCATTCCCAGCTTCTGACAAACAGAAGCTACGGACAACATCTCTACTTATCCTCATTAATAGCCATTGATGGACCGAACCTCCACGAATTCATCGTGATGTAGTGGGTCTAGTACAAGGCAGAGTTGATCTGCACAGTGCAGACACGGCTGATAGTGGTCAAAAACCAGCTGATTGGGATCTACCAGTAGATCTTGGAGCCTCTGACAGGGGATCCCAACTGGTTTGGCCGGGAAGCTATCCAATGCTGGCACTTCAGTTGCCCCTCCCTCTACTGTTATGCCCGTCCTGCCCGCTGCCTTGAAGCTGCCCCCTGGGAGCCTCCTGCTTGTTGTGAGGCATGTGGGAGGGAGAAGGGGATGTCAGGGTGTCCTTCCTCCCCCCCCCCCACTGCTGAACCCCACCTCCACATGGAGAGAAGGGGGTGGAGGAAGCTTGACAATGCAAATCTCTGTCACTCTCACACCGTGTGTGTCTCTGCCATTCTCACAAACACGCAGGGTCCTTCTCTCATCTCCAGACCTAACACACCTGTGCAGGGTGGTTGTTATATTCTACTGCTCGCAAAGTGGGTTAGTTTTGGGTTTTGACTGGTCTCTGATGCTTAAATGTAATTGTTTGAGGAGTGAGTTGTGAAATGCCGAACCTGCCATGGCTGCAGTCATTATCCCCATGGTAACTGCTGCTCCTGGTCCTGGCTGGCATGTCCCTGCAGCCCTAAGAGAGGCAGAGCTGGGGGTCTCCACATGCTGTCCTGGCCTGCAGACACCGCTCCTGCAGCTGCCATTGATGAGTAACAGGAAACCGTGGCCAGGAGAAGCTGTGGGCTCCGTGCCTGTACCTGAAGGGCAGCACATGGGGCCATGGAGCCGTTGCTGTACATGCCAGCTCTTTTGAGGGGTGGTGCAGGGCCAGGGCAGGAGTAAGCCTGAATTAACTCCGCTGTTCCACCACCCAGACACCATCTCAGTTAAATGGTGCCCAGACAGAGCTTGCTTCCTGAACCTCTTTCATAGCTCTGAACCCCCTCCTGCACCCAATCTTGTGCCCCAGACATGAGTCCCCCTGCTCCCAAACTCCTCCCCAGAGCTCGCACTCTGAAACTCCTCCTGGACCAATAGCACCCACCCTGGGTTAAACCCAGAGCCCCTCCCATACTCCAAACTTATGAAGATGGCATCAAGATGTAAGCCAACTGCAGCTACCTATTTTACATAGCTGGAGTTGTGTACTTTAAACCAACCCTCCAGGTCTTGTGTGGACCTGGCCTAATGCAGAGGCAGTGTGTCCAGGGCCCTCTTTAGGCTTTGGACATACAGACCCAGGTGTTTCAATATTGTCGTATTACGCACAGGTGTTCAGTGTATGTTTAACACTTTGGCTGTGTCTAGACTACATGCCTCTGTCGGCAGAGGCATGTAGATTAGACACATTGGCAAAGGTAAATGAAGCCGCAATTTAAATTATCGCGGCTTCATTTACATTTACATGGCTGCCGCGCTGAGCAGACAAACAGCTGATCAGCTGTTTGTCCGCTCAGCGCGCTAGTCTGGACGTTCCCCTGCCGACATCAAAGCCCTTTGTCGGCCGCCCCGGTATTCCTCGTGGAATGAGGTTTACCGGGGCTGCCGACAAAGGGCTTTGATGTCGACAGGGGGAACGTCCAGACTAGTGCGCGAGCCGACAAACTGCTGATCAGCTGTTTCTCAGTTCAGCGCAGCAGCCATGTAAATGTAAATGAAGCCGCGATCATTTAAATCGTGGCTTCATTTACCTTTTCCAAACAAACAAATCTACATGCCTCTGCCGACAGACGTACCCTTTGTGCATGATGTTCCTGATCTGCAAAGCCAGTGAATGGGCCTTGTCTAGGTTGCTAGAGTTATCTATGTGTGTCTGTGCAGTATTATTTATGATAGTGCCTTTTCAACTGGTAATAACATCAAAGCCCAGGCTGGCCAACGGAGGAGAAAGAAAGAGCATGAAGCAAGGGCCTAGTGAAAGGCCCGAGACCTGAACCAAAGTGAGCAATAGTGTTGCTATGTGTAACAGAGAGGCCTTCTCAAAAGCAGATGTTTATCGGCAAGTGAGTGTCTGGGACATGAACTCGATGCAGTATGGCTAGCATGGCTTACTGCCACGGAACATGTAAATACCTTCCACCAGGATGGGACAAGGACACCCCAAGCCAGCACATGATAAAACATTTGCAGGAGGAATAACAGGTAGTTCGATTTAGGGCTTTAATTCGAACTACCGGGTCCCTGCTACGTGTAGATGCGGGCAGTTAGTCTGGACTTGTAAATTTCAAAAAATGGCGACCGGCTGGGAAGATGCAAATCAAGCACGGGATATTTAAATCCCAGGCTTGATTTGCAACTTCGAATGCTGGAGAGAAGCCGTTCTCAGTGGTGACAGAACAAGGAACAATGGTCCTAATTTGCAATGGGGGAGGTCTAGGTTGAATATTAGGAAAAACTATTTCACTAGAAGCGGCGAGGAGTCCTATGGCACCTTATAAACTAACTGAAGTGTAGAAGCATAAGCTTTCGTGGGCAAAGACCCACTTCGTCACATGCATCTGACTCCTCGCCGCTTTTGCAGATTCAGACTAACACGGCTACCCCTCTGATATTTCACTAGAAGCGCTGGGCTGGGTTCCCTAGGGAGGGGGTGGAGTCTCCATCCCTAGAGGTGTTTAACTCTCAGCTTGACAAAGCTCTGGCTGGGATGGTTGAGTTGGGTTGGTCCAGCGTTAGGCAGGGGGCTGGACTTGATGACTCCTGAGTTCTCTTCCAGCCCTAAGATTCTAGGATTCACTTGTTGATTCCCTGTTCTGTTCTCTCCCTCTGGGGCACCTGCCGTGGGCCAAAGGACGAAGACGGGACACTGGGCTGGCTGGGCATTTGGTCTGACCCAGTCGGGCCGTTTCTCTTTTCTTCTCTTCGTATTGTTCTCCTCACACTGAGGGAGCGGCAGACTGGGTCATAAACTCACCGCGGTCAGGTTCTCACCAGGGCAAAATGGCACCGCTCGGGTACCTCGGCTGGAGAACTGGGGGGAGAAAGAGGGGAGGGAGGAACTGCCTGGAGACCATCCACTGCTGGGCCCATGAGTGGCTACTGGAAGCGTTTCTGTAAATGCAGCAGGGTGTGTCCCTGCCTGTGTGTGGCTGTGTGAGCACGGCCAACAGAGGATCATGAGGTGACAACTCCACAGTGTAACGATGGGTGAGGTCTCAACACCTCCATCTTGTCCCCGGGGAAGTCCGTCATCTCTACCCAGTGGAGAGGCCCTGCTAGACTTTGAGTCCTTTCCTCACTGGTCAAGCACGCAGTGACTGATGGAGAGAGAGTGGTCAAAACAGGGAATCCAGGACTACGGGGTTCTGTGAGCCAATCACTATGATCATGGCCGAGTCAGGTCACCCTATGCCTCTGTTTACCTCCCTGTATAATGGGGACATGCTCCTAGTCACTTTCCTTTCTTAGGGGTTTTGGGGATCCTTCCATGCTGCAGAAGGTTCTCCTGTCTGCCCTTGGTCATCTTTCTCCAGATCTCTCTGTCTACAGTCTACCGAGCCATCTTGGCATTTACATGGTATCAGACCCTGAGGGCAGCTAACCTCAACCCAAATTCTCTTACTAATCAACAGCATTTTTTCTATACACACAAAGGCCCAGAGCAGCCAATTCTGCTCTGACTTGGCAGAGAGCCCAGGAGTTCTCCTCCCCCCTTGAGACGATGCCTTAATTACTGTTAACTCCAGAGCTGGATGAACACCAGGGAGGTGCCGGCAGCCTGGTCTCCCACCTATTCACATGCAGATCTCTTCTCCGCTGGAGGCCGAGTGAACCCCCCTGGGACTGCCCAGAGCTGGGTTATAACCAGTGCTCACCTCGGTGTCGGTTCTCGGCTTGCGACACTGCTGCAGATGCGGGGCTGAGAGACATGCGGGACGCGGCTGCCTGAGGCAGAGTCTGAGGGAAGACACGTCCCTCTCAGCACTCACAGGTACTAGCTCTAGCTGAGGGGCTCCCCTCCTCCGCAGACCCAGTGCAATGTTCGTTCACTAAAAGGGAAAGTGCCACCAATTGCCCAGGGCCTTTGCCACAGGGCGTGTGTGCACCAGTGTCACTGGCCAAACTGTCCCGCTTGGCTGTGCGCCCTCAGCCGATGGCCTCCAGCCCCGAGGAGGCGCATTTCCACGGCCCAGGGATGGCAGGAATTAGCACGTTTATACTGCAAAGCAAAGTCTGATGCCTTGGCCTGTGGTTTGCTCAGACTCCACTGAGGCAAAAGCTCTCTTTGTGCAGGAACTGGGTGAAGACCTCAGGAGCCAGCTGTGTGTCAATGCCCAGAGACTGTCGCCTCCTCCCCTTGCTTTGCAGGGCTCTGGTGGTTAATGGGCAAGAGAGTCAATTAGAATCATAAAATCCCACAGCTAGAACAGCCCTCAGGAGTCATCGAGTCCACCCCCCTGCCCAAAGCAGGACCTTAAGTTCTAGACTTTAAGTTCAGAAGGGATCATTATGATTATTTAGTCTGACCCCCTGCATAGTGCAGGCCACAGAATCTCATCCACCCCTTTTAGAATAATCCTCTCACCTAGATCTCAGATACTGAAGCCTTCAAATACTTTGAAGTCCCCAAGATGCAGAGACTCCTCCAGCTGTGATCTGTGCCCCATGCTACAGAGGAAGGCGAAAAACCTCCAGGGCCTCTGCCAATCTACCCTGGAGGAAAATTCCTTCCCGACCCCAAATATGGCGATCAGCTGAACCCTGAGAATGTGGGCAAGACTCACCAGCCAGACACCCAGAAAGTTCTCTATAGTAACTCCTATCATCCCTCCATTGACCTATTTCCCACTGATAGTGAATGGTCAATTAGTTACCAAGATCATGTTATCTCAAACCATCCCCTTATCATAGAATCGTAGAACTGGAAGAGACTGAGGATTATTTCAGATGAGGCAGAAAAAGCCAGAGAATTGGAGCAGTCTGAGAATCAAGATAGTGATAGAAATGTAGCCGTGTTAGTCCGGTATGTGGCTGATGGATATTATCACCTCTGATATCATTAGCTCACAGACATTTACCTTCCCCCCGCCACCATCCCCTTCTGTTCTGAAATTTGATTTGTCCTTTTCATATGTAAAAGCGACGAGGAGTCCTGTGGCACCTTATAGACTAACTGAAGTGTAGGAGCATAAGCTTTCGTGGGCAAAGACCAGCCTGCTGGGAAGTCAGTGTGTTTGGGACAGGAGTGTTCCCAGGTTGATGATGAGGGTGGACGGTGTGTGTCCCAGAATCATAGGAAGATAGACTGCGTAGCTAAATGTGCAGAGCAGAACAGCTGTGTTGTCACTCTCTCTAGGATGCAGGAGATGGCAGTTAAGCTCCCATCTCTGGACACTGTGGACACTGGTAATCGATCAGGGAATTTGATAGCTGGTTCTATGTGGAAATAGAGGTTGGAGGTGGAAGGACGAGAGACTTGTGAGTCTACAGCTTATTGTTGTTACCTCACTGACTGGGGGGAGGAGAGACTGACATGGCCATTGTGAGCAAGGGAGACACACCCAGCCAGCCCTTTGTCTTTGTGGAGTCAAGTTTTGAGCACACAGGCTGAGGGGGAGGGCCCAAACTTCCTTTGGCAAAGAATTCTTGCAGCTCAGACCTGAAGAGCCAAGACTTCAATGGTGAGGAGTGAAAGATGTGGTATGAGAAAAAGTGCTGTCAATGGACACTGGATATGGATTTGTTCCTATTGCTGATGTTAACTCTTGTAACCAATGTGCTGTTGTTACACAGAACTGTAAAAACGTACAATGTGCATAATGTTTTGAAAAAACCATTGACCCCGTCAAGAAATGTACCAGATGACAGACTGTACCTTAAAGGATCTTGGGATATTGATAGATCATGGTTCATGCCTGTAACTGATCGTGGAACGTCTTACAGGACAAAGAAGGTTCCAGCCATAAGGTGCTGTGTGGAAAGGGAAACTGAGGCACAGCACCATTATGTTACATGGCGAAGGGCCAAGATGCCTATTCAAAGGGGGATGAGAATACCTACATTAACCCAGTGGTGTTTGGATTTCAGAGAATTGCCAGAGTCGGTCTGGATCAATTTACGATTTTCTTTAGCTCTGGGCAAGATCACCTGACACACATGGGGCTCATGCTACAAGAGTATGATTGACTATGCTTTTACCATTGACTTTGGTTTTTACCAAGTTTTACCTTGGGTTTATAAAACCGGGCAAGGATGCTGTTGTCATTATGACAGACCTTTCCGTGATGAAGCCTGTTTTAAGTAAATTTGGTTTCCATACACTTGTCCAGCTCTGCTCTGTTCTTTCTAACATTGGATTAGAAACTGCAATGACACAAGCCAAAACATGGGGAGGCCTATGATGCCCTCAGTGATGTTACTTGCATCCCTTCCTGCATCAATTTTGTGTTGGGGGTGTCAAAAGGACGAATGCCAATGGACAAGGTTTTAATACGGCCAACTTCACTCTGAAAAGCTTTTCCGTGTGTCATGTGACTGGATTTTCAGGGGAGCAGCTAGATCACTGCTGCACCTATGGGGGGGGGGGATTTGCCCCAAAAGTTGGTACAAAGAGGGCCATGTGAGGTGTCCCATGAAAGCTTCTGTTCTACTGATTCTGTATATGCCAATTGCTCAGCCACAGACAGAGAATTTTCCAGCATCCATACAGAGTACATGTTTCAAATCCACATACAGATATTATACAATTGCATGAATAGCACGTACAGAATCAGGAGAACAGAAGCTTTCAAGTGACGCCTCACATGACCCCCTTGGTATACACTTTGGAGCAAACACCCCCCATGGGTGCAGCAGTGATCTGGCTGTTCCCCTGAAAATCCAGTAACGTGACACACGGAAATGCTTATCAGAGTGAAATTGGCTGTGTTAAAACATTGTCCAGTGGTATTTGTCCTTTTGAAGCACTAGGTGTCTTTAGATGTTAGTAACTCTTGGGATGTTGCGACTACGTCTATGACTGTCTTCTAGACCATTTAGAAATAAATTGAATAGGATGGGTCCTAGAACAGACAGCTGGGGGACCCCACTAGTTACCGCTGTCCACTTGAAAAACTTACAATTTATTCCTACCCTTAGGTTCCAGTCTTGTAACCAGCTATCAGTCCATTAAAGGACCTACCCCCCTACCCCATGATAAAGTACTTTACTTAAGAGCCTTTGGGGAGGGATTTTCTCAAAGCCACTGGATCCCCCTTGTCTACATGTTTGTTGACCCCCTCAAAGGCATGATTTCCCTTTACATGATTTTCCAAATGTCAGTGTAAAGCACTATTCCGACAAGTCCCTCAGCGCTTGTGGAACAATGGTTTCAGGGGTGCCGGAATAGTGGGCCTATTGTAACAAAATATATTTTGATATAAAGGGTGCATTGAAAGATGTGGAATTGCTATTTTAGGATACTTCTGGTAATATACAGGGCTCAACAAACTGCAGAGAGAGCTACTCACCAGCCCTGCACTGAGCATGCACATGAATGGGGTGCACGGAGCAACCGGCTGAAATCTACTCGCCACGGGTGAGTAGAATCAACGGTTTGCTGAGCCCTGCCGATAGAGCCCCACTGTCTAGATGTAGCCTAATTGACAGGGTTTTTTTCTCGTTCTCTCCTTTCTTTTTCTGCTTTAAATGTGGGGGTTCTATCTCTGTTGCTTCACTCATCTGAAGTGGATTGTGCCCACAAAAGCTTATGACAGCTATCTATCTATCTATCTATCTATCTATCTATCTATCTATCTATCTATCTATCTATCTCTAAAGGTACATTTAAACAGTAACATTATTTCAAAATAACAAAGAGCATGTCTACACATCAAGCCATTATTTCAAAATAATGTTGAGCTGGACGATTTTTACTCCAACTTCTGTAACCCTCATTTCACGAGGAATAATGGAAGTCAAAGGAAGAGTGCACTTCCTTCGACTTCCTGTTGTGTAGCCAGCGCCAAAAGCTGAATTAAGCTATTTGTAATTCACAACTGATGTAGCTGAAGTCGCGAAGCTTAGTTTGACTTTTGTCCTCCTGTGTTGATGTATCCTAAGGTGATAGAAGAAAATTGTAGGGTTTTTTTTTTTTAGTTTCATTCCACACTTTTCAGGCTTTGCACATATAACAGCCTCCCCCATTCTCAGAACTTGTCCTGGAACTCCCTTTTCTATCTGCTGTGTTCTTGGATAAACAAGACTGAGCGCGTATTCAAAGTAGATTATTCTCCCACCATATTCCTTAGGCATTCAAACATTATGTTCCTTTGGGGAACTGCTGTGAAGAGCCTGGTGTTTCCATAGAGACAAAAAGAACGAGGTCCAGATTTTTTCTATGGTGTGTGTTTTAGTTGGGATGTTTTCCTCTGATACCCGTCTTGGCAAGAATTTCATCTCAAAGTAGTAGACCTTACTGTTTAAGGCCTGGTCTACACTAGGACCTTAGCCCACAAGGTCGAATTTATAAGTGATACATCCAAACTACCAAGTCCAAAATAATGTTAACGTGGATTCTCTGGTTCCACGTATTCACACTTATTGGCCTTTGGGAGGCCTCCCGCAGCTTCCTAGAGTGCTCCCTGCGGTTCTGAGTCGGAGTTAGCACATTAACATTAATTGAGCCTGCCTCGGACTCCATTCCATTCTTCCCCATTGGAAGTCATACAACTTCGAATTTGTAAAATCAGGTACCCAGAATTCGAACTTAATAAATTCGGACTCATCTCCTAGTATAGCTATGTCCCAACAGATTTATCAGGGTATAAGCTTTGGTGAGTAAAACCCACATCATCAGTTTTACCCACAAAAGCTTATGCTCTACGAATTCTGTTCATCACTAAGGTGCCAGAGGACTCTCCATTGTTTTGGTAAAGCGTTGTTTTTTTTTCCCAAACTCAGATTTTTATCAAGGAGATGCATAGGGAATTCCCAAGAGGATGGATCCTCTAGCCCGGCTCTCATTGCAGCAATGATGGAGAACCAGAATCCAGACCCATAAGGTGTTTTTTAAGGTCCCCCCCCAAGACATGCAGTAATAACTGACACATAGATCAAGATAAGAAACGGAATTGGCATTAGTAGAGTTAGTTGTTCATAATTCATTACTCTGAATAACGAAAATGTAATTTTCCAATGTACGAAGGACAGCAAATTGTGTATGTTGTGTATCTTATTAATATTGTGTATCCATCCAGGCTTTTGTACTGCGTCCATCACCTTAAACGCCAGGCACACGGGAAAACAAGAGAACCTACAGAAGAGACAGGAGACAACGTTCTGCCTCAGAGTTGGAGACTTTCACTGTGATTCCATGTCACAATCCAATGCAACTGGCTCCCCCAACCCCTCCACCTTCATCTTGTTGGGCATCCCTGGCCTAGAAGCGGTGCATGTCTGGATCTCCATCCCCTTCACAGTGATGTACGCCATTGCCTTCTTGGGTAACTTCATCATCATGTTCATAGTGAAGATGGAGCAGAGTCTCCATGGGCCCATGTACTATTTCCTCTGCATGCTGGCTGCCACTGACCTGGTCCTGTGCACGTCCATAGTACCCAAAATGCTGAGCATCTTCTGGTTCAATGACCGAGAGATAAATTTCAGTGCCTGTCTCACCCAGATGTTCTTCATTCACTGCTTCACTGCAGTGGAGTCTGGGATTTTCGTGGCCATGGCCTTGGATCGCTACGTGGCCATCTGCAATCCCCTGAGACATTCTACCATTCTGACCACCCCCATTGTGAGCAAGATCGGCCTGGCCATGTTGCTGCGTGGTGGCTTGATCACATTGCCCTGTCCCTTGCTGGCGAGGCAGTGGCCATATTGCAGAACCAACGTCATCCTTCACACTTGCTGCGAGCATACAGCTGTGGTAAAACTGGCCTGCGCTGACATCCGCATCAGTAGCTACTACGGCCTCTTTGTGGCCGTCTTGCAGATGGGTCTTGACATATTTTCTATAGCTGTGTCATATACCCTGATAATCAGGGCCATCATTAGCCTCCCCACCAAGGACGCCAGACTTAAGACTTTTGGGACCTGTGGCTCCCACCTCTGTGCCATCTTATCCTTTTACATCCCATGTTTCTTCTCTGTCCTCACATACCGGTTTGGCCAGAATATGGCTTTGTATTTCCATATTCTTTTTCCTAACGTGTGCATCCTACTTCCCCCCATGCTGAACCCCATCATCTACGGGGTGAGGACCAAACAGATCCGCGACAGGCTGCTGCATTTCTTTACGCATAAAGGAACCTAAAGTTTTCTCTTCCTACATCAGCTCTCAGATGGAGGACTATGCAAAGCTGGCTGGAGACATGGTGTCGGGCCCTCTTTCCTGAACCTTTTGCCTGGACAGTCAACGAGACATTAATCCCTTTTCTGACCTTACTTCATAGTTTCAATGCGACAACCAGGGGAATCTTATCCTTCCGTATCCTTGTACCAGGAGATTTCAGCAAATCCAGTAATGTGCCTGAATCACTATTGTTTCCTGATTGAACTTTAACAAGCAAGCTAAAAGGTGCAAAATAGGCCTAGGCAGCATGAACAAGTCAGGTACTCAGAACTCAGGCTGATTGCCTGCTCGAGTGAAGAATTATTTCCAGAGACAGGGAAACATCTAGGAAGAAAGTACAGTTGCATGCCATGTTGGGAAACAGCTTGGCAGATTTTGTTCAGGGGTAAGGGGGTCATGGATCCTGGAAGGCTGGTGCCTTTACTAGCCCGGGAGCCTCCCTGCAGCTCCACAAGCAATGGAATACCTGAGTTGGTGCAGGAAGTGGGGAAATCCGAATGTTAGGCAAAGAAGAGAGCTGCTTGGCAAGGGTTGTGGATGGTTGCTACAGCACTGGGTCAGGAG
Source organism: Pelodiscus sinensis (assembly GCF_049634645.1). Classification (NCBI taxonomy): domain Eukaryota; kingdom Metazoa; phylum Chordata; order Testudines; family Trionychidae; genus Pelodiscus; species Pelodiscus sinensis. Next base: position 333,976,530 of record NC_134711.1, on the reverse strand, counting down.
TGGGTCAGCTAAAAGAGACAGTGCAGGAATTGGAGAGAATCAGAGCAGAAAAGGAAGCTGAAGTGAGTAATCTGAATGCAGAATCTGACGGTCTCAGAGCCACAAGTCTGACTCAAGCTGCTCAGATTGTCGGAATGCAGGAGGAGGTGTGTGACTGGAAGAGGGTCCAAAGCAAGTTGCAGAAGGGTCCGTGTTAAAACAGCAGGCGACCGAGAGTGCAGCAAGAGCAGTAAGAGCCTTTTAAAATACTCCCAAGGCAGAGCTCAGGCAGAGCATGGAGAATGCTGGAGACAAATTTGTGCCCTTATGGCTCAGATAGCACAACAAAGGGGGATCCTGGCAGAGATCAGAGGAAATTGCAGCTGGGAGGAAAGATGCAGAGGCAAAGGAGGATCCCGATCCATCCCCCCTTATTGCAATGATGAGGGGAAGGACTCTGATGATTCTCTCTGGATCTTGTCGGGCAGTCTCCATATAGTCCCCTATGGAAGTCGCTGGAAGAGTTGCAAAGACCACCTCCAGTAGCCCCTATAATCAATAGCTCTGTCACAAGGACGGGACCCAGGGGAGGTGATGGAGGAACAGAGTAATGGGTAGAAACGAGACCCTTCACCCCAGACCAGATTAGGGCTGTAGGCCCACTGAATAGAAACACAGCCCTGGGGTGGTTGGTAAAAGTATCGGACAGGGCTGGATTCACTCCGGCTGGTGTGGCAGCTATGTGCAGGCTGTGTATGACCTCTGAGGATTTTTGCAGGGCTCTCTTATGATATCCAAATGGGAGCCCTCCATGGAGCAGATGATACAGAGAAGCACACAAATGTACAGAGGGAAGTAATACAAACCCTCTTCCCAGGAGAGAGCCCCACCCTTATATTCCATCAGGAGAAAGAAGAAGCCGGGGAGAGAGCAGAAAGTGACATAGCCAGAAAGGAAACATGCTGGGCAAACAGATGCTGTCAATCCAGGTTTTTCAGTCCTTACTTTCAAACAAGCTTTAACCCAGGGAACTTTCCCCTTGATTCTTATGGCCTTTATGCGTACGGATCTGGCAGCCACTCGAATAAGAGGTATTGTAGAGATAGCAAAGCAGGCTGCTGAGGTTCAAAAAGACCTTCACACTCCTAAAAAGAAACCGGAGAAGATGGCTGCCATAACCGCCCCAATTAGCACTCAGGGAAAGGAGAGGGGAGTCAGACCTCTTAAGGGGTGAGGCAGAACCTCTGACCCATGGTGAGGGGAAATTTGGAAGCAGCTTTTGAAATATGAGTCAAAGGAAGCAATAGACAGTCTGCCTAACCCTGAGCTCCCAGCAAAGCTGGCAGAACACAATTAAATACGGATGAATGGGGGAGATTCACTGTTTATGTGAAGTTTGCAGGAGGGGCCCTCGGACAGAATTTACTGGTAGACTCAGGTGCCACATATTCCTTGATTATACACAAAAAAATACCCTGTCTGGACCTCCAGCTGGAGTCTTCGAGTCCAACCCCTGCCCAAAGCAGGACCAACCCCAACTCAATCTTCCTAGCCTGGGCTTGGTCAAACCAGGACTTCGAAACTTCTAGAGATGAAGATTACCCATCTCCCTAGGGAAACCCACTTCATCCCGCCCCTAGGGAAATCTTTTCTTCTAATATTCAAACTAGACCTCTCCCACCTCAACTTAAGTCCATTGCTCCTTGTTCTGTTTCTGCCACCCCTGAGAACAGCCTCTCTCCATCCTCATTGGAACCCCATTCAGGAAGTTGAAGGCTGCTCTCAAATCCCCCCTCACTCTTCTCTTCCCTCAGCCTCTCCTCGTAGGTCATGTGCTCCAGCCCCCTCATCATTTTTCTTGCCCTCCACATGACTCTCTACAATGCGTCCCCATCCTTTCTGTAGTGGGGCCCCCAAATTAGACACAATACTCCAGATGTGGCCTCACCAGAGCCAAATAAAAGGGAATAATCCCTTCTCTAGATCTGCTGGCAACGCTCCTCCTAATGCACCCTAAGGGATCCCTCTTCTGTCATCCATTCCCAGCTTCTGACAAACAGAGGCTACGGACACCGTCCCTACCCATCCTCAGTACTAGCCATTGATGGACCGAACCTCCACGAATTCATCGTGGTGTAGTGGGTCCAGTACAAGGCAGTGTTGATCTGCACAGTGCAGACATGGCTGATAGTGGTCAAAAACCAGCTGATTGGGATCTACCAGTAGATCTTGGAGCCTCTGACAGGGGATCCCGACTGGTTTGGCCGGGAAGCTATCCAATGCTGGCACTTCAGTTGCCCCTCCCTCTACTGTTATGCCCGTCCTGCCCGCTGCCTTGAAGCTGCCCCCTGGGAGCCTCCTGCTTGCTGTGCAGGATGTGGGAGGGAGAAGGGGGTGTGCTGATGTCAGGGTGTCCCTCCCCCCCCACTTCTGTATCCACCTCCACATGGAGAGAAGGGGGTGGAGGGAGCTTGACAATGCAAATCCCTGTCACTCTCACACCGTGTGTGTCTCTGCCATTCTCACAAACACGCAGGGTCCTTCTCTCATCTCCCGACCTAACACACCTGTGGGGGGTGGTTGTTACTTTTCTACTGCTCGCAAAGTGGGTTAGTTTTGGGTTTTGACTGGTCTCTGATGCTTAAATGTAATTGTTTGAGGAGTGAGTTGTGAAATGCCGAACCTGCCATGGCTGCAGTCATTATCCCCATGGTAACTGCTGCTCCTGGTCGTGGCTGGTCTGTCCCTGCAGCCCTAAGAGAGGCAGAGCTGGGGTCTCCACATGCTGTCCTGGCCTGCAGACACCGCTCCTGCAGCTGCCATTGGTGAGTAACGGGGAACCGTGGCCAGGAGAAGCTGTGGGCTCCGTGCCTGTACCTGAAGGGCAGCACATGGGGCCATGGAGCCGTTGCTGTACATGCCAGCTGCTTTCAGGAGTGGTGCAGGGCCAGGGCAGGAGTAAGCCTGAATTAACTCCGCTGTTCCACCACCCAGACACCATCTCAGTTAAATGGTGCCCAGACAGAGCTTGCTTCCTGAACCTCTGTCATAGCTCTGAACCCCCTCCTGCACCCAATCTTGTGCCCCAGACATGAGTCCCTCTGCTCCCAAACTCCGCCCCAGAGCTCGCACCCTGAAACTCCTCCTGGACCAATAGCACCCACCCTGGGTTAAACCCAGAGCCCCTCCCATACTCCAAACCTATGAAGATGGCATCAAAATGTAAGCCAACTGCAGCTATCTATTTTACGTATCTGGAGTTGTGTACCTTAAACCGACCCACCATGTCTAGTGTGGACCTGGCCTAATGCAGACGCAGTGTGTCCAGGGCCCTCTTTAGGCTTTGGACATACAGACCCAGGCGTCCCATTTTTGTCGTATTACGCACAGGTGTTCAGTGTATGTTTAACTCTTTGTGCATGTTGTTCCTGATCTCCAAAGCCAGCGAATGGGCCTTGTCTAGGTTGCTAGAGTCATCTCTAGGGGTGTGTCTAGACTACAGGGTTGTGTCGACAAAAGTGGATACCTGCGTCCTTTGAGTTATGTCGATATAATGTCGACAAAACTTAGCAGTTTTGTCGACGTATGTAATCTTCATTCTACGAGGAATAGCGCCCTTTATCGACAGAGTTCTGTCAATAGAAGGCATTATTGCATCTACACTGTCCTTTGCGTCCACACTGTTATGTCAACATAAGAACATAAGAACGGCCGTACTGGGTCAGACCAAAGGTCCATCTAGCCCAGTATCCTGTCTACCGACAGTGGCCAGCACCAGATGCCCCAGAGAGGGTGGACCGAAGACAATGATCAAGCGATTTGTCTCCTGCCATCCCTCTCCAGCCTCTGACAAACAGAGGCCAAGGACACCATTTTATCCCCTGGCTAATAGCCTTTTATGGACCTAACCTCCATGAATTTATCCAGCTTCTCTTTAAACTCTATTATAATCCTAGCCTTCACAGCCTCCTTTGGCAAGGAGTTCCACAGATTGACTACACGCTGTGTGAAGAAGAACTTTCTTTTATTAGTTTTAAACCTGCTACCCATTAATTTCATTTGGTGTCCTCTAGTTTTTCTATTATGGGAACTAATAAATAACTTTTCTTTATCAGCCCTCTCCACACCACTCATGATTTTATAGACCTCTATCATATCCCCCCTCAGTCTCCTCTTTTCTAAAATGAAAAGTCTCAGTCGCTTTAACCTCTCCTCAAAGCGGCTTGCTTTGTTGACAGAACTGGACGTAGTCTAGATGCTCTTTGTCGACAGAAGCTTTGTCGACAGTATCTGTCAACAAAACTTCTGTCGACAAATCCCTGTAGTCTAGACATACCCTATGTGTCTGTGCAGTATTGTTTATGATAATGCTGTTTCAAATGGTAATAACATCAAAGCCCAGGCTGGCCAACGGAGGAGAAAGAAAGAGCATGAAGCATGGGCCTGATGAAAGGCCCGAGACCTGAACCAAAGTGAGCAAGAGTGTTGCTATGTGTAACAGAGAGTCCTTCTCAAAAGCAGATGTTTATCGGCAAGTGAGTGTCTGGGACATGAACTCGATGCAGTATAGCTAGCATGGCTAACTCCCACGGAACATGTAAATACCTTCCACCAGGATGGGACAAGGACACCCCAAGCCAGCACATGATAAAACATTTGCAGGAGGAATAACAGGTAGTTCGATTTAGGGCTTTAATTCGAACTACCGGGTCCCTGCCGCGAGTAGACGGGGGCAGTTAGTCTGGACTTGTAAATTTCAAAAAATAGCGACTGGCTGGGAAGATGCAAATAAAGCGCAGGATATTTAAATCCCAGGCTTGAGCTGCAACTTCGAATGCCTACATTAGCCTCCCTACTTCGAACTAGGGGCTAGTGTAGACATACCCTTACAGATTTATTGGAGCATAAGCTTTCGTGGGCACAGACCCACTTTGTCAGATGCATGGAGTGGAAATTCTATTGTTGACTGAGTCCATTGTCACTGGTACAGAAGCGTAAAAGAAGTTTGCATATGATGTGGATGAATTGGAGACGGTTCAGCGGAGGGCAACCAAAATGATGAGGGGGCTGGAACACGTGACCTACGAGGAGAGACTGAGGGATTTGGGCTTGTTTAGTCTGCAGAAGAGAAGAGTGAGGGGGGATTTGCTAGCAGCCTTCAACTTCCTGCGGGGAACGGGGGGGAGGGAGAGGGAAAAGGAGGGTTGTTCCAAAGAGGCTGGAGAGAAGCCGTTCTCAGTGGTGACAAAACAAGGAACAATGGTCCTAATTTGCAATGGGGGATGTCTAGGTTGAATATTAGCAAAAACTATTTCACTAGAAGCGGCGAGGAGTCCTGTGGCACCTTATAGACTAACTGAAGTGTAGGAGCATAAGCTTTCGTGGGCAAAGACCCACTTCGTCAGATGCATGTGATGAAGTGGGTCTTTGCGCATGGAAGCTTATGCTCCTACACTTCAGTTAGTCTATAACGTGTCACAGGACTCCTCGCCACTTTGCAGATTCAGACTAACACGGCTACTCCTCTGATATTTCACTAGAAGCGCTGGGCTGGGTTCCCTAGAGTGGGGGTGGAGTCTCCATCCCTAGAGGTGTTTAACTCTCAGCTTGACAAAGCCCTGGCTGGGATGGTTGAGCTGGGTTGGTCCAGCGTTAGGCAGGGGCTGGACTTGATGACTCCTGAGTTCTCTTCCAGCCCTAAGATTCTAGGATTCACTTGTTGATTCCCTGTTCTGTTCTCTCCCTCTGGGGCACCTGCCATGGGCCAAAGGACGAAGACGGGACACTGGGCTGGCTGGGCATTTGGTCTGACCCAGTAGGGCTGTTTCTCTTTTCTTCTCTTCGTATTGTTCTCCTCACACTGAGGGAGCGGCAGACTGGGTCATAAACTCACCGCGGTCAGGTTCTCACCAGGGCAAAATGGCACCGCTCGGGTACCTCGGCTGGAGAACTGGGGGCAGAAAGAGAGGAGGGAGGAACTTCCTGGAGACCATCCACTGCTGTGCCCACGAGTGGCTAGTGGAAGCGTTTGTGTAACTGCAGCAGGGTGTGTCCCTGCCTGTGTGTGGCTGTGTGGGCACGGCCTAGAGATTATCATGACGTGACAGCCTCACAGTGTGATGGTGGGTGAGGTCTCAGCACCTCCATCTTGTCCCCGGGGAAGTCCGTCATCTCTACCCAGTGGAGAGGCCCTGCTAGACTTTGAGTCCTTTCCTCACTGGTCAAGCACGCAGTGACTGATGGAGAGGGAGTGGTCACAGCAGGGAACGCAGGACTACGGGGTTCTGTGAGCAAATCACTGTGTGATCATGGCCATGTCAGGTCACCCCATGCCTGTCAGCCGACAGTCAGGGCAGTGTGTGTGTGTATGTTTCCAAGAAAAGGCTTAACGTCCATGTCTTTACTGCTAGGACCGGGGTATCGTCGCAGAGGGTGGCCAGGAGGCCAACAGACGCCCCGTTATATAGGAAGAGCTTATTACACCTTAGATTTTTAGCTGCTAGAACACAGGGTTCCTTCTCAGCTTGCAGCCTAGGAAAGGCTGAAAAGGTGCCCCAACGGATCTTGTCACCTGGGAGTGACACAGATCCAAACGCCCAAGCTCTCCCTATGTCTGTCCCTTTATGACCGGCTGAAGTTCTTTTAAATTGTGCTTGGTTCTGTTACAGCAACTGAAGGAGTCAGGTTAAAGCTTAAACAGTTACAGGTTTATTAAAAGACTTATAAAAGCATATGGTTACAATGGCTATTGCTCTCTTTCTTAACTGTTAACAAATACAGATTTTTAAAATGGTTACAAAGAAAATAAAGATAGAAAATAGAAATAATGGTACCAAGTGACAGCTTAATCTTTAAAGAGCTCTAAGTCTATGTATATATATACTTAAACAAAGGACCACATCCAGGTACAATTTTTACCCCTTTCTGTGCCTCTCGACTCCAGCGTGTCAGGCCAGAGCCGGCCCCTCAATTCCTAGGAAAGACGAATACGAGGTTGGCGTCCCCGTGGAACCTCAGGAGATCAAACACCTAACCCGACCAGCTGATAGATGGTAGATTGACACTCAGAGGAAATGTGCTGCTGGACCCATCTATATACCCCTGGGGGCCCGTATCCTCTTTCTTATCTAAGAGGCCAAATTCTACTGGTCCATTTTGTGGCGCCAGTTCTTACAAGCAAGTTTCAAGTTAATTTACACTTGCAAGAGAGATAACTAAATTGTGAATACTAGACATTTTTTTACTGGGCGAGAGATTCCTCCCCTCGCAGACGGCTGTGTGTTCGTATCAATATGGGTTAAGTCAAGGACACTCCTTGGCAGCCTCTTGGTCAGCAATTGGCATATCTCTGTTTACAGCCATTCACAGTCACACAGCCTGGGCCTTCTGCTCTGTGTGCCCTGTATGCTCCAGGCAAGCAAAAATGGATGTTACAAAGGGGGGTTCCTGTCTGGCTACAATGCCTTAGTTTACCTCTCTGTATAATGGGGACATGCTCCTTGTCACTTTCCTTTCTTAGGGTTTCTGGAGATCCTTCCGTACTGTATAGTGTTCTCCTGTCTGCCCTTGGTCATCTTTCTCTAGGTCTGTCTGTCTGTCTGTGGAGCACAATTTGCGTACCTTTTTCAGATAAATCTTTGTAGTCTAGACATAGCCCCAGTTACATTTTGCTCCTATGCCCAGCTGCTGCATTCTTTGTGCCACTGAATCAAGTTCTTTCCCAAAGTTCTCTACTTACTTGACTATGGAAACTTGGCTTTTTAGCTCTCTAATGGTCTCTTCTCAAACCCCTTGCAATTTTCATTCCCATTTTTCTGTATGTTTTTTTCCACCCCATCAGTCTTGTTGATGATTTCCCTCAGGGTTGGGGAATTTGTCCCTTTGAAGCACTAGGTGTCTTTAGATGTTACTAACTCTTGGGATGTTGGGAACACGGTTCTGACTGTCCATAGGAATGTGCTCCATTCCATTCTTCATTTTGTTCGCCTCCTTCAAATGCAGCCTCCCTTGTCCCTTCAAAACTTACCTATTCCAGACTCGGCATGTTTTAAAGTCGCACTCCATCCCTAGAAGTGTTTAAGTCTTGGCTTGACCAAGCCCAGGCTGGGATGATTGACTTCAGTTGGTCCTGCTTTGGGCAGGGGGGTTGGACTCGATGCCTCCTGAGGTCTCTGCCAAACCTGACATTCACGTGACGGTTCCCTGTTCTGTTCATTCCCTCTGAAGCACCTGCCATTGGCCAATGGAGGAAGACGGGACACAGGGCTCGATGGACCTGTGGCCTCACCCCGTAGTGCCGTTCTTCTCTTTGTATTGTTCTCCTCATACTGAGGGAGCGGCAGACTGGGTCATAAACTCACCCCGTCAGGGTACTGACCATGGCAAAATGGCACCGCTCGGGTAGCTCAGCTGGAGAACTGGCAGCGAGGGGGTCGGGAAATGGCTGAAGACCATCTACTGCTGGTCCATGAGTGGCTAGTGAAAGCATTTGTGTAACTGCATCAGGGTGTGTCCCTGCCTGTGTGTGGCTGTGTGGGCGCAGCCTAGAGAGGATCATGACGTGACAGCCTCACAGTGTGACGGTGGGTGAGGTCTCAGCACCTCCATCTTGTCCCCCGGGAAGTCCGTCATCTCTACCCAGTGGAGAGGCCCTGCTAGACTTTGAGTCCTTCCCCACTGGTCAAGCACGCAGTGACTGATGGAGAGAGAGTGGTCACAGCAGGGAATCCAGGACTACGGGGTTCTGTGAGCTAATCACTATGATCATGGCCGAGTCAGGTCACCCTATGCCTCTGTTTACCTCCCTGTAAAATGGGGACATGCTCCTAGTCACTTTCCTTTCTTAGGGGTTTTGGAGATCCTTCCATGCTGCAGAAGGTTCTCCTGTCTGCCCTTGGTCATCTTTCTCCAGATCTCTCTGTCTACAGTCTACCGAGCCATCTTGGCATTTACATGGTATCAGACCCTGAGGGCAGCTAACCTCAACCCAAATTCTCTTACTAATCAACAGCATTTTTTCCATACACACAAAGGCACAGAGCAGCCAATTCTGCTCTGACTTGGCAGAGAGCCCAGGAGTTCTCCTCCCCCCTTGAGACGATGCCTTAATTACTGTTAACTCCAGAGCTGGATGAACACCAGGGAGGTGCCGGGAGGCTGGTCTCCCACCTATTAACATGCAGATCTCTTCTCCGCTGGAGGCCGAGTGAACCCCCCTGGGACTGCCCAGAGCTGGGTTATAACCAGTGCCCACCTTGGTGTCGGTTCTCGGCGTGCGACACTGCTGCAGATGCGGGGCTGAGAGACATGCGGGACGCGGCTGCCTGAGGCAGAGTCTGAGGGAAGACACGTCCCTCTCAGCACTCACAGGTACTAGCTCCAGCTGAGGGGCTCCCCTCCTCCGCAGACCCAGTGCAATGTTCGTTCACTAAAAGGGAAAGTGCCACCCATTGCCCAGGGCCTTTGCCACAGGGCGTGTGTGCACCAGTGTCACTGGCCAAACTGTCCCGCTTGGCTGCGTGCCCTCAGCCGATGGCCTCCAGCCCAAGGAGGCGCATTTCCACGGCCCAGGGATGGCAGGAATTAGCACATTTATACTGCAAAGCAAAGTCTGATGCCTTGGCCTGTGGTTTGCTCAGACTCCACTGAGGCAAAAGCTCTCTTTGTGCAGGAACTGGGTGAAGACCTCAGGAGCTAACAATGTGTCAATGCCCAGAGACTGTCGCCTCCTCCCCTTGCTTTGCAGGGCTCTGCTGGTTAATGGGCAAAAGAGTCAGTTAGAATCATAAAATCCCACAGCTGGAACAGCCCTCAGTAGACATCGAGTCCAGCCCTTTGCCCAAAGCAGGACCAACCCAACTCATAGACTCATAGGGTACGTCTAAACTACATGCCTCAGTCGACGGAGGCATGTAGATTAGCCAGATCGGCAGAGGGAAATGAAGCCGCGATTAAAATAATCGCGGCTTCATTTAAATTTTAATGGCTGCCCCGCTCAGCCGATCAGCTGTTTGTCGGCAGATCGGGGCAGTCTGGACGCGATGCGCCGACAAAGAAGCCTTTCTTGATCGGCACAGGTATGCCTCGTGAAACCAGGTTTACCTGTGCCGATCAAGAAAGGCTTCTTTGTCGGCGCGTCGCGTCCAGACTGCCCCAATCTGCCGACAAACAGCTGATCGGCAGAGCGGGGCAGCCATTTAAATTTAAATGAAGCCGCGATTATTTTAATCGCGGCTTCATTTCCCTCTGCCGATCTGGCTAATCTACATGCCTCCATCGACGGAGGCATGTAGTTTAGACGTACACCTAGACTTGAAGGTCAGAAGGAACCATTATGATCATCTAGTCTGACCCCCTGCACAGTGCAGGCCACAGAATCTCACTCACCCCCTCCTAGAATAATCCTCTCACCTAGATCTCAGATATTGAAGCCTTCAAATACTTTGGAGACCCCAAGATGCAGAGAATCCTCCAGCTGTGATCTGTGCCCCTTGCTACAGAGGAAGGCGAAAAACCTCCATGGCCTCTGCCAATCTACCCTGGAGGAAAATTCCTTCCTGACCCCAAATATGGAGATCAGCTAAACCCTGAGCATGTGGGCAAAACTCACCAGCCAGACACCCAGAAAGTTCTCTATAGTAACTCCTATCATCCCTCCATTGACCTATTTCCCACTGATAATGAATGGTCAATTAGTTACCAAGATCATGTTATCTCAAACCATCCCCTTATCATAGAATCGTAGAACTGGAAAAGAATAAGGATTATTTCAGATGAGGCAGAAAAAGCCAGAGAATTGGAGCAGTCTGAGAATCAAGATAGTGATAGAAATGTAGCCGTGTTAGTCCGGTATGTGGCTGATGGATATTATCACCTCTGATATCATTAGCTCACAGACATTTACCTTCCCCCCGCTACCATCCCCTTCTGTTCTGAAATTTGATTTGTCCTTTTCATATGTGTTCACTTTTTTTTAATTGTATCCTTTGGTATATATGGTTGTGACAATTTTCTTCCACTATTTGATCTGAGGAAGTGGGTCTGGCCCACGCAAGCTCATCACCTAATAAACCATCTTGTTAGTCTTTAAAGTGCTACATAGTCCTGTATTTGGTTTCTGAGAATCAAGTGTCTGTATGCGACCAGCCTGCTGGAAAGTCAGTGTGTTCGGGACAGGAGTGTTCCCCGGTTGATGATGAGGGTGGACGGTGTGTGTCCCAGATTCATAGGAAGCTAGACTGTGTAGCTAAGTGTGTAGAGCAGAACAGCTGTGTGCTCACTCTCTCTAGGATGCAGGAGATGGCAGTTAAGCTCCCATCTCTGGACACTGTGGACACTAGTAATCGATCAGGGAATTTGATAGCTAGTTCCATGTGGAAATAGAGGTTGGAGGTGGAAGAATGAGACTTGTGAGTCTACAGCTTATTGTTGTTACCCCACTGATTGGGGGGAAGGGGAGACTGTCATGGCCATTGTGAGCAAGGGAGACACACCCAGCCAGCCCTTTGTCTTTGTGGAGTCAAGTTTTGAGCACACAGGCTGAATGGGAGGGCCCAAACTTCCTTTGGCAAAGAATTCTTGCAGCTCAGACCTGAAGAGCCAAGACTTCAATGGTGAGGAGTGAAAGATGTGGTATGAGAAAAAGTGCTGTCAATGGACACTGGATATGGATTTGTTCCTATTGCTGATGTTAACTCTTGTAACCAATGTGCTGTTGTTACACAGAACTGTAAAAACGTACAATGTGCATAATGTTTTGAAAAAACCATTGACCCCGTCAAGAAATGTACCAGATGACAGACTGTACCTTAAAGGATCTTGGGATATTGATAGATCATGGTTCATGCCTGTAACTGATTGTGGAACGTCTTACAGGACAAAGAAGGTTCCAGCCATAAGGTGCTGTGTGGAAAGGGAAACTGAGGCACAGCACCATTATGTTACATGGCGAAGGGCCAAGATGCCTATTCAAAGGGGGATGAGAATACCTACATTAACCCAGTGGTGTTTGGATTTCAGAGAATTGCCAGAGTCGGTCTGGATCAATTTACGATTTTCTTTAGCTCTGGGCGAGATCACCTGACACACATGGGGCTCATGCTACAAGAGTATGATTGACTATGCTTTTACCATTGACTTTGGTTTTTACCAAGTTTTACCTTGGGTTTATAAAACCGGGCAAGGATGCTGTTGTCATTATGACAGACCTTTCCGTGATGAAGCCTGTTTTAAGTAAATTTGGTTTCCATACACTTGTCCAGCTCTGCTCTGTTCTTTCTAACATTGGATTAGAAACTGCAATGACACAAGCCAAAACATGGGGAGGCCTATGATGCCCTCAGTGATGTTACTTGCATCCCTTCCTGCATCAATTTTGTGTTGGGGGTGTCAAAAGGACGAATGCCAATGGACAAGGTTTTAATACGGCCAACTTCACTCTGAAAAGCTTTTCCGTGTGTCATGTGACTGGATTTTCAGGGGAGCAGCTAGATCACTGCTGCACCTATGGGGGGGGGGGATTTGCCCCAAAAGTTGGTACAAAGAGGGCCATGTGAGGTGTCCCATGAAAGCTTCTGTTCTACTGATTCTGTATATGCCCATTGCTCAGCCACAGACAGAGAATTTTCCAGCATCCATACAGAGTACATGTTTCAAATCCACATACAGATATTATACAATTACATGAATAGCACGTACAGAATCAGGAGAACAGAAGCTTTCAAGTGACGCCTCACATGACCCCCTTGGTATACACTTTGGAGCAAACACCCCCCATGGGTGCAGCAGTGATCTGGCTGTTCCCCTGAAAATCCAGTAACGTGACACACGGAAATGCTTATCAGAGTGAAATTGGCTGTATTAAAACATTGTCCAGTGGTATTTGTCCTTTTGAAGCACTAGGTGTCTTTAGATGTTAGTAACTCTTGGGATGTTGCGAATACGTCTATGACTGTCTTCTAGACCATTTAGAAATAAATTGAATAGGATGGGTCCTAGAACAGACAGCTGGGGGACCCCACTAGTTACCGCTGTCCACTTGAAAAACCTACAATTTATTCCTACCCTTAGGTTCCAGTCTTGTAACCAGCTATCAGTCCATTAAAGGACCTACCCCCCTACCCCATGATAAAGTACTTTACTTAAGAGCCTTTGGGGAGGGATTTTCTCAAAGCCACTGGATCCCCCTTGTCTACATGTTTGTTGACCCCCTCAAAGGCATGATTTCCCTTTACATGATTTTCCAAATGTCAGTGTAAAGCACTATTCCGACAAGTCCCTCAGCGCTCGTGGAACAATGGTTTCAGGGGTGCCGGAATAGTGGGCCTATTGTAACAAAATATATTTTGATATAAAGGGCGCATTGAAAGATGTGGAATTGCTATTTTAGGATACTTCTGGTAATATACAGGGCTCAACAAACTGCAGAGAGAGCTACTCACCAGCCCCGCACTGAGCATGCACATGAATGGGGTGCACGGAGCAACCGGCTGAAATCTACTCGCCACGGGTGAGTAGAATCAACGGTTTGCTGAGCCCTGCCGATAGAGCCCCACTGTCTAGATGTAGCCTAATTGACAGGGTTTTTTTCTCGTTCTCTCCTTTCTTTTTCTGCTTTAAATGTGGGGGTTCTATCTCTGTTGCTTCACTCATCTGAAGTGGATTGTGCCCACAAAAGCTTATGACAGCTATCTATCTATCTATCTATCTATCTATCTATCTATCTATCTATCTATCTATCTATCTATCTATCTATCTATCTATCTATCTCTAAGGGTACATTTAAACAGTAACATTATTTCAAAATAACAAAAACCATGTCTACACATCAAGCCATTATTTCAAAATAATGTTGAGCTGGACGATTTTTACTCCAACTTCTGTAACCCTCATTTCACGAGGAATAATGGAAGTCAAAGGAAGAGTGCACTTTTCAGGCTTTGCACATATAACAGCAATTCCACACTTTTCAGGCTTTGCACATATAACAGCCTCCCCCATTCTCAGAACTTGTCCTGGAACTCCCTTTTCTATCTGCTGTGTTCTTGGATAAACAAGACTGAGCGCGTATTCAATGTAGGTTATTCCCCCACCATATTCCTTAGGCATTCAAACATTATGTTCCTTTGGGGAACTGCTGTGAAGAGCCTGGTGTTTCCATAGAGACTAAAAGAATGAGGTCCAGATTTTTTCTATGGTGTGTGTTTTAGTTGGGATGTTTTCCTCTGATACCCGTCTTGGCAAGAATTTCATCTCAAAGGGGTAGACCTTACTGTTTAAGGCCTGGTCTACACTAGGACCTCAGCCCACAAGGTCGAATTTATAAGTGATACATCCAAACTACCAAGTCCAAAATAATGTTAATGTGGATTCTCTGGTTCCACGTATTCACACTTATTGGCCTTTGGGAGGCCTCCCGCAGCTTCCTAGAGTGCTCCCTGCGGTACTGAGTCGGAGTTAGCACATTAACATTAATTGAGCCTGCCTCGGACTCCATTCCATTCTTCCCCATTGGAAGTCATACAACTTCGAATTTGTAAAATCAGGTACCCAGAATTCGAACTTAATAAATTCGGACTCATCTCCTAGTATAGCTATGTCCCAACAGATTTATCAGGATATAAGCTTTGGTGAGTAAAACCCACATCATCAGTTTTACCCACAAAAGCTTATGCTCTACGAATTCTGTTCATCACTAAGGTGCCAGAGGACTCTCCATTGTTTTGGTAAAGCGTTGTTTTTTTTTTCCCAAACTCAGATTTTTATCAAGGAGATGCATAGGGAATTCCCAAGAGGATGGATCCTCTAGCCCGGCTCTCATTGCAGCAATGATGGAGAACCAGAATCCAGACCCATAAGGTGTCTTTTAAGGTCCCCCGCCAAGACATGCAGTAATAACTGACACATAGATCAAGATAAGAAACGGAATTGGCATTAGTAGAGTTAGTTGTTCATAATTCATTACTCTGAATAACGAAAATGTAATTTTCCAATGTACGAAGGAGAGCAAATTGTGTATGTCGTGTATCTTATTAATATTGTGTATCCATCCAGGCTTTTGTACTGCGTCCATCACCTTAAACGCCAGGCACACGGGAAAACAAGAGAACCTACAGAAGAGACAGGAGACAACGTTCTGCCTCAGAGTTGGAGACTTTCACTGTGATTCCATGTCACAATCCAATGCAACTGGCTCCCCC
Organism: Pelodiscus sinensis; assembly: GCF_049634645.1. Taxonomy (NCBI): domain Eukaryota; kingdom Metazoa; phylum Chordata; order Testudines; family Trionychidae; genus Pelodiscus; species Pelodiscus sinensis. The sequence continues at coordinate 333,961,354 of NC_134711.1, read as the reverse complement.
AACCCCTCCACCTTCATCTTGTTGGGCATCCCTGGCCTAGAAGCGGTGCATGTCTGGATCTCCATCCCCTTCACAGTGATGTACGCCATTGCCTTCTTGGGTAACTTCATCATCATGTTCATAGTGAAGATGGAGCAGAGTCTCCATGGGCCCATGTACTATTTCCTCTGCATGCTGGCTGCCACTGACCTGGTCCTGTGCACGTCCATAGTACCCAAAATGCTGAGCATCTTCTGGTTCAATGACCGAGAGATAAATTTCAATGCCTGTCTCACCCAGATGTTCTTCATTCACTGCTTCACTGCAGTGGAGTCTGGGATTTTCGTGACCATGGCCTTGGATCGCTACGTGGCCATCTGCAATCCCCTGAGACATTCTACCATTCTGACCACCCCCATTGTGATTAAGATCGGCCTGGCCATGTTGCTGCGTGGTGGCTTGATCACATTACCCTGTCCCTTGCTGGCGAGGCAGTGGCCATATTGCAGAACCAACGTCATCCTTCACACTGGCTGCGAGCACACAGCTGTGGTAAAGCTGGCCTGCGCTGACATCCGCATCAGTAGCTACTACGGCCTCTTTGCGGCCGTCTTGCAGATGGGTCTTGACATATTTTCTATAGCTGTGTCATATACCCTGATAATCAGGGCCATCATTAGCCTCCCCACCAAGGACGCCAGACTTAAGACTTTTGGGACCTGTGGCTCCCACCTCTGTGCCATCTTAGCCTTTTACATCCCATGTTTCTTCTCTGTCCTCACATACCGGTTTGGCCAGAATATGGCTTTGTATTTCCATATTCTTTTTCCTAATGTGTGCATCCTACTTCCCCCCATGCTGAACCCCATCATCTACGGGGTGAGGACCAAACAGATCCGCGACAGGCTGCTGCATTTCTTTACACATAAAGGAACCTAAAGTTTTCTCTTCCTACATCAGCTCTCAGATGGAGGACTATGCAAAGCTGGCTGGAGACATGGTGTCGGGCCCTCTTTCCTGAACCTTTTGCCTGGACAGTCAACGAGACATTAATCCCTTTCCTGACCTTACTTCATAGTGTCAATGCGACAACCAGGGGAATCTTATCCTTCCGTATCCTTGTACCAGGAGATTTCAGCAAATCCAGTAATGTGCCTGAATCACTATTGTTTACTGCTTGAACTTCAGCAAGCAAGCTAAAAGGCCCAAAATAGGCCTAGGCAGCATGAGCAAGTCATGGACTCAGAACTCAGGCTGATTGCCTGCTCGAGTGAAGAATTATTTCCAGAGACAAGGAAACATCTAGGAAGAAAGTACAGTTGCATGCCATGTTGGGAAACAGCTTGGCAGATTTTGTTCAGGGGTAAGGGGGTCATGGATCCTGGAAGGCTGGTGCCTTTACTAGCCCGGGAGCCTTCCTGCAGCTCCACAAGCAATGGAATACCTGAGTTGGTGCAGGAAGTGGGGAAATCTGAATGTAGGGACAAGAAGAGAGCTGCTTGGCAAGGGTTGTGGATGGTTGCTACAGCACTGGGTCAAGACTGGGTCAGCTAAAAGAGACAGTGCAGGAATTGGAGAGAATCAGAGCAGAAAAGGAAGCTGAAGTGAGTAATCTGAAGGAAGAATCTGATGCTCTCAGAGCCACAAGTTTGACTCAAGCTGCTCAGATTGTCGGAATGCAGGGGGAGGTGTGTGACTGAGAGAGGGTCTGAAGCAAGTTGCAGAAGGGTCCGTGTTAAAACAGCAGGCGACCGAGAGTGAAGCAAGAGCAGTAAGAGCCTTTTAAAATACTCCCAAGGCAGAGCTCAGGCAGAGCATGGAGAATGCTGGAGACAAATTTGTGCCCTTATGGCTCAGATAGCACAACAAAGGGGGATCTTGGCTGAGATGAGAGGGAATTGCAGCTGGGAGGAAAGATGCAGAGGCAAAGGAGGTTCCCGATCCATCCCCCCTTATTGCAATGATGAGGGGAAGGACTCTGATGATTCTCCCTGGATCTTGTCGGGCGGTCTCCATATAGTCCCCTATGGAAGTCGCTGGAAGAGTTGCAAAGACCACCTCCAGTAGCCCCTATAATCAATAGCTCTGTCACAAGGACAGGACCCAGGGGAGGTGATGGAGGATCAGAGGAATGGGTAGAAACGAGACCCCTCACCCAAACCAGATTAGGGCTGTAGGGAAATCCGTCGGCCCTCTGAATAGAAACACAGCCCTGGGGTGGTTGGTAAAAGTATCGGACAGGGCTGGATTCACTCCGGCTGATGTGGCAGCTATGTGCAGGGAGAGTATGACCTCCGAGGATTTTGCAGGGCTCCCTTATTGTCTTTATTAAACTTCATCCTGTTTACCTCAGACCATTTCTCCAATTTGTCCAGATCATTTTGAATTATGACCCTATCCTCCAGAGCAGTCACAACCCCTCCCAGCTTGGTGTCATCTACAAACTGAATAAGCGTACTTTCTATGCCAATATCTAAATCGTTGATGAAGATATTGAACAGAGCCTGTTAAGTTCAGAGGAGTTAAGTTCAGAACTGGAGGTAATAGGGGAAGATCAAGTAGTCCCAGATGAAACTTTGAGTGTAATCCACATGGTCATTGACACTGGAATAACAGAGAATGAAATAAAGGCAATAAACTACCCTAACAGTCATGAGCAAGAGCTCAGGGCTCAGAGTAAAACCCAGGCATTCCCAGCATGAGAAAAATATGATTCGGACGTCAGTGAGTCTGAATAAAAACTGCTAGATTTAAATGTGTTATCACTCCCTTCCCCCACCCCGGCAAAGAAGGTGGGTTGGGGAGGGGGAGAGGGGATAGTCTATGTTTATTTTGTTTTACAGGAGCTCCTGTAAGCAGAAGCTTTGTTGGTGATGTGGTCCCTTGGGTGGTCCTGGCTGTGTATGTGGCTGTCTGGAGTCTGTCATTTGCAGGTTTACGCCTCTGGTGCTGTCACGTCTCAAGCTATCGTAATCGAAACATGGGAGAGCCATGCATGGAAGATGCTGGAGTGTGAAGTAAACAATACTCTCGATATTTTGGATTCTATTTATGTTTCAGGAGAAAAGCTCAGTCGCCTATCTGTGGGAGAAAAATCAAAGAACTCCAAGGCTGTGTCTAGACTGGCAAGTTTTTCCGCAAAATCATCTGCTTTTGCAGAAAAACTTGCCAGCTGTCTACATTGGCCGCTTAAATTTCTGCAAAAGCACTGATGATCTCATGTAAGATTGTCAGTGCTTTTGCGGAAATACTATGCTGCTCCCATTCGGGCAAAAGTCTTTTTCCGAAAAACTTTTGCACAAAAGGGCCAGTGTAGACAGCTGAGATTTGTTTTCCACAAAGAATCCCCGATCGTGAAAATGGCAATCGGGGCTTTTTTGCGGAAAAGCGCGTCTAGATTGGCCACGGACGCTTTTCCGCAAAAAGTGCTTTTGTGGAAAAGCATCCTGCCAATCTAGACGCGCTTTTCCGAAAATGCTTTTAATGGAAAACTTTTCCGTTAAAAGCATTTGCGGAAAATCATGCCAGTGTAGACGTAGCCCAATTGTGTCTAAGGGTGGGGACACTGGAGGAAATCAAAACTCTCTAAAAGAAAACTGCTGTAAGGGTTAAAAGTTTTCCAGGCCTCTCTCCCTGTAACAGAGAGAAATCAAATTAACTCTAATCAAGACCCTTACGATGCCTCCTATCTCAACTTCATGGAGACTCCTAGTCTGTCACAATTTGTCATGTAAACTCTTATCTTTGTCACAGTTTGCCTTGTAGACTCCTCACTCAGGTTCTCATGTGCCTTTGTACTGTAAAACTTACTTCTAGCACTCCTGGGGTGTGTCTAGACTACATGCCTCCGTCGACGGAGGCATGTAGATTAGCCAGATCGGCAGAGGGAAATGAAGCCGCGATTAAAATAATCGCGGCTTCATTTAAATTTAAATGGCTGCCCCGCTCTGCCGATCAGCTGTTTGTCGGCAGATCGGGGCAGTCTGGACACGCCGCATCGACAAAGAAGCCTTTCTTGATCGGCACAGGTAAACCTGGTTTCACGAGGCATACCTGCACCGATCAAGAAAGGCTTCTTTGTCGACGCGGCGCGTCCAGACTTCCCCGATCTGCTGTCAAACAGCTGATCGGCAGAGCGGGGCAGCCATTTAAATTTAAATGAAGCCATGATTATTTTAATCGCGGCTTCATTTCCCTCTGCCGATCTGTCTAATCTACATGCCTCCGTCGACGGAGGCATGTAGTTTAGACGTACCCCTGGTGTGAACAGAAACGTCTCAGAGTACTTCTGCTGAGACTTTGATATGTGTAACGCGGGAGCCCGTCCTGCTCCCCGTCGCCTTGCTCACCCCCCCTTCGCGTAGTCCCCTTCACCACTTGTGCTACCCCACTTCCCTCCTTCTCGTGCTGTGCGCCTCTCCTTCAGTGTTTTGTGCCTCCTTCCTCCTCTGCTCTCCCCTCCTCCTCTGTTCTTTCCTCCTCCTCTGCTCTTTCCTCCTTCTCCGCTCCTTCCTCCTCTGTTCGCTCTCCGTCTCCCTCCTTCCTCCTCCTTGCCCCTCCGTCCTCCTCTCCCGTCTTCCCCCGTTCCCCCTTTTTAAATCCCCTGCCGGCGTCCGGTCCTGGTGACGTAGGACGCCACATCACCAGGCTCCTCCCCCACCGTGCGTCCGTGTCCGGTGACGTCAGACACCACTTCGCCGGGCTCCGCCCCCGCCGCACGTGGTCGTCCGGACGTCGCCCTGCCCCCGCCGCGCCGCCCGTTATCCGGGCCGCGGCAGAGGAGCAGGCTCCGCAGTGCCGCCGCGCTCCCTGGGTGGCGCCCAGGAGAGACAGCGCGATCACGGGCTGAGTGCGGGGTGGGCCGCTGGGTGGGGTGTGGGGGCGGCGCGACCCGTCACAATATGTTAAAGAAAAAAATCAACAACTAATCTGTCTGAACATACTGTATAAAGGATCCCTGAACTGTCTTTCAGGGCTGCTGCTGCTCTCACTCTGGTAGCGGTCAGCCTGCATGCATGCATAATAAAGTTTTCCTTCTAGATTTCTCTCCTACCTCACTGCTTTGACTTCCAGCCTCGGACCCTTTCTGGGGACTCTGTACCCCAGGGGAGCGAGATTTCCCCAACATAGCTCCCTTTGATGGATATCACCCCACTTCTTTAAGATTAAAAGGCCTAAGTAGGAGAAACATCACTGTAGGAATGAGGGGAGAATTGACCTGGATAATGGTTTGGACTGTAAATGGTAGTCTGATTTGGTGGCTAGGGAACCCCCGATTGATTGGCGGGAATTTCACTATTCTTATGCATAACATGCTATTTCCTCCGTGGGGAGAAGCAGACTTAGTGGGAGTTACTGGAGACTACTACCCAAACAGAAAATTAGGTTGCCACCGGGTAGGACTACACAGGCTGTTGCCCACATGTAGCCAGGCTGTGTGTGTTCAACTGTGGACTGATCTGCCTGGAAAAACAGCCACTGGAGACCAGTCAGATTCAACCTCAAATATGCCACCAACTTAACTGGAAAACAGGCAAATTCTTGAAAAACAGAACTGCAAATATCCACACCAGGAGGGGAATGGCAAATTCTCCTGCCCTGTTCTATCAAGGACAAGTGGTCTCCCAGGGAAGAACTCTTGTCTCCACGATGTGGAGAGTAACATAGGTTCATCCGGTGTGCTAGTAAGGAAGTCATCAACATGCAGGTCAATATGACAGGAAAATGGCTTCTGCAGGGGCCTCATGGAGTGGAAAGTTATGATGTTTGGGTTCTGGACCCTCCAGTCAACAACTTAATCAGACCTTATGTCCTCCGAACCAATGTCAAAAAACAATTGGTGATCAACCCCGCCCATTCTGTCAAGAAGGTTATTCTAGACCTAAGCTTGACAGATGTCTCAGTGATGGAATCCCGCTGTAAACAATTTGTTCCACACTTACTTGAAGGTTGGAAGAACTGGGTGAAGTCACAAGGTTCCCCCAAACTAAGAAGTCCTAGAATCGGACATAGAAGGGTAAAATGGGTAAAAATGGGCAGACATTGGTGCAGAAGGAAAAGTCTTTAATGACATTAATGAGGAGGTGCTGGCAAATAAAATGAATGCTGTGGGAGCTCACATTAAGAACCTGGCCACACCCATTAAGGTATCATTCGATCAGTTAAGCTCTCTGCAATACCAGGTAGCCCTATCTTAGAGGCATGGGGAAAGACCCGAGAGGGAGATCACCGTTGCCTCTTATACTTCCTTAGCTATGCCATATATGCAAATGCAAGTATGGATAATTGATGTAATCAAAGCTAGAATTAGGGAGGGTATGAATGGGGTGCTCCCGGTAGAACTTAGAACTATCATTTGGAAAAATGCCACCAAACCAGAAAGAGAGCTACAGGCCTGGTGGAGAATTGTCAATTTCACCAATGATTGGGAGTCAGAAGAAATCACAGTCTTTGTTTTGCTAATGTCCCAAGCAGAAATGAGATGGGTCTCCCCCATCGTGGCATTAGGCCTGAATGTTAATCAGACTATAGTGGGACCAGTTGATCACAGGATATGGGTGGTAAAAGATGGCCAAAAATGGAAAACAGTGGAATTTGGAACTTGTTTAGAGGAAACTGGAATTGGATATGAATGTAACAAAGATGCCCAGCAACTCCAGGATGTGTGTTTAGAAACAACTGAAGGAAAATGCTATTAACCCTTTTGCAAGGAACCATTCTGTGCTTGTTTATGTAGGAGATCATTGGGTATGTCTTCCAAGTTTGGTGTCCTACATTTCTTGTTAATTTTATGCATGAAATAGATCATAAACCTTATGAAAACAGACGCTTTTGTAATATTGTAGTCATTAGGGGATGTGATTTTGCGTTTAAGGTACCTGAATTTAAATATAGCCAGTTAAAAGTGTCCTATGCTTTGTATGCCACTGTAAAACCTGTGCCACCAGGAATGAATCTAACTGCTTTACAGAGATTGCTTGTACATCCTGATTTATAGAACCAGTTGCACACTGCCAAACAGGAAGGGCACAGAGTCGTGATTACCGTACATCATAATTCAGATGAAATTAAACAGGCGTTCGCAAGAATTGGACAGGATCTTGCACACCACTGGTTAGAAGTATTGTTGGGACAGTCCCCCACCAGTACAGGGATCCTAAATTTGGCCTTACATCCAATTGTAGTCACCTTAGAGTTCCAGATAGCAGTGGTTCTTGTTACCAGCCTAATGACATGCCGGACATGGCGCAAAATCCAGCAGTTGCAAGTCCCCCGACAGGTGAACCAGTGGTTACTGCCACCATCGCTCTTACCCCCGAAAAATGAAGATATTGAGCTTGTTGTCTCCCCCTTAAATGGGAGAGTAGGGTAAAGGAATCGCTCGTCAGTGGCTATCCTGGTGTGCAAAGTATGGGATGCCAACAAGAAGACCATTTGCTTGGTCTCGGCTAAGAGCCTGGAGCTTTGGTTGGATCTCTGCTTGGGTGCATCCAGGAAAGGTATGACGGCGATTTAGTAAAGGCCCCCTTGTGTGCAAGGTGACCTTTAAGAAGGGGAACTGTACGGGGAGATTTCGGCAAATCCAGTAATGTGCCTGAACCACTATTGCTTATTGCTTGAACTTTAGCAACCAAGGTAACAGGCCCAAATTAGACCTAGACAGCATGACCAAGTCATGGAGGGGAAGAAGGGAGAGATTGGATGCCACAGAGAAGGCAGCTTGACCCCACGTCCTTCCTGAGGCCCAAATGTCTATGAAATCACTGAGCTATACATTTAGAAAAACTGGAAGTTTGTCTAAATGCCCTAAGACATGTATCTGTCAGCACTCCCCCCCCCCCCCCACGCCCCTCCCGAGCATGAAGTCTCTGAAAAAGAAAAAAAACACCGGTGAAAGTGATGATCAGAAAAAAACCTCTTACCTAACCTTTAAAAAGTGCTTGCCTAACAAGTGTTTGAGTGACATGTTATTGTAATACTAATGGATAAAGGGAAGGGAAGTTTGAATTAGGGGGGGACAATTTTGGGAACACCTGGAGGGACGCCTCGAGGACTTCTTGAGGACTCTTTACATCTGGATGCATCTTCGTTCCCACCGGCAGACGGAAGACTAACCATCGGAAGCCTGCTTGGTGTCACTCGAGAGCCATACTCAACTTCGGTACGTATCGAGGGTGGGGTGTTTTATTAACCTGTTGCGGACGTGTGTAAGTGCTTGAGACTAAGTAACGTTTAGCTTTAAAGTGAAAGAGCTCTTGTGTTGTCCTGTTTGTACCATCCGTCTATCGGTCGGACGACCGTGTCTCCCCTGAATTATTTCCTGACACCACCTCGCAGAGAGGAAGTTACCGAGAGGTTTGGGTTGAAAGAACCCGGGTAACACTTCACCTTCCAACAGAGGTGACATACCCCCCAATTCCTCCAGCACTAGGGCAGGGTGGCAGGACTGGCTCTTGGAGCCAGCCCCAGGTCAGAGACACCTGGAAGCGCCGTAATATACTTCCTGGTCCCAGTACCAGCCCTGCCTCCCCCTCACTCACTGGAGTCCCCAGCCTTCGGCATGGCCAGGCAGCCACCCCTTGAGAAGTCTCCAAGGTCATGCAGTGGCCATGCTCCTGGGTGGGCCTGGCCCAAACAGTGAGTGGCCTTGTGACATGACCTGTGGGGTCACAGTGATGCTCAGATTCACAGCACCTATCAAAAGGTGCCATTATGGTAGACTCCAAGAAAAGGCAGCACTAGACTTAGCTCCTACATTTCACGATGCTCGGCAAACCCTGCCTCGCTTCTAATTGGTTTAATCATGAGGTATCCGCACTGTCTCCAGTGCATTGCCCTCCGCACATCCCTCGGGGTGCCATAAGCCCAGGCACTGGGCAAATCAGAGGCTTGTTTATCTGTCTCATGCTCTCTGCTCAGGTGAGGTAGAAACCTTGCTGGGATTGCACAGTGATGGATATAAACCTCCCCTCCCAGCTCTCTGGCCCAGTGCAGAGTCGCTCCGGACACCGCCCACTGCCCACATCTGCCCCTCTCTGTGGCTCAGGAGTTGGGTGAGTGCAGGGCTCGGGAGCCCAGAAATGGCCTCATTAGCGTCACCTGCTCTGCGGGATAACACAGAGGAAACACAGAGCTGAGAGAGGTGAGGGGGGATCCCACAGGTTGTCTGAGACCCAGGAAGCTGAGAGGGGGCAGGCGCTGAGTCTGGGGAGACAGCCACATCTCTGGAAGGCTGGTCGCCAGAAAAGGTGCTTAAATGGGGAAAAATTTAACAGCACAGATGGGACAGGGATGTTAATGGGGCTTGCTGGAGAAAAATAATTCAGTGCGAATTTCTCTCCCCTACATGCTGCTGTTTTACTGATTTAAGGGGAGTATGTACCCCACAATGTGATCAAGGTACAATGCCCCCATGCAACGTGAATTCAGCTGGGATGAGTTAGCAGACCAGAATGACACAGAGAGACGGGTTAATCTGGAGACCGGCTTTGAGAATCGAGGTCGTAGGGACTGACAGTCTGCACAATTAGTGTGAGAAAAGCAAAGAACTAAAATAAGTGAATAAACAGACTTCAGTCTAGGACTGGGCTTCTCATGCGTCACTGCACCGTGACCCCCTTCTGATACAAAAATTGTTTGGTGACCCCCAGAAAAGGGGCACCCAAACCCGCTCCTGCCCGAACCCCACTGCACTGCTTAGGGGAAGAACCCTGAGCCCTAAATCTCTCAGAAGGAGGCTGAAGTTGCATCTCCAGGATGTCAGGCCCAGGCAGGTGGCTTTAAACCAGAGACCTGCCATCCAGGGCTCACTCGGCCGTAGCCCTGTACAAACTTGCACCATTTAAACTGAACTGGTTTAACTACACATCCGCACACCCTGGTGTGGACACTTTTACTATAGCTCAGATCTCTCCCTAATCTTCTTCAACTAACCCGCAACTAGTCCTCCGGAGTCTGAAATCAAAACACCCACAGTCTTTTGTCCCAGGGGAACTGAAGGGCTGTGTCTAGACTGGCATGATTTTGCGGAAATACTTTTAACGGAAAGTTTTTCCATTAAAAGTATTTCCGCAAAAGAGCGTCTAAATTGGCCCGGACGCTTTTCCACAAAAGCACTTTTTGCGGAAAAGCGTCCGTGCCAATCTAGACGCGCTTTTGTGCAAAAAAAAGCCCTGATCACCATTTTCACAATCGGGGCTTTTTGGGGCAAAACAAATCTGAGCTGTCTACACTGGCCCTTTTGCGCAAAAGCTTTGCGCAAAAGGGACTTTTGCCCGAATGGGAGCAGCATAGCATTTCCGCAAGAAGCACTGATTTCAGACAGTAGGAAGTCAGTGCTCTTGCGGAAATTCAAGCGGCCAGTGTAGACAGCCGGCAAGTTTTTCCTCAAAAGCAGCTATTTTTGCGGAAAAACTTGCCAGTCTAGACACAGCCAAGGAGTTTAGATTGAACCTGATGTTAAATCAGTGCAATCCTGTCTGAACACGGGTCCCAAGCTCTACTTTGCATCCCGTGATCCCCCGAGAATCAGGACAGGATTTGGTGGGAGTTCTTGCCTGCACACAGCCATTAGCTGCACACAGCCATTCTGGATAGAATTCTGCCCAGGGCTCATTCATCACAGGCTGAGCTGTGAATGCCAGTGGGATTAGCGCTGATGGGGGGAGTAACGTTACCAGAAGGCCCCGCAGAACCAGGCAGGCAATATCTGGAGGTGAATTCCCAGCTCGGGCCGATATTCCCCCATTAGCTGTGACCCAGCTCGGTAACCAGAAGTAAAAGTGGTTCTGGCTCCTCATTACAGAAAAGATGTGGATGCAATGCAGAGGATCCAGCGGAGGGCACCCAAAATGCTGAGGGGCCTGGAGCACATGACCTATGAGGAGAGGCTGAGGGATTTGGGCTTGTTTAGTCTGCAGAAGAGAAAAGTGAGGGGGGATATGAGAGCAGCCTTCAACTACTTTGAGGGAGGTTCCAAAGAGGCTGGAGAGAGGCTGTTCTCAGTGGGGGCAGATGGCAGAACAAGGAGCAATGGGCTCAAGTTGCAGTGGGGGAGATCGAGGTTGGATATTAGGAAAAACTATTTCCCTAGGCGGGTGGGGAAGCGCTGGGCTGGGTTCCCTAGGGAGGGGCTGGAATCTCCATCCCTAGAAGTATTTAAGTCCCAGCTTGTCCAAGCCCTGGCTGGGATGATTGAGTTGGGTTGGTCCTGCTTTGGGCAGGGGGCTGGACTCGATGACTCCTGAGGTCTCTGCCAGCCCTGGGATTCTGGGATTCTAGGATTCTATATCCACACCAGACCAACACGCAGCATCTCTGAATAACAGGGGCTGCCTCTAAGGCCTGGGACAGCAGCTGAGCCTCGTGGGTTTGCTCCACGGTGCCTGTCTGCAGAGATCCCCTCCAAGGGACCAGTTAGCCAGCACGGCGCCACGGCCATCAGGGCTGAGCCATCCAATCTCACTAATGAAAATCCCCCTTTGCTTTCCCACCCCTCCCCTGCTGCAGCCAGTCAGCAGGCAATGCGCAGTCAGCAGAAATGGTTCAGATCTGATCTCTCTGATTGCTGCCGTGGGCTGGATCTCCAGCTGGTGTCAATAGGGGCAACTTTAGTGGCACCCAGCCATTTCGTCCAGCTCAGGACGAGGCCGGATAGATCTCTCTTGAGCAGGTTTGGCATGGAGAGGCTGTGGTGCACATAGTTAGTGGAGGGTAGGGAAAAAGAACCACCGCTGTGACATGCTGCCTTGCCCGTGCTTACAGCTCAGACCTCTCTCACAAGGGTGAAATGGCTGCATTGCAGGTCCCCAAAATAGGTGATTTGCATCACATTTTCCCCACAGCATTAGCATGGGATGGATGTACAAACTGCTCCATTCCCATCACACAGTGAATGATTGTTTAATGATCCATTACAGGAGCAGGAAGCAGCCATGCCGTAGAACTGAACACACCCCACCGGTCTCACCATGGCCACTTCCAACTGGACCACACCTCACTCCACCACCTTCATCCTCCTCGGCATCCCAGGGCTAGAGGAAGCCCACGTCTGGATCTCCATCCCCTTCTGCTCTGTCTACATCCTGTCTGTCATGGGGAACTGCCTCCTCCTGGCTGTGATCAAATCTGAGCCGAGCCTCCATGAGCCCATGTACCTTTTCCTCGCCATGCTGGCATTCGCCGACCTGGTCATCTGCACCACCACCGTGCCCAAAACCCTCTGCATTTTCTGGTTCGGGGACCAGGACATTCATATTGACGGTTGCCTGGCCCAGATTTTTTTGATTCATGCTGTTAGTAGCATGGAGTCCGGGTTCATGCTGGCCATGGCCTTCGATCGCTACGTCGCCATCTGTAACCCGCTGCGACACTCGGCCGTCCTGACCCATCAGGCCATAGCCAAGATAGGGCTGGGCATTGTGCTGAGGGGGGCCGTGTTACTCGGCCCACACCCATTCCTGCTGAAGCAGCTCCCGTATTGTGGGACCCATGTCATTTCTCACACCTATTGTGAGTTCATGGCCTTGGTGAAACTGGCCTGTGTGGACACAGCGGCCATGAGAGCTTCTAGCTTGCTCGTGGCATTTCTATCGGCAGGGGTAGATTTCATTCTCATTGTCCTGTCCTACATCCTGATCCTCCGGGCTGTCTTCAGCCTGCCTTCCAAGGAGGCCCGGCGCAAGTCCCTCAGCACCTGCAGCTCCCACATCTGCATCATGCTGGTGTTCTACACCCCTGCAACCTTTTCCTTCCTCTCCCACCGCTTTGGCCACGTGGAGCCTCATGTCCACATCCTCATCGCCAACATTTACCTGCTCTTCCCACCCATGATGAATCCCATCATCTATGGGGTGAGAACCCCGGGGATCCGCCAGAGATTGCTCTACATCCTGGGCCTCAAGTCAGCCTAGAGTCCCACATGATGGGTCAGTGGCTGAAGAGAAAGGTCCGTGGAGGCAACATCAGCACCAGTAAGTCCAGGGATTCATATGATTCTGTCACCCCTACCTATAAAAACCCACCTCAGCCCTTCCCACCAGCCTTGCGAGATCAGAGCCTCATCGTGTGAGGGGCCATGTGACATACTGCTAAGACCCTCCCTGTCCCCTCTGCTGCAGTCCGAACAGACGTGTGCCCTGTTATGCCCCCTCATGCCCAGATCACTGCCCCTTGTTACTCAGCATGTGCTCTCTCGTGCCCATTTAGCTCATCAACTCCACACTATCTCCCCCTTCTCACGTCCTTCTGCCCCGTTCCCCCAAGCCAGAAAGGGTTCCCATTGGTCTGACCAGACCCAATCTCAAGGTTTGGTTGGGTGTCTGGTCACAGATACAGCGACCCATTTTCTAGCCCATTTGCCACCCCTAGCTCTCTGTCATGCCCTCTCCTAGCCCTCATGCCAAATGGAGCAGAAACGTCCCTTCCCAGCACTTGGTCACTTCTGAAGTCCCAGTCCCCTTTCAGGGCTTTCTAGAGAACAGTTATATTGACCCTTAAATTCAGATTGTGATCCGAGGCCTTCATCCGGTACAAGCAAGACATTCTGGGTATCAGCAGGCCCCAAGGCACAATGGAGTCAGAGACTATAGCAAAGAATGCTGGGAAACTCTGGAAGGATCCAAATCAGCAGAGTGCCCAGGCAGGTAGGAAGAGCTGTGCTGAGGAGACCCTGGGAAGGAGCAGGCTGCTGTAGGAACTTGCAGGCTGCATCATGGATGGTTCAGAGTGTGGGACGTCACTGCAGGGGAATGAGGAGACCACGAATCAGTGAATGCCGGAGCTGAGGGGCCAGCGCACAGTGTCCCAGGAAAAGGGAAGCAGGAACTCCCAGCTACGGCACTGGGAGAGGACATCAGGAGAGCCTGGGTTACCTTTCGCAGGAGTCAGTGACTGAAGAAAGAGACACTGAGGGTATATCTAGATTACAGGGTTTTGTCGACAAAAGTGGACTTTTGTCGACAAAACAATACCTGCATCTACACGACCGCCGAATTTTGTCCACGGTAAGTTGACAGAATGCAGCAGTTTTGTCGACGGTGATAAACCTCATTCTACGTCTAAACGCTCTTTGTCCACAGAGGTGTTGTCAACAGTATCTGTTGACAAAAGCCTGTAGTCTAGACGTACCCTGAAGGAAGAACAACTTGTTGGAAATTATCCCAGGAAATTGGGGTTAGCTTGACTGAGGACAGCCAACAACCATGTAATTAGGACAAGGGGAGGATCCGGTCATCATGAACAGAAGCAGGCTCTGATATGTTCAGGGACTTTGGAGAGACAGTGGCCATCTTGACCGAGAGCCGCCTCTGGCCTCAGGCCCATTGGAAGTGACAGTGTCCAAATTTAACAAGCCCTGCCCTTCCCACGGTCACTGTAGGAAACACAAGGTTGTGGAATGCATTCAACATGATGAAACACCAGAGCCCTGAGGGGGGGAGGGAGAGAGGGAGGGAGGGAGGCAGACCCTGGGGTAATACACCCGTGTCCCAGCTCCCAACCCCTGACAAGGGCTCCCGGCAGAGTAGCTCCTTTTCTCCAATTCCAGCCACAGAACGGACAGATTGAGGCAGGCCATTGATCCATCCAGCCCAATCTCCTGTCTTCCAGGGCCGAGGGTGCCCAGTGCCAGAAGCTTCACAGGCAATGAACAGAACAATTTTTCAGGCAGAGGTGTGGGATCACACAAAGCATGTGACAATGTCCATGCCAATAATGGAAAATAGCCATTGATGGACTTATGCTTCATGGACTTAACTAGTTCTTTTTCAAACCATGTTATAGACCTGGCTTCTGCAGCATCCTCTGGCAAAGAGTTCCACAGGTTGACGGAGCATTGTGTGAAGAAATACTTCTTTATGTTTGTCGAAAACCTTCCTGGGGTGTGCCTTGGCTCTTGTGTTATGGGAAGGGGTGAATAACTCAGCCTTATTCACTATCTCCACACCAGCATGACTGCACAGTCCTCCATCATATCCCCCCTCAGTCGTCTCTCTACCAAGCTAAACAGTCCCTGTACCTAGCAGTGGCTACATGATGGCCTCACACCATTCCTGATCACCTACATGCTGGACCAAACCTGTGCTCCCGTCCAGCTTCCCACCCCTCCTGGGGAGACAGGGCAGCTTCTTTACCCCTGTGCCATAGCTGGGCTGTTCTGGGTGTTGGGCACATGAATGACACCTCCCTGTCCATCCACTGTTCACTAGAGTAGAGGAAATTCCTGGGTACCAGCCTCCCTCAGGTGCAAGGATCAGACCTGTGATGAATGGGAGGGGTTACAGCCCTTTTCTAGATACCCCAGCCATTCAGTTAACTAAATTCCCTGCAATGGGTTAAACCCAGAAACAGTGGGGATCCAGGAAGTGCTGGCAGGGAGCCAGGAGATCCTACCAGGAAGAGAAAAGAGAATGAGTTTTGAATGGATAATGGAGCTCTGTCTGCTTCAGTAGTTTTGTATCAGTTCAGAGCAAGGACTTGGGGAGAGATGGACTGAGCCAGAGATGAGGCATTTTCCAGCCATGTCCATGCCTAATAAAATCTAAACACTGAAACAGAGAGACCCTTGGGAGAGGGAATGTTTAGTTAGACATGATCAGCTTATTTTCTTTATTTTCTGGTTGTAAACTCCTCTGTGCTAAACCCAGGGAAACCTCTCGGACACGGTCACTTTTAAACTGAATCCCCGGGAAGCAATTCTCTGTGTTTGGAATCTTCCTTTTTTCCATTCTCCAGATACTCAATGATGCTCTGTCTCCTACCCTCTTCATTTTTCTTTCTCTCCCCCTTTCTCTTTTCCTATTTAGTTTGAGTTTTCATACCCCAAACTCATAACTCCGGTCATCTGAAGAAGTGGGCTGTCCCCACGAAAGCTCATGATTCCATCGACATGTTTTGTTAGTCTATAAAGTGCTACCAGACCATTTGTTCTTTTTTTTCTGTAACAGACAAACTCGGCTACCCCATGAAGCTCCTTTTTTTTCAGTTGCTCTATAACACCTAGCAACCAAACAACACTTTACCAAATATGTCTTCTTTGTTTTGTTAGTGAAATCACCATTTCACAACTATGATCGGATTCTTGCGCCCTACACGGCCCTCCTAGGGAACTGCCTCCTCATGGCTGTGATCAAGACCGGGCCGAGGCTCCATGAGCCCATGTACCTTTTCCTTGCCATGCTGGCCTTCGCTGAAGTGATTATCTCCACCACCACTCTGCTCAAAACCTTCTGCATTTTCTGGTTCAGGGACTAGGCCATTCACACCAAGGCTTGCCTGGCCTATTTTTTTTTTTAATTCACTTAATTACAACCATGTAGTCTGGGTTCATGTTGGCCATGGTCTTTGACTGTTACATGGCCATCTGTAATGTGCTGCAATACTTGGCCATCCTGACCCATCAGGCCAGGACTCAGCCCATCCTAGAGGTTTTCACGGTTGTGGCCAGACCATGACCCAGCCCTTCCTTTCCTCAGGAACACCCCAATCCTGCGCTTTGCTTCATCGGGGTTTCTCATAGAGGTTGCTGTCTTTATAACCTTGATCTCTCTGCCCAGACACCAGTGTCCCCACCTGTTTCCCCAGCACCCCCTCCCTAGTTGCTGTGTTAAGCTCTGGGAAACAGAGTGTAATTTCCTAGTGGGGAGTTAATGGGTGATCTTTGCCCTGCAGGAGAGGAAGAAAGGCAGGCTCCCTGGGCAGGCCCAGTGCATGAAAGGGGGGAGATCACAGCCAATCTGTCACTCTGGGGTGGCCCCAAAGGCCCAGAGGCTAGGGCCCAGCTTGGAGGTTGCCTGGGAGACGGCTCTGGCCAGCCTTCACTGGGTGTGGGAGTCGGAGTTCCCTGTCCCTCCGTCCCACCGGAGGGCTGCACCGGGGTCCGTATGCCGGGCACACGCATCCAGCCCACAGCCAAGCCCTCGCTCTCTCTGTGGTGCACAAGAGTCTCAGCCCCCTGCATTAAGATCTGGGGTGCCCAGCGAGTCCCCTCTGGTGAGAATCTCCCATACACCCCTCTCCTAGCCTAGTCTGCCTGTGCTAGCAGCATCCAGGACCTGAGTCCTCCAGGGTGTCCCCAGCGCAACCAGCCACTGGCAAAGTTTGAAGAGGAGTTGGGATGGGTGGCAGCGTTGTCCACTCCCATTCACCCTCCTCTAATGAGGGCCAGATGTTGTAGCATCTCCACATGCTGCTCCCTCTGGCTACCTGGTCCCTGAGGATGCCCTTCCCCCGCAACTGTGATTACCAGCCCCAGTGACTTGCCATCCCTCGTCCCTGCCCAGAGCATCCCCAATGGTAACTGCAGGAGAAAAGCAGGGGCCAATTGAACAGCTCTGTATTGAATGCTTTCATCTCGGCTTGCTCCTGTCTGCCATGCTAAGTGCCCAGGCTGAGGGACGCAGGCCTGTATCTGAGTCCAGCTGCTCTGTACAGCATGGGCCTGTTCCACAGGTACTCCACCAATCTGCCCTGATACTTCTGGCTGCTTACCTGGCCTCCTTCATGGGCAACACGTTCTTAGAGGCCCTCGTGTGCATCCCAGTGAGTGTACCCCAGGAGAACACAGAGGTGAATATCTGGGTTGGAGGCAGGTCAAACCTATTCCTCATTTCCAAGATCTCTGTGCTCAGGGTGGGATTATATGTCTCTGTCTAGCTCTATGTATTGATACTGGCAGACTTATCCAGAGTCACCTCGGGTATGTCTACGCTACCCCGCTAGTTCGAACTAGCGGGGTAATGTATGCATACCGAACTTGCTAATGAAGCCCGGGATTTGAATTTCCCGGGCTTCATTAGCATAAAGCCGGCGCCGCCATTTTTAAAAGCCGGCTAGTGCGAACCCCGTGCCACGCGTCTACACGCGGCACGGGCTAGATAGTTCGAACTAGCTAGCCATTCCGAACTATCTGTACGCCTCGTTCGAACTAGCGGGGTAATGTATGCATACCGAAGGCGTACAGATAGTTCAGAATGGCTAGCTAGTTCGAACTATCTAGCCCGTGCCGCGTGTAGCCGCGCGGCACGGGGTTCGCACTAGCCGGCTTTTAAAAATGGCGGCGCCGGCTTTATGCTAATGAAGCCCGGGAAATTCAAATCCCGGGCTTCATTAGCAAGTTCGGTATGCATACATTACCCCGCTAGTTCGAACTAGCGGGGTAGTGTAGACATACCCTTAGGTCCTTCAGGGCAGGGGCTGGCAGTGTGGGGAGTGCAGGAGTCAGGCCAGGGCCCTGAGGATGTGGGGGGACAAGGCAGGAGACTGGGGGTGTGGGGGTGCTGGAGTCAGGATGGGGGTTGAGGAGGGGCTTGGCAAGGGGCTGAGGATTTTGAGGGGTGCAAGAACAAGGGTGGTGGGGTGAGGAGGGATTTAGGCTGGGGGGTCCCATTGGGTGGGGCTTTATCTCCCCCAGTTGGTGGGGTCTTTTGCCCCATCTAGCTTCCCCAGCCAGTGGGGGCCTGCGAACCCCTCTATCCTCCGAGAGCAGCAATGGCCTTCCCTCCCCCCAGTCTCCTTGGCTAGCAGAGGCCTTCTCTCTCTCCCCCAGCCCCTCCATCCAGAAGTGGCCTTTCATGTCTCCCCAACTCCTGCAGCTAGCAGGGGTCTTTTCTCCCCCTAACTCCCTCCCCAACTAGCAGGGGCGTTTCTCTGTCCTCAGCCCCCTTCAGCTGGCAGGGGACTTTTCTCTCCCGCAAACCCTCCCCCCAGCTGGCAGGAGCCATACCGACCCTTTGGCTACAATTTTTTAACCAGTTACCAATCCATGAGAAGACCTTCCCTTTTATCCCATACCAGCTTAATTTGCATAAAAGCCTTTGCTGAGTGCTTTTGTCAAAGCCTTTCTCAACATCCATTGGATCCTTCTTGTTGTTGACTCCCTCAAAAATTCTGGTAGATTTGTGAAACGTGATTTTCCATTCCAAAAAACAGGTTTTATCTTCAATATAATCTGCAATATAATAGAGTACCGTATTTTAGCAAATATAAGTCATGGGTTATATTCATTTTTACAAACTCTGCATCCCCCTGCGGGATATACTCGGGTGCGGGATAGACAAAAATTATTTTACTCACCTGGTGCTGAGCAGCATGCTCACCCGCCCCTTCTGAAATGCAAGAGAAGGAAGGGACAATGGCTGTGTGACTGTATTATTGTGTTGCTTTGTGTGCTGTGTGTGGTTCCTACTGTCCTGGGAGCTGCAACATTGTCTGGAGGAGGGGGATGACTCGCTGCCCAGGGTGGCTGTGTGGACCAGTATATCTGGAGAGGCATGACTACAGGGAGACAGGAGAACTTTCTGCAGGCACAAGGGGCTGTTGCTAAGTGATCAGAGATCAGTTATTTTCACCTATAGCCGTCATCACCCCGTGCAGCACCTTTCCCTAAGACTCTCTGAAGTACCGAGCAACAGAAAGTCGCTATGAGCATGTCCCCGTCATACAAATGAGGCACAAGGGATGTCACTTGGCCAAGGTCACATAGCAAATGGCAGATACCACGCAGGAGTCCTGAGATCACTGGCGTAACCACGGTCTCTCTGTCAGTAGCTGGGTGCATGGCAAGCGGGAAATGGACTCATGGTGTTTCAGAGCCTCTTGGTGGGGCGGGTGTGATAGAATTAATTGGGACAGAACATGGGGGGGCCCCCGCTGTGCCCTCAGACATTCTAACCTTGTCTCCTTCTCATACTGTGAGGCTGTGACAAACTGCAGTCCTCCCCTGGTCATGCTCATGCAGGCAGGGACACACCCAGCTGTGGTCACGTGGATGCTTTCACTAGCCACTCATGAACGAACAATAAAGAGACTCCAGCCAGCTCCCACCAACTCCCCAGCCTAGGACCCCAGAGCTGTGGCACCTCGCCCTGGTCAGAAGCCTGGCCAAAGTAAGTGTATTCCCCAGTCTTTCCCTCCTTCAATGTGGAGAGGACAAAGCACCAGCTCTTGTTCTTCAGCAGATCTCTCTTCTGCACTTCAAGCAACACATGGCTTTGAGGGGGAAATAAAACAGATTTATTAAGTACAGAATGATTGATGTTAAGTAACTAAAAAGTAACAGCAAAAGGATCAAAGTTCATTTCCTAAGGGGATGGGGATCACAAAATCCCAAATTAAGTTCCACCTACTAGATAGGTACAAGCACCACCCCAGTGTTTCATGCACAGGCTAGAAATCCCTTCATCCTTCGACCCCATCCCCAGTTCAATCCTTGTTCCTCAAGGGTTTCCATTCCAGATGTTGTCGTGTGGGGAGCATGAGCCAAGCTGGTGATGTTCCTTCCCCCTGTCACAGCTCTGATTTGGAGGGAACTTTATTTTTCCAAGAAAAAGCCCCCAGCAGGGGAAAAGCACAGGTACAAGGTGCAGTCCAGTATCACATGACCTGGTCACATACCCATGGATGCTTCAGCGATTCGTAGTAAGGGTCATTGCCCCTATAACGACCAGAATGTTCACAGGAAGATCCACCAAACGGGGATACGACTGTTCTAATGATTCGAGTATTTCCTAATGAATGTTTCATCTACCACGTGGGTGTTTCTCAGAACCAAACACATCTGAAATACTGTGACATCGTCAATATTCCTAACTTTAGGTACACAGGTGATACATGCATGGACATAGATTAATCATGTTCAGCAATCACAACTCTTCCACCGATACCGTACACCCTACATTTTTATAAAACACAGCCTAATTATATCGCCATGGAAAATTTGGAGGTGCTGGGGTGATACTTTTGGGTACATAAAATCACATCTTCTCCCTTACTTTACTGCAGGAATATTTGTCATTGATTAAAGCAGAGGCAGTGTGCTCGGAGCCCTCTTAAGTTTGGCCCAACAACTCCCAAGCTTTGCAAACATTGCAGATTTATCTGCGGGTGTTCTTTTAATGTTCTGTGCTCCTCTGAACACTTTGACAATTGGCCTAGTGATAGGGAATGCCAGCAAGTGTGCCTTCTCTCAGTTGTTAGAAAACTCTCTCTGTGTCCATGCAACATAGTCAGCGATGGTATTTTCCCATCTGGTGACAACTCTATAGAGATATTCATCAATGGCATGAGATGGTGTGCCTCAGTTTCCCCTTTCACAGGGCAGACCAGGTTAATTATGGCTTCCATCCTGTGGCAAACTTTGAGCCTCTGTTGAGCTGTTAGCTGAAAAACAATGTCCCTAAAAGATTTCTTGTTCACTACTTCTAATATTTGTAGAAGCGTTTCCCAAAATCATGCGTATTATCCCTTTTCATAGGATTTACCATGAATACCTAATCCTTTCTCATAAGATTTTCAATTAGCAGCAAACTTTTCATCATGAGATTTAACCAATACACAAAAATCTTATACCCGAACTAGGAATTTCCCAGAGTTTTCGTAATACCAGACCTTCTCTTTTGACTTTTTGGTTTGTTCAATACACATTGTATCTTTCAATGCCTCCTTGAAGCTTATCATATGTTTAATTACTGGTTTTGCTTTCTCCTCAGTGTCCCTTTCAGTATGGGACCTCAGGTAAAATTTACGTGGGGTCCCTACTCTAAAGTATGGCCCTCCCCCTTCCCTGTTTGCCAGATGGATCGTTAGCATGTTCAGAAGAAACCTTTTTTTTTTCAGCAGGATCTACATACTCTCTTAATAGGTAGAGTTCCTTTTCAGAAGAAAGTCAGCAACAAAGTCATGAAAAGTCAGAACCAAGATTGGAGGACTCTCCAGCTCATCTCTACCTCCACAAAGTCAATTTACCTATTCCTTTTTCTAACTATGTTAGGGTATGTCTACACTACCCTCCTAATTCGAACTAGGAGGGTAATGTAGGCATACCGCACTTGCAAATGAAGCCCGGGATTTGAATTTCCCGGGCTTCATTTCAATAAGCCGGGCGCCACCATTTTTAAATCCCAGCTCGTTCGAACCCCGTGCCTCGCGGCTACACGCGGCACGGGGTTCGAACGAGCCGGGATTTAAAAATGGCGGCGCCTGGCTTATGCAAATGAAGCACGGGAAATTCAAATCCCGGGCTTCATTTGCAAGTGCGGTATGCCTACATTACTCTCCTAGTTCGAATTAGGAGGGTAGTGTAGACATACCCTTAAAGTCCTGGCCTTCACAACATCCTCTGGCAAGGAATTCCACAGGTTGACCATGCATTGCATGAAGAAGTACTTCCTTTTGGTTGTTTTAAACCTGCTACTGGGCTAGAAGGGCCATTGATCTTTCCCAGTATGATTATAGTGATCTTCTTATATAAATACCAGAAATATTTGCTCTCCACTGTAAAGCACTAGACCAGTGGTCCCCAACCATTTAAGGTTGCCGGGCACCAGGGGGTGTGGCTGTTCGCCCGCTGGGTGCCAGAGGGCGGGGCCCCCCCCATAGCCGCACGCCAGGGGGCGAGGCTCCCCCATACGCCCGGGGCCAGCGCCCCCCCCAAGCGCCGCGCGCCCGGGGCCAGCGTTCCCCCCATGCACCGCGGTACTCCTGGGGCCGGTGCTCACCGTGCGCCAAGTGCCTGGGGCCAGGCCAGCCCCGAGCACTTGGCGGGCACACACAAATGCCCCTGCGGGTGCTATGGCACCCGCGGACACCATGTTGGGGACCACTGCACTAGACCATTCCATGCTCCCAGATATAAAACTCAGAAGTCCTGATGGGTGTGTTTCTCCCTCTGCAGAGTTAGCAACTAAGTAAGAATATATATTAATTTTTAAAACAAAAACCTGTGTTTAAAGTGACTTGCCTCAAGATGTCAGACTATATTAGTAACAAAGCTGGGGATGTGTAATATTTATTTTTCTTTCATTTATATGGGAGTTAGATACAGTGCTCCTGTCAGCTAATTGCTAAGTAACCCACTAAATCAAAATCTGAAAGGGCAGCCTTCCATCTAGGCAGAGGAGGGACACAGAGATGATCCAGTGAGTGACAGGGTCAGGGAAGATAAAAGCAAGCACCACTGTCTGGGCCTTGTGGGGGGAGATGCAGAGCAGAAATAGGACATTGAGGGTCCCGTTACCAGCAATTAAACAGGTGTCAACTCAGTGAGTTGTACATTGACCGATTCCACAGTTTGTCCCACTAACACAGCACAGTTTGATCAGGAAAGAGTTTCATCTCTCCTTGACTGGCAGTCAGTGATTCAGAGAAGAGGGCCCAGCACCATGTCAGAAGTCAGCTCTGTACAGAACTCATTCTGAGAGCCAGAGCATCAGGGGAAATCTTTAGGTTCCTTTATTAGTAAAAAGTCGGAGGATCCTGTCCCGGATCTGTTTGGTCCTCACACCAAAAATGATGGGGTTTAACATGGGGGGCACCAGGAGGCACACATTGGCAAAGAGAACATGGAAATTCAGGGCCACATTATGGCCAAACCGATACGTGAAGACAGAGAATAGACCTGGGATATAAAAAGCTAATATGGCAAAGAGGTGGGAGCCACAGGTCCCAAAAGTCTTGAGCCGGGCATCCTTGGTGGGGAGGCTGAAGATGGCCCTGAGGATCCGAGTATAGGACACAGTGATAAAAAACACATCCAGACAAATCACCATGTTTGCCACAAAGAGGCCGTAGTAACTACTGAGGCGGATGTCGGCACAGGCCAGATTCACCACAGCGATGTGCTCACAGCAGGTGTGAGGGATGATGTTGGTTCTGCAATATGGCCACTGCCTGGCCAGCAAGGGACAGGGAAGTGCGAGTATGCTGCCACGCAGCAGTATGGCCAGTCCCATCTTCACAATGATGGGGTTTCTCAAAGTGGTGGAATGTCTCAGGGGATCGCAGATGGCCACATAGCGATCAAAAGCCATGGCCATGAAGATCCCAGACTCCATAGCAAAGAAGGTGTGAATGAAGAACATCTGGGTGAGGCAGGCATCAAAATCAATCTCCCTGGAATTGAACCAGAAGATGCTCAGCATTTTGGGTAGGGTGGATGTACACAGGATGAGGTCAGTGGCAGCCAGCATACAGAGGAAATAGTACATGGGCTCATGGAGGCTTGGATCTGTCTTCACAATGAACAGGATGACGAAGTTCCCCAAGAGGGCTATGATGAACATGGTGCAGAAGGGGATGGAGATCCAGATGTGGACCACTTCCAGGTCAGGGATGCCCAGCAGGATGAAGGTGGAGGGGTGGGTGAAGAAGGTTGTGTTGGAATCTGACATGGAGTATGGGAGCACGTTTCCAACTCTGAGTAACAATAGAATACTTCTATGTACCATAGGCTCCCCTGTGCTCCTGTACTTGCCCGGAGTCTAGAGTGATGGTCACAATACAAATGCCTGGATGGAGAGAAAATGTTAATATAAGACTCTGATTCCACAGTCAAGAAAGTAGAGAACTTTGGAAAAAAAACTTTTAGATCAATAGCTAAGTGAAGGCAGCAGCTGGTGACTGGAGGAAGCAAAGTATAGCTAAATGGGTTAGCAAGCAATACAAAATAGCAATACGGTAAATAGTTAGCAAGTAATACAAATGGGAAGTTATGAAAATTTGTAAGGGACGTTCAAAACATAAGGGAAAAAAATTCATGCTGGGTAGTGCGAAGGATACCAGAAAAGGAGGTTATTAAGTCTGGTAAGAAGTAATGGAATCCTAGAAAAGGATTAGGGTAATTGCTAGAGGGAGAAAGGAAACTTATTAAAGTCTCAAGAAAAGTCTCAAGGTATGTCTACACTAGCCCTCTAGTTTGATCTAAGGAGGCTAATGAGGGTGACCGAAATTGCAAATGAAGCAGGGGATTTAAAAATCCTGCACTTCATTAGCATGTTACCAGCCAGTTGCCATTTTAGAAATTGACTAGCCCGAAGTAACTGCCCGCATCTACACACGGCAATGAAATGGGATTCCGAATGAAAGCCCTAAATCGACTTAGCTGGTAAACCTCATTGCAGGAGGAATAACAGCTAATTTGATTTAGGGCTTTAATTCGTAATCCCGTTTCACTTCTGCGTGTAGAGGCGGGCAGTTACTTCGGGCTAGTCAATTTCTAAAATGGTGACTGGCCGGGAACATGCTAATGAAGCACAGGATATTTAAATTCTGCACTTCATTTGCAATTTCGGTCACCCTCATCTAGCCTCCCTAGATTGAACTAGGGGGCTAGTGTAGACATACGCTCAGAGGGGTAGCCATGTTAACCTGTAACTAACAAAAAACTAAAAACAAAAAACAAAAAACAAAAAAACAACAACAAATGGTCCTGCAGCACCTTAGGGCATGTCTACACGACATGGCTCCATCGACAGAGCCATGTAGATTATCTTTGTAGGCAAAGGGAAATGAAGCGGCAATTTAAATAATCGCCGCTTCATTTAAATCAAAATGGCTGTTGCGCTGTGCCGATCAGCTATTTGGTGGCACAGCACTGTAGTCTGGACACCTACGCGTATGAGAATATTTCCAAACTACCAATGAACATCAGTCTGAACAACCAGATCCCCCCTATCAACACCAAAAGAAAAATAATTCTATATGGACTCCTCCTGACGGTCGGAATTACAATCTGGATTTCTATATACAATGCTTCCGCAACAATGCACAGACTGACATTATTCACAAACGACAACAAATGACATACAATCTCAGCCTTGCTGAACACTATGCTATCCAGAGTCTCAAAAACAACCCGGACGTTATAGTCAAACCAGCTGACAAAGGGGGTGCTGTGGTCATTATGAATAAATCCGACTAAGACCAGGAGGCAACTAGAGAACTCTTCAACACCACATTTTACAGACCTCTCTCCTCTGCTCCCACTACAGAATTCCGAAAGAAACTACACTGTTTCTTTAAAGAACTCCCTACCTCTACTCGGGACCAAATCCACACAGAAACACCTTGTGAATCCCGACCAGGATTGTTCTATCTGCTTCCCTAAATCCATAAACCTGGACACCCTGGACGTCCCATCATCTCAGGTATCGGCACGCCACCACTGGATTATCCAGCTATGTAGATTTTCTTCTCAAACCCTATGCAACCAACACTCCCAGCTATCTCTGAGACACTACTGACTTCCTGAGAAAACTACAAAACATCGATAACCTCCCTGATAACACCATCCTTGCTACCATAGATGTAGAAGCTCTCTACACCAACATCCCACATGAAGACGGATTACAAGCAATTAGAAACACTATCCCAGAGAATACCATTGCCAATCTGGCAGCAAACCTATGTAACTTTGTTCTCACCCACAATTATTTCCAATTTGGGGACAACTTATACCTCCAGATCAGCATCACAGCCATGGGCACCTGCATGGCCCCACAATACAGTAACATCTTTATGGCTGATTTAGAACAACATTTCCTCAGATCCCATCCCCTTTTACCCCTTCTCTACTTCTGCTACATCTATGACATCTTTATGATCTGGACCCATGGCCAAGAAACACTGGATGCATTCCACAGAGACTTTAACAACCTATACCCTGCCATCAATCTCAGCCTGGACCATTCTACACAAGAGATCCATTTCCTGAATACCACAGGACAAATCACCAATGGTAAATTAGATACCACTCTCTACAGAAAACCCACTGACTCATACAGTTACCTACATGCCTCCAGCTCCCATCCAGAACACACCATACGATCCATCGTCTATAGCCAAGCCCTTAGATACAATCACATCTGCTCTAATCCTACTGACAGAGACCAGACACTTCAAGATCTCTACCAAGCATTTATAAACCTTAATTACCCACTCGGAGAAATAAAAAAATTAATTGAAAGAGCCAGACGAATACCTACAAACCATCTACTTCAAGACAGACCCAAGAAAACCAACAATAGAACACCACTTGTCATCACCTATAGCCCCCAACTTAAACCCGTCCAACACATTATCAATAAACTACAACCTATACTGGAAGAGGATACTACACTCCGAGAGGCTCTGGGAGACAGACCTATAGTCCCCTATAGACAACAACCTAACCTCAGGATGCTTCTTACCATCAACCACAGGACATACCACATTAATATCAACCCTGGAACTTTCCCTTGCAGCAAACCCCATTGCCAGCTTTGTCCAAATATTTACTCTGCTGACACTGTCATTGGACTGATCCA
The DNA here is from genome assembly GCF_049634645.1 of Pelodiscus sinensis. Taxonomy (NCBI): domain Eukaryota; kingdom Metazoa; phylum Chordata; order Testudines; family Trionychidae; genus Pelodiscus; species Pelodiscus sinensis. The sequence continues at coordinate 333,934,298 of NC_134711.1, read as the reverse complement.
TATTAGTTATAAGATCAAGAACACATATTCCTGTTCATCCAGAAATATAATTTATGCCATCATGTGCCAACAGTGTCCGTCTGCTATGTATATTGGACAAACTTCTCAGATACTTTGCCAAAGAATCAATGCACACAAAACAGACATCAGACAGTTTCACAAAGTAAAAACAGTTTCTTGCCATTTCAACCAGACTGGGCATCATCTCAATGACCTCACTACATGCATCCTGCTTCAAAGAGACTCTAACACCAAATTACAAAGGGAAGCCTCAGAACTGTCATTCATGCTTAAATTTGACACTTTACGAATTGACCTTAACAAAGATGCTAATTATCTTACCCATTACAAAGATAGCTTCCCCAATTATTACCCCAATATCATTATCTCATAGACACTAACCTCCCCTCCTCCCCCCGTTACTCCCCCTCTGTTCTAAAATCTGATTTGTCAATTTTATATTTTTTTACTGTTTGTTATTGTATCCCTTTGGTATATATGGTTGTGCCAATTTTCTTCCACAATTTGATCTGAGGAAGTGGGTCTGGCCCACGAAAGCTCATCCCCTAATAAACCGTCTTGATAGTCTTGAAAGTGCTGCATAGTCCTGTCTTTTGTTTCAGCAAGACCAGACTAACACAGCTACATCTCTATTACAACTCCAATGAATGGAGGCTGGAGAAAAGGCCTGGCTGTGAGAGTCTTAAAGAGCTTTATCCATTTTCTTATCGAAAAGACCATCATACTGAGACTTTTAAGGGGAAAATCTGTGGGTACTCATGGTCTCTGAACTCTAGCAGAGAAAGGCAGAGCCAGGGCCAATGGCTGAAAGATGAAACCAAAAACATTCCAGTTGCAAATAAGGGCCAAATGGTCAGCACTGAAGGTGAAGAGTCTTCGGAACACACTGGGAAGGGAAAAGCGGGATTCTCCAACTCCTCCCATCTGCAGATCGAGACTGGAGGCTTTCCTGGAAGAGCTGCTTTTGGGCTTGTTCACACTAAACACCCCTTCCATCATTCCCCAGTGTAGACCCTACTTCCACTGACAGCAGAGGTTCCCTCATCAGCATGGATCACCCACCTCCCTGCGATGCAATAAATAGGTAGAGGTAAGAATGTTTAAGGGGGATAAAGGATCTTTCAGAAAAGACTTTATTTTCCGAAAGATCCGCGTCTAGACTGGAGGCCATCAGCCAGGGTGGGCAGGAATGAAGGGAACAGAGTGAGGTTCTGTCCCATGACACTGGAGCAAACTCATCACATGTGAGAAGGGCCCTGGGATGTGCAGTGCCTGTGCAGCATAGAAAGCTCCGCAGACTGACTCTGTCCCCCCTCACACCCACGTCGCCCTGGGTTCCTTGAGCACGGGAGCTCCTCAGCCGGAGCTGGTACCTGTGAGCGCTGAGAGGGACTTGTCTTCCCTGGGAATCACCTCAGGTGGCCGAGTGCTGTGACACTCTCAGCCCCGCGTCTGCTGTATCATTCAACACGGGCAGCCGCGCAACATTTATAACGTAGCCCTGTGCAATCCCGGGGGGCTCACTCAGCGTCTTGTGGGGAAGAGGCATCTGGTAGCAAACAGGCTGGAGAAAAGCCCCTCTGGGCATATAGGCTAATTATGCAGCTTTCAGAGTAAACAGTAATTTAGGGGCCTTCCCAGAGAAAATGAGAATTAGTGCGTTCTATTGTGAGTCATGGGGGGATTGGCTGCTCTGAGCATGTGTGCATATTAAAAAAGTATAGTTAATTAATATACAAACTACAGTTCATGTGAGCTCTCCATAGGGCCTGATACCCTGTAAATGCCAGAGTGGATGGGTAGATTGTAGACAGTCAAATTTGGATAAAGCTGACTGTAATAAAGAAGTTCCGTGGGACACTTCTCAGAAGGTCTATTCAGAGTGAATTGCTTAGAGACAGGGCTACTTACAGTCCGAGACTGGGGCTCCTCCACTGTAAAGCAGCAAATCGGTCCCAAAGAGCACTTCCATTCACCACACAGGCTAGCAAGAAACTGTACAAGCAACAGACAGTACCCCCGTGTCCTCACCAGCACCCTTCTATATACAGAGGAGAGGTTGTGACAAACAACCCTACCAAATGAAAAGGTTCTTCTGCTCCCAAAAGACCTGCCACTTTCCAAGATAACAAAGATCTTACTCAGAAAAAAAAATATGCTGGGCCAGTCCTATAGAATCTAACATCGAAAGGTTTATTTGTAAAAAGAAAGAAAGAGATGATGAGAGTTAAAATAGTGAAAGGAATCAGGGTATGTCTACACTACCACCCTAGTTCGAACTAGGGTGGTTAATGTAGGCATTCGAAGTTGCAAATGTAGCCCGGGATTTAAATATCCCAGGCTTCATTTGCATCTTGCCAGGCACCGCCATTTTTAAATCCCCGTACGTGCAGACTCCGTGCCTGCGGCTACACACGGCACGGAATAGGTAGTTCGAATTAGGCTTTCTAATTCAAACTACCGTTACTCCTCGTGGAATGAGGTGTATCGGTAATTCGAATTAGAGAGCCTAATTTGAACTACCTACTCCGTGCCGCATGTAGCTGCGGGCACGGAGTCCGCACTAACGGGGATTTAAAAATGGCGGCGCCTGGCAACATGCAAATGAAGCCTGGGATATTTAAATCCCGGGCTACATTTGCAACTTCGAATGCCTACATTAACCACCCTAGTTCGAAACTAGGGTGGTAGTGTAGACATACCCTCAAATACTTACACCCATGGCAAAGCTCTGAGTGCAGGCTTGTAGCAATTTGGAATAAACGGCTGGCTTAAGTCAAGTCTCTGGAGCACATCCTCCATTAGGATGTGTTGTCAGTCCTGTAGTCACCCTTCATGTCATAGCAAAGGTCCCCTTAAGATGAGAAGCCAGACTGAAGACAATACGGAGGAACCTTCAGGGCCCGTTGTATTTCATAGGCCATGTGGAGGGAATCTTTTCATTCTCTGTGGAAAAGCACAGCGATAAAATGGAGTTTGTCACACGAGCAAGTCATCTGTCTACACATGACACAGTTCTTTACAGGTGGAGGACGCTGCTTTGTAGCCTGAGCTAAGATTTTGTGTTAATTCCTAATGACCACCTGTAATGGACTGGTCTCTTGCACCCCGCCCACGTTCGGGGGGGCAATAAAGTCCCCTCGTACCGAGGGACCACTGACCCGCCTTTTGGTATGGCGGCCGGGGCCAGTCGCACGGTGGGTCGCACGGGGGGACCGGGGAGGGGACTCGGGCCCTCCCTCTCTCCGAGTCCCAGCCCAGGGCCCTAAGGCAGGGGGAAGGTCTCCCTTGCCAATGGAGGGAGTGGAGACCCCTTAACCCTCCATTCACGGGGTCCACGGCCCTGCCCTGGGCCTTCTCTCCCCGGTTCGGGTCAGTCAACCTCCCCATCGCGGCGAGAGACTCACCGCATGCTGCCGCCTCCGAGCCTCCACAGGGGTTTTCGGCTTCTCCGGTTCTCCCCCCGACTCCTGTTCCTCCTGGCCCTTTTGAAAGGGCCGCCATTCCGCATCCCCCCTAGACTCCGCCCCCGGCTGCGTCACCCGGCTCCCCGGGAGTCCCGGGGTTACGTCACAGGTGATGTAATCTGAGTGCGCTGGTCTGGGCTGCGGCCCCACCGCCACGGCCGTATCCGCAGCGGGCGGAGCGATCTCGGGCTCCCCCGCGGCTCCCCCGCCGCTCCTGACAGTGTGGGGCAGCGGGATGGGACCGGCTGCCTCGTCACACACCTCCCCCCTTAAATCCTTTCCTAGTCCTGCTGCCCCCTCCTTCGCCCTTTCCGGTACCCGCAAAAAACAGTCTGCATTCGCATTAGCGGTGCCAGATCGGTGTTTTACTGTAAATTGGTATGGTTGCAGACTTAGATACCATCTTAATATCCGAGGGTTCGTATCCTTCATACTTCGGATCCATTGCAGGGGCGCATGGTCCGTTACCAAGGTGAATTTGCCGCCTAGAAGGAAATAGCGTAACGAGTCAACGGCCCATTTAAGGGCTAGGGCCTCTTTTTCTATTGTTGCGTATCCCCTTTCTTGGGGGAACAGCTTACGGCTCAAGTATAATATCGGGTGTTCCTCCCCTTCCTCCTCTTGGGCTAGCACTGCTCCCACCCCGAGGTCGGATGCGTCTGTTTGCAGAATAAACGGTTTGTTAAAGTCAGGCTGGATTAGTACCGGGGCGTGAGTTAGTGCGTATTTCAGTTTTTTAAAGGCCGCGTCACAGTGCTCCATCCACCTTACACGTTGTGGTTGCCCCTTGCCTGTCAGATCGGTCAGGGGGGCGGCTATTGAAGCAAAATTGTCCACGAACCGCCGATAGTAGCCGGCCAGCCCTAAGAATTGGCGTACTTGCTTTTTCGTGGTCAGGACAGGGTATTCCTGTACTGCTTGGACTTTACCCAGCAGGGGCTTAAGCTGCCCTCGTCCCACCGTATATCCCAGATAGGATACTTCTGTTTTCCCGAAGTGGCACTTTTTTGGGTTAGCTGTCAAGTTCGCTTGTTGGAGTGCCCCCAGTACGGCTGTTATGTGGCCCAAGTGCTGCTCCCAGGATCCGCTAAAGATAATAATGTCATTTATGTAAGCCACAGCATACTCTTGGTGGTCCCTCAGGATATGGTCCATCAGCCTTTGAAAGGTGGCCGTGGCCCCATGTAAGCTGAAGGGCATATTCACAAACTGATACAGCCCGAATGGAGTGGTGAAAGCCGTCTTGGCTTGGGCCCCGGGGGACAGGGGGATCTGCCAGTATCCCTTCGTAAGGTCTATGGTTGAAAGGTAGTGGGCCCTCCCCAATCGGTCTAGCAACTCATCTATGCGGGGCATGGGGTACGCGTCGAACCTGGAGATCGCGTTTACCTTGCAAAAGTCAATGCAGAATCGGGTGGATCCGTCTGCCTTCGGTACCAACACTATTGGGCTTCGCCATTCGCTTCGCGACTCCCGGATCACCCCCCACTTCAACATCGCTTGGAGCTCCTCCTTCACCACACCCCATAGCTTGCGCGGTAACGGTCGCAGGTGGTCACGCACCACCTTACCTGGCTCGGTTATGATGTCGTGGCATATCCCCTGGGCTCGTCCCGGCTGGCTGGTCAATACCCCCTGGAATTGTTGCAGCGTGTGTTTCACCTGTTCCCGCTGGGTCTCCGAAAGCGTCTCCTCAATCCTGGCCTGATCGCTGGCTATCTCGGGTTCTCCCCAGGGCCCGAATTCGATGTCGGTGGGCCGAGGGTCGATCAGGAGGGCTTCCCGGGGGTTCCACTTTTTCAGCAGATTTACATGATACACCTGCGTTTCCTTCCGGTTGCTATTGATCAAGACTTCGTAGTCGGCGGGACCTACCTGCCGCACTATTTTGAAAGGTCCCTGCCACCGGGCCAGTAATTTGGACTCCCCCTTTGGGAGTAATAGTAACACAGGGTCCCCTGGTGCGAATGTCCGGGCCTGGGCTCTACGGTTGTAATGGGCCCGCTGCCCCTCCTGGGCTTTTAGGAGATTTTCGCGTGCCCCTTCGGCCAGACCCCGGAGGCTCCTTCGTAATTTCTCTATATACTGCGCTACCCCAAGGGCCGGGGTTACTTGTTCTTCCCACCCCTCTCTTACCAGGTCGAGGATCCCCCGCGGGCGTCGCCTGTACAGTAGCTCAAAGGGGGAAAACCCGAGTGACGCTTGGGGTACCTCTCGGACCGCGAACATTAAAGCGGGCAACAGCTTATCCCAGTCCCGGGGATCGTCTGTGACGAACTTACGTAACATCCCTTTTAGTGTCCGGTTGAAATGTTCCACGACCCCGTCCGTCTGAGGATGGTAAACGGATGTTCGGAGCTTCCGCACCTGGAGGAGTCTACATAGTTCCGTCATTACTTTGGACATTAGGTTAGTCCCCTGGTCAGTCAACAACTCCTTTGGCAACCCCACTCGGGAGAATACCCTTACCAGTTCCTCTGCTATCGCGGTGGCTGTAGCCTTCCTCAGGGGGACCGCTTCGGGGTACCTGGTTGCGTAATCAATGATGACTAAAATATATGCATGCCCCGGCTCGACTTCTCTAGCGGCCCTACCAAATCCAACACGATGCGCTCGAATGGGGTCCCCACGATGGGGAGGGGAATGAGGGGGGAAGGAGGCACTTTGGACGTGGAAGTTTGCTGGCACTGGGGGCAAGAGGCACAGAAGTCTTTAACGTCTTGGTAGACCCCCGGCCAATAAAATCACTTGAGGATTCATTGCTGCGATTTTTCAATTCCCAAGTGGCCCGCCCAGGCGTGGTCGTGGGCTAACTCCATTACTTTCCACCTGTATGGCCAGGGTACGATCAGCTGCCGCCTTTCCTCCCCTCCTGCTTCCTCGGGGGTGACGCGGAACAGGCGGTCCTGGTGTACCTCAAAGTGGGGCCCTGGGGTCTTTTGCCCTCCCCTTCCCTCTGCCGCCCCTATCTGTGCCCACGCGTTCCGGAGGGTCGGGTCTTCCCGCTGTAGAGACACGAAGTCCCCTTCATCTAATCCCAGGTGGGGTGTTGTCGCCTGCGCGTCTAGCTGGGGTCCGGTCCCGGTCAATGGTCCTGCCACCTCCTCTCCGTGGGCCACTAGAACCTGCCCATCGTGTACTTTCCCCTTCGGGTTCCCCGGCGTCGGCCCCCAGTCACTCAGTAAGCGGGCTAACCTCAGCCAGTCTCTTCCTAGTAATGCGGGGTAGGCTAGTTTGGGCGTGATTGCCACCTCACAAGTGCCTTTCACCTGACCATCGTCAATCACCGCCCGTGTTGTGGGGTAAGAGTGGATGTCCCCGTGGACACACCGCATGTACACCCAGGGGCCCCGAGGTTTACGGGGCTTACGGACGTCGGCCCTTATTATCGTTTGGCCGCATCCTGAGTCTAGCACCACTCTCACCCGCCGTCCGTCCACCCGTATCCCATGTGTTATTTGTGCACTATCCCAGTTACCCCCCTTTACCTTCCCCGCGGGTCCTTGTCCGAACGTGCAGTCCATGAGTGGGCAGTCCTTTCTGTAGTGCCCTTCCTGACTGAACTGGAAACACACCCCGCGGGTTCCGGCCTCGGGCCTTGGGTTCCGCTCCGGCTCGGGGTGAGATCTGTCTGTACTGGGCATCGGCCCCTCCGGGTGGCTCCCCTCCCCTCTCCCACCATCATTCCTCCCTTCCCCCACCCCAGTTATGTGAAATAAACATACGTTTTTGTTTGAAAAACAGGAGTCTTTATTTGACAGTAGGTAGGGAGGGGAAAGGGGAAGGGGGGGAGGGTGGAAGAAGGCCCCAGTGGGGCATGCAAGGGAGAGGTCAGTCCTCCTTCACCTGGAAGCTCTCCCGCAGGGCTTCTTGGATCCGGACGGCCCCCCGCTGGGCTTCCAGGATGGCGGCGGTGCGGGGGCTGACCGTAGTGTCCAGGCTGGCAGGAAAGCCTCCCCCTTTCACTCACACAAATTGTGGAGCACACAACATGCTGCCACCACGGGAGGGATGTTGTGCTCGGCCAGGTCCAGACGGGTGAGGAGGCATCGAAAGCGGGCTTTCAGTCGCCCGAAGGCCCCCTCCACCACGATGCGGGCCCTGGTCAGCCTGGCATTGAAGTCCTGGTGGGAGGGATTGAGGTGCCCCGTGTAGGGCTTCATCAGCCACGGCTGCAGTGGGTAGGCGGCATCCCCCACCAGGCACACGGGCATGTCTACGTCCCCGACCCTGATGTGGCGGTCGGGGAAGAAGGTCCTGGCCTGCAGCCACTGGCACACGGAGGAGTTGCGGTACACCCGGGTGTCGTGTGCTTTGCCGGACCAGCCCACATTAATGTCCGTGAACTGGCCCCAGTGGTCACACACGGCCTGCAGGAGGATGGAGAAGTACCCCTTGCAGTTGACGTACCGGGACGCCTGGTGTTCCGGGGCACGGATGGGGATGTGCGTCCCGGCGATGGCCCCACCGCAGTTGGGGAAGCCGAGGGCGCCGAACCCCCGGATGATGGCGTCCAGGTCGGCGAGGCAGACCACCCTGTTGAGCAGCACCCGGTTGATGGCCTTGACCACCTGCGGAGAGAGACACAGCAAAGCGCCAATCAGTGGGGCGCCCGGGTGGCTGGGAGCGTTCGTGCCCTGGCAGTGCCCCGCACCCCACTCCCGGAAGCAACCCCCCTGGCGGTGTGTAGTACGGCAGGGACAGACCGACCCCTCCGGTGTGGGGCGCTTTCGCCTCTTCCCAGCCCTCCTTTGTCCCTGGGGCGGCCCATCCCCTTCTCGCAGCCCCCCTCCCCTCCCGGCGCAGTGGCCGACGAGTGCCGTACCTGCATGAGCACCGCTCCGACGGTGGATCTCCCCACGCCGAACTGGTTCCCGACGGATCGGTAGCTGTCCGGCGTGGAGAGCTTCCAGAGGGCGATGGCCACCTGCTTCTGGAGGGGGATGGCGGGCCTCATGCGAGTGTCCCTTCTGTGCAGGGCAGGGGCGAGCCACTCGCAGAGCTCCAGGAAGGTGTCCCTCCTCACCCTGAAGTTCTGGGTCCACTGTCGGTCCTCCCAGCGCTCCAGGACGATGCGGTCCCACCAGTCGGTGCTGGTGTCCAGACGCCTGACGCGGTGGGGCACGCCGGTGCCGGGGCGCCGCCGCGGCTCCTCCACGGCCCCCAGGGTGGCCAGGCGGAGAGGCAGGGGGCTGACGTGCACCAGGAGGTGCCAGGCAGCCTTGAGCCATTGGTGGCAGGCTTGCAGCAGCAAGTCCAGAAAGTGCACCAGAAGGTGCAGGGCGAGCTCTGGCTCCATGTTGCCACCTGCGGCGGCCCCCCCGAAGGGAAGCACCGACACAGACGGGCACAGAGACCAACGCTTTGCTGTCCCTCGGCGAGGTTGGCAAGCAAGCAGGAAAAGCTGAGAACCAGCTGTCCGGAGGGGTCCCTTTAAGCACGAACCTCAGATAGCCTCAGACAGCAGCCACACAAAGCAACTACTGACCTGATGCCCTGCCAGAACCAGTTTCAGCCGCCCTTAAATGCCCCCCTGCGTCCAATCAGTGTGGACGCGCTAGTTCGAATTAGCAAAACGCTAATTCAAACTAGTTTTTAGTTCTAGACGTGTTAGTTCGAATTAGTTTAGTACCACCTCCAGGAATTAGGTGATTTGACCTTGCCTCCCAGTTTTGCCCTGACCCTCCTTTCTCTCTGCCAGTATAGCCCACGCTCCCTCCCATTTCCGACTCATCTCCCAGGTCTCCATATTCTCCACTTTCCTGTGGTCTTTGCTTATCTGTCCCCATCGAACCTATTTTAAAGCCCTCCTCACCAGGTTAGCCAGTCTTTGTGCAAATAGGGTCTTCCCCTCCTTGAAAGGTGAATACCATCTCTGCCCAGCAGTCCTTCCTGGAATAGCATCCCGTGGTCAAGGAAGCCAAAGCCCTCCTGGCAACACCATCCTCGCAGCCAGGCATTACCTCCAGGATGCAGCTGTCTCTGCCCAGGCCCTTACCTTTGACGGAAAGGACCGAAGAGAATACCACCTGTGCTCCAAACTCCAATACTCCAAAGTTGGAGTACTGTGTCCAGTTCTGGGCACCGCATTTCAAGAAAGATGTGGAGAAATTGGAGAGGGTCCAGAGAAGAGCAACAAGAATGATTATAGGTCTAGACAAACTGACCTATGAAGGAAGATTGAAAGAATTGGGTTTGTTTAGTTTAGAAAAGAGAAGACTGATTCATTGGTTCTGTTAATCTTATTCCTATGTCTGTATCTTTTTTAATTAAACTTATACATCTTAGCCATGTACTTGTATTTCCAATGCTTGCTTCTGGGGGACGTCGACAGGTGGCTTGGACGGGCTATTCTCAAAGGATTGCTGGTTAAGGAGTGAATAGAGGCACTTGATTGACAAAAAGTCTTCGAGGGTACGTCTACCACTACAGCGCTAATTCGAATTAGCTTAGTCTACCACCTCCAGAAAATGAGCAATTTCCAAACAGCCCTGAAGAGATACCAGTAATGTCATCTGCTGCCAACCCGTGTCTGAGCTCCCCTTCCTAAGCCAGCTAATAGAGAAAGGTACTTCAGAACCAAGCCCTGGCCTCACCAGGATGGAGAGAGGGTCATGTAGGACTCAGGCCGCTGCACAGGCCAGGCCAAACCAGTAGATGGAGCTGGCTGGACCCAGGGGCAGTAAAGGGCATCGTCACCTGGCCTATGGGTCACAATGCCAGTCACATTTGCAGCAACTATCGGATGTTGTGGTTTTGGCCACAAAATAGCCATGTAAGATTTTCTTGAATCCACATCTGTGAGTGGCTCCAGGAAGGTGCAGGCTGCTACATTTCATCACCTTCAGCAAACCCAGCCTGGCTTTTAATTGGTTTGATAACAAGGAGCATTTTCTCTCTTGTCTCTGCTTGTCCCTGGCAGGTTGCATCCCCAGCTCCCACGGGGCACCATACACCCGAAAAGCAGAAGCCTGTTTGTTTATCTCACACTCTCTGCTGAGCTGTACCTGCTCAGGGGAGGCCCAAACCCTGCTGGGATTGCACAGCGATGGCTATAAACCTCCCTGCCCAGCTCTCCTCTGGCCCAGCACAGAGCCGCTCCGGACACTGCCCACTGCCACGTCAGCCCCTCTCTGCTGCGCAGGAGCTGGGTGAGTGCAGGGCTTGGCAGCCCAGAAATGACCCCGGTTAATGGTCACACAATAGCCCAAAAGAAGCAGAGAGCTGAGATGAGTGAGGGGGGACCCTGCAGGTTGTCACAAGTGAGGGAAGCTCAGAGCGGGTGGCTGAGAGCCACGTCCGCATGGCTGGTCTGCAGGAAAAGTACTTAGCCTGGGGACACTCACGGTTCCATTCCCCTTTAACTGCACAGAAGGTCAGGGCTGTGCATGGGGGCTTGGCAGAGAAATGTGAACGCAGGAGTGAATTTCTCTCTCTTTCATGGAGCCCAGCAGGCTTCCCAGCTCTCCTCCCTGTGGCAGAGTCCCCGGTATATTCAGGCAGGGCGGGTGGGGTCATATTTTGTGTCCAGATTGTTCCCTGTGAGGTCTGATTCCCCTCTCACAAAGTGGCTGCTCCCTTGGTCGCATTGGATTCAATGGCAACCGCTAGTATCTGGCTGAAGGCAGAATTTGGCTGGCAGCTTATTGTCAGCGTGATAGTTAATCCATCCATGTTAGGTTGAAATTGGTATGACGACGTCTGCAGGCATCTTCTGCCCTGAGACACAGCGGTGTCTTGAAATACGGGATTAGTTCAATGGGTTGACATTGGACTCTGTGCCTCGCCTTCTGTCTGCTAGGAGTCTGCTCTCCAGCAACGGGTGTGAGCAGTCCACATCCCCCGTGTGTGCGGCAGCAGGGATCACCCTGGGATGGTCTGTCATTTCTTGTCTGTAGAACAGCAGTACACAGACGCTGTAATAAGTAGCTCTCTGCCCAATTCTCTCTTGGTGTATCTAGACGAAGTTTCGAAAAAACTTCCCCTGCATCTAGACGGCTGCTGCATTCTTTTGAAAGTAAATCGAAAGGACGCGGCAGTTTTTTTAAAGGCGGAAAACCTCGTTTTACGAGGAATAATGCCTTTTTTTCGAAAGTGCTCTTTCGAAATAAAGGCGCTATGGAATGCAAACTGTGCTTTTTTGAAAGAGAGCATCCAAACTCCTTGGGTGTTCTCTTTCGAAAAAGTCTAGACGCTCTTTTTCGAAAGAGGCTTTTTTTGAAAGTATCTTCGAAAAAGCCTCTTTCAAAAGAGGCTTGAAGTCTAGAAGTAGCCTCGATGAGCTTCCTGCAAAAGGTAAAAGGTCTCAGAGTGCCATGCAGATGCTCCTATTTCACTTTCAGAAGGTACTTTCTGTACTTTGTAGTGATTTGAGTAAGAGAAGAGGACAGAAGAAACCCACCACCGAGCCCCCACTTACTGCTAAAACCTCTGTAATCAGACAGGAATGTCTGAACTGGAGAACTCAAGACGTGGTTACTATTGTAGCGTAGGATAGATGTAGAACTTGTCATGTTCACATCCACCAATTAATGACTGTGTAATGGTTAGTTACAGGGGCAGGAAGCAGTCATGCCAGCAAACTGAACATACCCAACTGGGCTCAGCATGGCCACTTCCAACTGGACCACACCTCACCCCTCCACCTTCATCCTCCTCGGCATCCCGGGGCTAGAGGAAGCCCATGTCTGGATCTCCATCCCCTTCTGCTCCGTCTACATCCTGTCTATCGTGGGGAACTGCCTCCTCCTGGCTGTGATCAAATCCGAGCCGATCCTCCACGAGCCCATGTACCTTTTCCTCGCCATGCTGGCATTTGCCGACCTGGTTATCTCAACTACCGCCGTGCCCAAAACCCTCTGCATTTTCTGGTTCAGGGACCAGGTTATTCATATTGATGCTTGCCTGGCGCAGGTGTTTTTGATTCACACACTTACTACCATGGAGTCCGGGTTCATGCTGGCCATGGCCTTTGATCGCTACATTGCCATCTGTAACCCACTGCGACACTCGGACATCCTGACCAGTCGGGTCATAGCCCAGATAGGGCTTGGTGTTGTGGTGAGAGGAGCCGTGTTACTTGGCCCACACCCGTTCATGCTCAAGCAGCTCCCGTATTGCACAACCAACGTCATTTCTCACACCTATTGTGAGTTCATGGCACTCGTAAAACTGGCCTGTGTGGATACCACAGCCATGAGAGCCTATAGCCTGCTTGTGGCGTTTCTAACAGCAGGGTTAGATTTTATCCTCATCATTCTGTCCTACATCTTGATCCTCCGGGCCGTCTTCCGCCTGCCCTCCAAGGAGGCCCGGCGCAAGTCCCTCAGCACCTGCAGCTCCCACGTGTGTGTCATGATAGCGTTCTACACCCCCGCCTTCTTCTCCTTCTTCTCCCACCGCTTTGGCCACGTGGCTCCTCATGTCCACATCCTCATCGCCAACATTTACCTGCTCTTCCCTCCCATGATGAACCCCCTCATCTATGGGGTGAGAACCCCGGGGATCCGCCAGAGATTGCTCTACATCCTGGGTCTCAAACGAGCCTAGAGTCCTACATGACAGGTCAGCAGCAGTGGAGCAAGGACCATGCAGCTGACTCTGGGCCCACAAGGCCAGGGATCCAAATAGTTCAGTCACCCCCTGCTATGGAAACCCACCTCATCTTGGGTGAGCAGCAGGGATAAGACACACATTCATCTGAGTTTGCAGGAAACCCCCTTTTCATTGTTCTGGTTCAGCATTTCCACCCGGCCCATAGAATCATACAATCCTAGGATGGCCTGGTGCTAAGGCCAGCAGAGCTCCAGCTGTTCACACCAGCTGTTGCATGGGCTCGGATGTGCTAAGGATTTGGCCAACAGGACTTCACAAAGAGCTGGTTCTGCAGCATGGAGGGCACTAGGAGTTTTGCCCCATTTCCTGCTGTTATGAATAGGAGCTGCAAGGGAGAGTTTGCCTTATCTGGAGAGCGAGGAAAGTGTTAAGCTAACTGTGGACATGTACGTGAGGGAAGGGGCTTTGGGCATTCTACCAATAAAATGCAGATAAGAAATTTCAAATGAGAGAGAGGTTGTTTTAGGACGGTGGGTTTTGGTTTTGGTTTTTTTGGTGCAAGCAGCAGTTTTTCCCCATGGAGTAGGAGAGATGGACTCTCCCAGAAACAGACTCCTTGAATTAATTGAAATGTGTAAGTAGGGGAAAAATTAGATAGTCCGCCAGGTTTTATTGTTTTCCTTGTTTGGGGGTTTGGAAATCATGTCTGAGCTCATTAATTGTTTTTTCTCTTCTCTTTTGTAACTAAGAATTACAGCCCAGAGAGAATCCCTGAGTCTATTTCAATCCATGGTTTTTAACGCCCAGTCATTTACTATGCTTTCAACAGCAATCTTGTTTTAATAATAAAAGTGTTTTCTTTTTGTTTTGGTCAACTGGTGTCGGTTGATTTTTGTGTCCTTAAACCTATGTGCCTAAGTGAAACCAGGTTACCCAGGAGAAGCAGAGTCCTACTGATCTCTGCCTATTATCCCAACTCCAAGCAAAATGGAAGTTGGGGCAGGCTGGAGAGCTTTGCCTCAGGACAGTGATTCCGAGTGGTTTCTTCTCTGGAAAAGAGTTTATTTTATATTTTTAGATAAACTTGGTGGTGTCAGATCAGAATATTTCTTTTTGGATCTCAGGGAAACTCAGGCCAGATAAGTTTGTTCCTGGGAATTACAGAGACAGGTTCTAATAGATTTTATTTCTTCTAGCGGGCCCCCATATCTACTCTTGAAGTGCCAGATTAGGGAACTGAGCCATGACACCTGCCTCACACAGGGGGCAGAAAATCCTAGAATCCAAGGGTCAGAAGAAACTTCAGAAGTCATCAAGTCCAGCCCCCTGTCCAAAGCAGGACCAACCCCAACTCAATCATCCCAGCCATGGCTTGGTCAAACCAGGACTTATAAACCTCGAGGGATAGAGATTCTACCCCCTCCCTAGGGAACCCATCCCAGTGCTTCCCCACCCTCCGAGTGAAATAGTTTTCCTAATAGCCAACCTAGACCTCCCCCACGGCAACTTGAGAACATTGCTGCCAGTGAGCTCAGAGACTTAACCTATAAGATGCTGGGCAATACACAGCTTCTCTGTCCCATGAGCTTCAATCTGAACAGACAAAATGGACTCCAGGCACTTTAATTTCCAGCTTTTCGACCCACTCCCTACCACACTCTCTCTCATGCCCAGCCCTCTGCACCTTTCCCTGCTGCCCTGCATCGACCTTATCTCAGAGCTGGCCTGGTTTCAACACAGGGTTTGGGTGGGTGTCTCCACACAGGTCCAGCTCCCCATTTTCTAGCAGTATGTGCAATTCCCTAGTCATCTGCTGTGCTAGCATAATGCCAACAGGCAGAACAGAACCTGGGATCTCTGGAACTCATGAGAATTCATGAGCTTCTGCCATCTGAGCTCAAATCCA